>NC_083354.1:45044333-45350166 GCF_030254825.1 Meriones unguiculatus
GTGTGGGTATGATCTTCAGAGGGCTAAGCCCTCATGTCCCAGCCCTGTATCTCAGATCTTTGGGAAATGTTTTATAGGTGAAAAGCCAACAAATTGGTGAAAAGCCCTCCCCAAATTGTATGCACCAATCTGCAGTTTTAATTTTTCTAATTCTGAGTCAAGTATTCCAATGAATGAAGATTAAAAAATTGTATGTGTGTGTGTGTGTGTGTTCAGAGGACAATTACAGCAGTTTGTTCTCCTTCCATCATGTGGGTCTTGAACTCAGGTCCTCTGGCTTGCAGCAAGCACCTTTACCTGCTGAGCCCTCCTGACAGCCTATGAGATGTGAAGATTTAACCAGGAAATGTCTACCTGTCCAGCTTGCCTGGAGAGGTTCTAAGCTATGCATTGCCCCTGCGGAAGTAATTAATAGTACCAGCTCTTACATGGCTGCTAAGTTATTCACTCATCTACATTCTAGACTAGATGTTATCTGTGAGCATCAATTTTGCATTCTCGATGAAACTCCGTAAATGGGCTTATTATATACTAATTATAGCCTGAAACACCTGTGGACCTTCAAATTCTAAATTTAGCCTCCCCAGAGGGCCTTACCGTTTTTTTTTTCTGGCAGAAGAAACAGAAAACAGAGGATACCACTCAGCACTGACCTTTTCTAATAGGCTCCAACATCCCAAACAAGGCTGCTGTGTGGGCGGTAGACAAGAGAGAGAACTCCCAGGGCGGAAAGTGAGTTACAAGTGCTGCTGAAAGAGACTCGAGACTTATTTATAGAGGCCCCCTTGCCTGTCAGACATCCAGGGATGGTCCGTATTAGGTCATGGGAGAGTAGGCAACATCGCTCCTACTCTTAAGGAGCCCCCGCTTAGGAGAAGACTAAAGCAAAGCCTCAATGGGTCCACAGGATATTAAGTTGTTCTGTATTTTGTGTCAGTTAGCTTTTACCGTGTAACAAGTAGCACTCCCCCCCCCCCAACTTAACCCACCATTATTTAAGTATGTGCCTGGGGAGTTATTTCTGGCAGCTGCAGGTGACTGACCTTGCTTTTCCCTCTTCAAAGGATGTGGCATGGATTTGTCTGTAGGAGTTGATATCTCAACTTCTTCAGAGCGAGCCCAGCAGGAACTTCGCAGCTTGCTGCCCGGGTTGATGCAACAGCTGGCCCTGCTTTCTACAGTCAGCTGTGACGCTGTGGGCCAAATGGACCTGAGGTTCCGCTATGTGGTTCCGGGCTTCAGCGGCCAGCTTGCCTTTGACTCAGGCTTTGACAAGTACAGCGATGAGAGTGTCCGGAAGTTCTTGGTGCACCAGAGTTCTGTGAACAACCACATGGATGCAGGCTTTCTGCAGTCCCTGGGGGACACTGCCATCCACCTGTCTTTTGCTAAAGTGAAGGTACTTCAAGCCTGGGACCCAGGCTATGGAGCCAGGGGGCTGGGTAGGATAAAAAGGTGGGCATGTCTTAATTAAGCCCTGGAGGCTCTGTGCTAACCAATGGAGGAGGGACCAAAGAGTAAAGCCCTGCCCTCCAACTGCCCACTGGTTAATGATCCAAATCCTTCCATGGCATTATTCATTCTTTTGTTTGTTGAGTCAGGGTCCCCTATGGAGCTCAGGCTAGCCTTGAACTTGCAGAGCTCCACCTGCCTCTGTTTTACCAGTTCTGGGATTAAAGTGGTGTGCTTCCGCACCCTGCCTGCACAAATTATCCTTAAGACACCCAGGGAACGCTGCAAGACCCCTAGTCTCTTATGCTCACTCACAGATATTCAGAGTTAAACCATTGTTTTTCTAATCATCACCTTGAGCTAGCCCAAGCCCATCCATGAAACTTCTTCTGTTTGCCTGATGCCCCTTGAACTGAATAATTCAGGCTTAACTTACACTCAGTTTTTGTTCCATTCACAATCCAGCCGTCCCCTACTTGCTTTTTCTCCTCTTGTTAATGGCACTTTGATTTTGTTTTGTTTTTGAACAGATAAAAGATGGAGGAGACAATTTTTTTGGAAAGCATCTTTAAGTGAATAGCTTAGGCTGTTTCAACTCTTATCCTCCCCTTCTCCCCCCGCCCCTGTGGAGGGTGGGAAAGTTAAAATAAAAATAGATCTTTAATTTAGTAACAAATGGGTAGATCAAAAGGAATGGAGTGAAAGGCCGGGCGCAATAAAAAATTCACTTGTAGTTTTAAGAATTATGAGTCTGGCGTGGTGGCACATGCCTGTAATTTCCAGCACTTGGGGAGGTAGAGGCAGAGGCAGGTGGATTTCTGAGTTTGAGGCCAGCCTGATCTACAAAGTGAGTCCAGGACAGCCAAGGCTACACAGAGAAACCCTGCCTTGGAAAAAAGAAAAAAAACAAAACAAAAGAAAACAAAAATTGTGGCCAGGCAGTGGTGGCACACACCTTTAATCACAGCGCTTGGGAGACAGAGACAGGCAGACCTCTGAGTTAGAGATCAGCCTGGTCTACAGATCGAGTTCCAGTAAGGCCAGGGGTACACAGAGAAACCCTGTCTAGAAAAACAAAACAAAACAAAACAAAACAGAAATAGAAACAGAAAAGAATTGTGCTATTTATAGCATATGCTTCTGCATTCCCTTTTATTTTCCTTTTTGTTTTCTCCATTCTTTCTGCTCTCTTTCCCTCCCTTTCTTACTCTCTCATCCTTGTGTCCCTTCCCATCCTCCCCCCCCACCCTGTCCCGTTCCATCCCCCAGGTCCTTTTAGTGCTTTCAGACGGACTTGATGATGACCTGCAACGCCTGAAGAGAACCTCAGAGCTCCTTCGCAGCAGAGGTAAGTACGCTGGTACCCTGAATGTACTGGCCCCTCCCACCAAGGCTGAGCCCCAAAAGCCTCAGAAGGGGGTGGACTCCAGGAAGCCACCTGCCCTAGTGGGTAGAGCATGGTTTCAAACTGTTGAGGCCCAGTCTCCCTTGTGTGAGTCCCGGATGTGGAGGCATCTCCCACTCCTAGCGGTCCTGACGTCAGATCTGGTTGGACGGTTTGCAGATGTCGCTGTGCTCCACTTTCTCAGAGGTCTCTGTGTGTCTTTTTCAGTAAACGCTGGAGTCAGCCGAAAGCCAAGCCTTGCTCAGAGCCCTGCCTTTCTCTCTAATTTTCCCCTTTGCTCTCCTGCACTTTTAGGGGCCAGGGAGCTACTTTAGGTGGGATGTTGGTGACATTAGAACATTGCTCACCGTGGTTGCAGCTCTGTGCAGGTGGCTGGCTGCATTTCAGAGCACACTTGCCCCTCAGCTGGCAATCCTAGGACAATTTGTTCATCTGTATAAGTGGCTTTGGCTGTTCTCATTTTGTGTCACATGAGGCAAACACAGGGTGAATATCCAGTCGCTCTGACTTGTTCACGCTCCCCTGAGGAAGAATAAAAAGGGAAGGCAGGATCCTGGGGACACGGGAAGTGCAGGAAGGGAGGAGATTCCTGACCCTGGAATATGGTCGAAGCCTCTCACCCACAGAAAAGCACAATCAACCACTGCTCACGGCTTTTCTCCCTCCACCCCTGCAAACCCGCACTTTTCTAGGAATCTCACCAGAAGCCCAATTTACAGGGAGAGGACGCGAACCAAAACCCTTGTGCGGCCCTGGTGGCTCCTGGTTTTACAGGGTTTATCCGATTCCAATTTCATCCACGGCATCTCTAGACCCACCTCAGTTACTTATTTCACTTATGGGAAGAAGTGGGGTAGGAGGAAGATGTTTCTCACTGACCTTTTGGGATGTAACTTGAGAGCCGCCACCAAAGTGTACATAGCGCTTAGACAATTCATTTTCAGTCTCTCGAAGAAGCCTGGACCCACAGTCTCCTTGCCTGGCTTGTGTCCTGCTACTTTTTCTTTGGGGGCGGGGATCCCACTCCACGCTTTCGGACGTGGCCTTTTTTTTCCTGAGTGCCTCTCTTTCTTTTAACCCTCACAATTAAGCCTGGATTAAAATATCTTTTAAAAAATCTCCAACTGTGCTTCACAAACAGTCTAGTGTTCTCTGAGATGGGGAGATGGTTTGGCCCATGGTCAGGTCCCTAAAAGCTGAGAGGAAATCCTCACCCTGCTGAGCGTGGCAGTGTGGAGCCGTGTGTCAGTCCTCTCCTGGGTGATGTCCTTCTCCTTTGATAGAGTGTATTCAATGCAGCCTGATGATTTTGCCATTGGTTAAGGATGTGCTGAAAACCATTTTTTTTTTTTAAATGACAGCTTGCTTCCAGATGAGCTTACTTCATTGATTGCCCTGGAAGTTTAAATTGTTGCAACTTTTTTTTTTCCCCTGGAAGAAATTTGAGACAAGTTTGTGACAAGAGACTGCAGACTTTGCTCACACATTAGTTGCCAAGAATATATATATTTGAGGAGTCACTGGGAATATGTACAAGATTGTCAGCAGCTTGCTCAGCAGCAAAAAAGCCAACTATGTACATGCTGGGAGCTTACTGATCAAAATATTAACAGTAATATTTGTTATGACATTCAACAAACATGGCAGTTCCTGGTTGAATTTCTTAAACACCTATGTCCGTTTGGTCTCGTGCGAACAGACTCTGCCGATCTTTTAGTGCCTGTTTTATTAGATGGGATAAGCTCTGTTGAAACTCACACAACCTCCAGGCCTCATGGCTTGAATACATGCGCGTTATGAGTCACTGCTCTTGCTCCCTGGCCTTTTTTAACCTGCTGTGGTCGGGGAAACAGGTGTAGAATTGTACAATGTTCTGAAGATTTGTTCCTGGGAGTGACCCTGTCACTTCTGTTCACACCTCATTTGCCGGAGGAATGACATTATCACTTTGAACTTAAAAAAATATTTTTCAAGGCAAGGAATTGAAGCTTACTGAAGTTTATAACTTTCCCTAAGAAATGAAGTCCCGGGGCTGGAGAGATGGCTCCCTGGCAAAGGGCGCTGCTGTTTTCACAGAGGACTGGGCTTGGGCCCCAGCACTCACACGGTGGCTCTCAACCATCTGTAACTCCAGATCCAGGGATCCTGGAACTCCCTCTTCTGACCTCTGAGGGTACCTGGCATGTATTTGGTACACAGACATATATGTAGGCAAAAATACTCACACATATAAAATAAAATAAATCCAAAATTTAGAAGTACAATCTTAACCATTCGTCCTCAAGAGGGGATCAGAATATTCATGAACAGTCATACGATTACCACAATTTCCCCCCTCCTTCCCGTCTCTCCTCACCAGAGCCATGTGTATACTGGGCAAATGCTCTATCATTAAGGTACAGCTACATCCTTAGACATTATTTATTCATTTTAACTTTTATTTACGTGTGTGTTCATGTGTGTGTGTGCACTGTCAGGTTCCCAAAGAAACTTGGAACCAGTCTCAGTACCTGTGGCTCCTCCCAGCAATTCTCACCCTGCCCCCTACCATAAACCTCTCCATCCCAGGGGCTAGCCTTCCCCCCGCCCCCAGCTTCTGATTCCGGTATATCCAGGCATTTTGGCTACACACTCAGGTCTCTCCTCTCTTGGCTCTGTTCTTGGTTCCCTTTGTGGTCTCTTGGTCCTTGGCTCCTCTCTTCGTCTTCCTGCCCTCTCTTCTTCTCTTCCTCTCTTGCTCTCTCCCTATCTCTCTCCCATGCTCCGGTTCAGTCTGGAACCTTCCAGATGGGCCTGCCTGTTCTGGCCTTCATGTCTACAGTAAAAGCCTGCCCTTCAGTCATACCTTGGATGGTCATGTCCTCATTTCTGCTCACACACGTGCATATGCTAATGTGGCTATACACTGTGGTACACATGTAGGGGTCAGAGGACCGTGGGAGTCAGTTTTCTCCTTCCGTCATGTGGGTGTTGGGATTGAATTTACGCTGTCAGGCTTGGCAACCAGTGCTATTATTTATACCTTACAAATCCCTTGATATAATTTCCAAGAGTAAATGTCCAGTCAGCTCCAGGGATGGGCTTGGAAGGACATAACAATACAAGAAAGGCCCTCTGGGGCAGGGAGAGCTGACTCAGTGGTAAAGAGCCCTGGCTGCTCTTCCGGAGGACTCAGATTCAATTTCAGCCACTCACAAGGCAGCTCACAACCATCTGTAACTCCCCTCCTGGGAGACCTGGACCTTCTCTGGCCTTCATGGGTGCTACATGCGGTGTATTGAATACATTTAGGCAAACAGCTATATATACAAAATAAAAGTAAATAAACCTCAAACATTAAAAAAAAAAAAAAAAGGAGAGGCAAAGAGGCAAGATGACCATTGATAGTTCGGGGTTAGCCTGGGCTTTCTTGAGAGCATTGGGCCAGCCAGGGCTACATAGGTAGAATCTATATGAAACAAACAAAACAACAACAACAAGAAACCAAGCAAGCAAACAAACAAACAGAATGAAACCAACCAACAGCAATGCAAAAGGCGGCTAGTTGTGTGGCCGATGTAAGCCACCTCGCCTGGCCTGGGAGTTTGCTTTTAACAAAAGTGCAGCTTGAGACGAGACAGGCTGAGGATGTGGCAATTGCGCGACGATGGGTGACCAGCGGGGGCTGAGACGCAGGGATGGTTCTAAAGGCATAAACTTCACTGTTGACATTTGGAAGGACTCTCGGGCCTCCTGCTCATCGGTATGGAAGGCGCACCTAAGTTAGAAGAGCTGCAGGAGCTGGAGTTCGGCAGAGGGTTCACGTACTGGCAGCCTCTGAGCACCAGTCTGCTGTCCCTCCCAAGCGTCTTACTCAAGCAGCTCGTGAGTCCAAAGCGTTGATCTTCACTTGATCCTGATGATGATAATGACTGAAAACTGGGGGCGGGGCGGGGCGGGCCGGAGGTATGGGGGGATGGGTAGGAGTTTGTCTGTCTAGCGTGTCTTGTGATCCAGAAAGAATAAACGGCATGTGACGCAGGTTCTGTGTTTCAGGACACAATTGTGGAGAGGACGTGTTGTCACGTGTATGCCAAGTGTTATGGAGAGGATGGTCTCAGGGGTGATCCTGGGAGTCGCGGGAGGGAGGTAAGAATTCCTGGATGTGGATGGGGGAGGAAGAGAGGTGACACACAGCCCCCAGTGCACAGCAGCTCTCACATCCTCATAAGCCATAAGAGACCTTTGAGGACCTGGTTATTTTACACACGTGACCTTGAAGTCCTGGGGGGGACAACACTCTCCCCAAGTTGTGCAGAACGACAAGGCATTTGAGAGTTGAACCCTAGTGTTTGTCTGACTTCACCACAGCCTATTCTTCCTACCACATGAGGCTGCCCTTTTACACTTATTTAAATTTATTTTTAATTTAATTTTTTATTACATCTATTTGCTTGTGTGCATGTATATGCACACGTATGCAGGCTACACTGGATAGCCTGGCCTCAAGCTTGCTCTGTGTACCAGGGGGCCTTGAACTCACACAGATCTGCCTGCCCCTCTCTCCGGAGGGGCTAAGCTTAAAGCTGTTCACTTTAATTTATGAGATAGTCTTTTCCTGAACCTGGACTTTTCCCGTTTGACTCTGCCAGGCAGCTGGCCAGTAAGCTTTAGAGTCCTCCTTTCTCCACCTCCCCAGGCCAGGAATTGTAGAAATTCGTTGTCACACCCAGCTGTGTGGGTGCTGAGGCTCAAAGTCAGTGCCTCATGCTTGCCGGGCAGGTACTTTGCCCAAGGAGCCATCTCCCAGTTCCTCTTGACGTTTATTTGACAAACACAGTCACAGATCCTACCTCTGCTCAGGGGTCTTCACTTACGAAAGACTGACCACCATCTTTTTTTTTTTTTTTTTTGGTAGTGCATTTCCCCTTCCCTTCCCAACATTCCTTTCACAGCATTAAAGTCTGAGGGAAGATAAAGCGTGGGTTTCGTGCAGCTGTTCATTTTCATTTTCATCTTTGTTAATTCTAGCTTTGCTGACAGGAAAATTAGTACTTAACACCTTAAAGGAAGAACAGCTCATAGAAATGCTCTTCAGGTATTCGGGGCTGGCCAGCTTCCAAGGTTCCCTGCTCATAGGAACCAAAGGTTTGCGACAGGTATAGATCCTCAAATCGGAGCAAGTTTCGCCAAAGCCACGGACTCTGTTTGACACTGCCCTTGAGCTCTCTAGGCAGCTAGGACACTCTTGAACTGAGGATAATTACAGGAGCGAGTCACCATACCTGGCTAGAATGAGTACTTCTTTTCAATTTTAAAGATTTAATTTTATTATTAAATGTATGCATGCTCCCATGCCTATGTAATGCACATATGCAAACAAGGGCTGGTGCCCGTGGAGGCTAGAAGAACGGTGTCTGATCCCATCTGTGGTGGGTGTCAGGAACTGCACTCTGAGTCTTCATCAACAGCTGCCTGCTCTCTTAACTTCAGAGCCATCTCTCCAAGCTGTGGAATGAGTTCTTGGAGGGTTTTCGGATCAGTCTTAGCAATTTGAAGCAGTGCAAAGGACAAAATGATTTTTGTTTTGTTTTGCTTTTTGAGATAAGTTCTCCTGTGGCCCAGACTGGCCCTGAACTTCTTAGGTAGCTGGATATGACCCTGTTGTTTTGATTCTACCAGCTTCAGGGTTAGTGGTGTGCATCACTAGCCTTGGTTTATGCAGTGCTGGGGATTGAACCCGGGGCTTCATGCATGGCAGGCAAGCACTCTGCCAACTGAGCCATATTCCTGCTCCTAAAGAGACTTTTTGAAGAAGAAATTGAAGTTAGGCCTTAGGGACAGGTTTCTTTCTCTTTAGTATTAGACTAGAGCATTGACTTTGGGAGCCTCTTACCATGGGCGTGGTGACTAAGTGGCCAAGTCTGACCTCCCGGCTCCGCTAGAATTGAGTGCTCGCTGTACTGAGTTTTACAAATAAAACATATCTCACTGATCCTGTTGGTGACTTTAGGCTAACTAAACAAATTTACCTTTTAAATGGCAAGCCACATTCCTTAGGATGATACAGTATGCCAGCTTAAAACTGAAGAAAAGAAAAAAAAAGAAGACTGAACAGTTGAGTCAGAAATAAACCTTTCCTCATGAGTAATCTGAGGCATGACCTTTGCAGCAAGGTCAAAGACCTGTTTAGGAATAATGCTTATAATGCTTTTTTTTTTTTTCTTCTTCTTAAACTTTAAACTAGAATCTGGTCTCAGTTTGAATATTCATGATAGAGTGGCTTAAAAATATTGTGGAATCACAGCAACAATCCGATGAGCAGACACAAAAGTATTCATATCCTCCCTGTCATATAGGCCATGAATCTCCAAGAAATTCTGTGTGCTTCCTCCAGTAGCTAATGGATTTTTCCATTACGTTTGGACCTAGTGAGGCAAGGTTATCTCACAGTAGCGGGTAAATTATTTTGCGCAGACTCGAGAGGTGATGAAGAATCTAGAGTCTACGTTACCTATTTCAGTTTCTTGTTTTCTCAGGGAGAGAGGGGTCTGGACGGGCGTCCCGGCCATCCTGGTGAAGACGGTGACTATGTGAGTACTGGATCTTTCTCCCTTCTCTTCCTCCCTTCCTTTCTCACCCCCTCTCCTACCTGTTAACTGCCCGCTGAACTGAGCCGGTTTGTACTGTTATCAAGACACACCCGTGACTATGACGGCTGTAACAACAAGATGAGCTGAAGACAGCCCAAGTCCCCTTGGTTTTCTCATCTTGGGTGGCAGCGAAGGTTCTGGGGTTACATCGAAGCACCGAAACCCTGGAAATCTACCCCACCCCCGGCCGTGCTTCAAGAGAAGTTATGCAGCATTTGCTTATCAGGGAAGGAAAATGTACGTTAGAGAGAGAACTGTGAGGCAGGAGAACAAACTGTGGTAGAGACCAATTTCACCCCATCCCGACAGTCAGGAAATTAAAAGGATTCCATGGTTTCCAGTTGATTTTGAAACGGTCCTTTGACCCATGGGCCTATTTTAAAGTCGATTTTCAGGTACACTCCTGTTGGTCAAGCTTTCTGGTCTCAAGACGTTGGCGTACTCTTGGTCAGTCCAGGTTTATTGAGACGTAATTGACAGATGGAATCGCCTTCCCTAAGGCTCGTAACCCCGATGGTTTCATATATGTGTGTGTTGTGAGGTCATCATGCAATCGAGGCCATTGGCAGGCTGGCCACATGGCAGTCAGCACTTTCCCTGGTGTGAGGTGAGAACATTTGGGAGCAAACTCCTTAGAGAGTTTCCAGCAGCTTATGTTGGGTTGTTAACTGCGGCCACCATGCTGTGTGTCGGTGCCGAGAACTTCCTCACTTAAAACTGAGTTTACACTTCCTCACCAATGGCTCTCTAGGTCCCCATCCTTCAGTCTTTATGCTCTTAATGGTTGCTGGGGATCTCAAAGACTTTTTGATATTTGTGTGTGTGTTTGTGTGGGGTTGGGGATTGAACCTGGGACCTTGTTCATAGGTAAGTACTCTACCCTTCAGCCTTTCGCAGCTTTGGGTTTTGTTCTTGTGATGTCTACTCTACTCTAAGTTAAAGTTCAGGGAGTTTTATTTGCAGTGTTTTCCATATTTAGCTTTTAGGAGGCAGCTGAGTTTGCATCCGGGCTTCTGTTTCTCATCTGCTCTCGCCACTTCCTATGTGGCTCTTCCTTCCACCTCATACTTGGGAAAGACTGAGAGTTAAAAACAGAAAGTAACACTGGAGTGTGATTGGGAAAAATACTCTTTGTGAACTACTCTACATGAAATCATAGGTATTTTCTTTGTTCTTCCTGTTTTTTTCTTCTAATTTATTTTATTTGCATAAGTGTTTTGTCTGTAGGTGTATGTCTATACTATATATGTGCCTGGTGTTCACAGGAGCCAGAAAAGGGTGTCAGATCCCCTGGAACTGGAGTGACAGACAGTTGTGAGCAGCCATGTGGGTGTTGGGAACTGAATCTGGGTCCTCTGGAAAAGCCGCCAGCGCTCTAACCGCTGAGCCATCCATCCTGCCCCACCACCTGTTACTCTGAACATCTAAGCTGTCTGAATGTAGATGATAAGCAGATATTACAGGAAAAATGTTGCTGCCAGGACTTGTGTAGACCAATCTACTTTGCAGCTTTGGGAGAATTGCTCGATCTCCTCTGCCTTTCTTCAGTAAGCCCAGCCTTACTGAACACGAGTGTGAGTTCCTACTATTTCACTTAGAAATAGCAAAAGAAAAAAAAATTCTTTTAATTTTTTGATGATGTTTAAAATGCCCTTTAAATATTATTTTTTTAATACATGTGGAGTGGGTCAGTGAGCTGGACACACATTAGAGCTGTGGAAAGCCCCTCCACCTCAGTTAGGGTCTTTGGATTTCAGACCACCAGGACAGTTCAGGCCTTGTCTGGTTAGGAGATAGTTTTGTTCTCCATCTCAGTTTTTTCTAATATCATAACAGCCAAGACATTCTCATAGACTTTTATGACAGAGTTAGAAATATAATATAAGGGGCATTTTGTAATTTTAAATTTTATTGTAGTACTATAAAGAAGATAAGGTGGAATGAATGGAGCCTATTTTAACAATACATTCCTTTTACTCAGTATACCTAAGCCATTTCAACATAGTTCATAATATATGACAAATAAATTAACAAGATATCTTGCTTAAAAATATGTCATCTTCTACATCTGCTGTTTTCATGTACAGTGCCTTTTGAGAGCTTAGTTACCTCTGTGGCTGGGACTATTGTTTTTGATAGAGCAGTGGTAGCCAGTATTACTTCCATTAATATGAGTGTGTGTGTGTGTGTGTGTGTGTGTGTATGTGTGTGTCCCATGGAGGTCACTTTCAGGAGTGGGTTCTTTTCTTGTATCTTGCTGAGGCAGGACCTCTCTTGTTTATATATGCATACTTAGTGCAACTTGCTTGGAAACCTCCAGACAATTCTATCTCTGTCCACTGTCTTGCGGCATGAGCACTGGGATTAGAGAGTCACACCGCAGCATTCAGCCTTTTACATGGTTACTGGGGGCTCAGATCCTCAGGCTTGCTCCTCAGGCTCTTTTGCCCACTGAATCACCTTTACAACCCCCTTTTTATGTTTAATGCAACTTCTTACAAGAGAAGATGACTTCCCTGTGTGTCGTCCTCTGAATAGCTCTTCATATCATTTTTCTAAAAAAGGTCAGGTTTTACTGCTCAGTGTCAGAGCTGTCTGTGTAGATGGAATGCCATCAAAGGTGCGAGCATCCATTTGTAGGTTCAAATGGAGCGTGTCTAGGGACAGATGGTTTATCCTCACAGATGTCTTCTGTTAGTAACTGATCACACCTCTCCCAAGCACACCTCCAACTCAATGGTGTAAGACAATGCTCTGGGGCTGGGGAGATAGCCCAGTGCGTAAAGCGCTTGCTTGTGTGATCATGAGGACCCGAGTCCGGATCCCAGAACTCACATAAAGCCAGGTATGGTAATGTGTCTACCCACAATGCCCAGGCTCATATGCAGCCAAGAACAAGAAACCCTGTGTGAAACAAGGTGGTTGTCTTCTTACTTCCACACCAGGCCACGGGACAGGTGTGCTCCACTCAAACACGAACACACAGCCACCCACACGCACAAGATTAAAAGAAAAACTTTTGTTGTTGTTATGTTCATTGACCTCTCGGGTGAGAAAACTAAAAGGGCTCCAAAGGCCAGGTGTCCCTCCGTGTTTGGGGTCTCAGCTGGGCTGCTGAGAACTGCTGGGGCGCTAGAGACCGAGATTGGAGGAGCTGCCACTGCAGTGGTATCTTCTCTCCTGTGACTGGCATCTCTGCTGGCACGCCTGATGGGCACAAAACCTAGCAGGAGGTTCTATTAAAAAACACAAACAAAACCCAAACCAGCAGGCTGGTGAGGTGGCTCAGCCGGTTAAAAGGTAAGCCTGACACCCCGAGTTCGAGCCCTGGAATCACGGTGACAAGAAAGAACCAACACCTGCATGGTGTCTTGTGACTTCCACACAGTCACTGTAGTGCCTTGCATGCCTAAGAACACACACACACACACACACACACACACCAATAATAATAAACTTCAAAAAATTAGAAAACATCTACCAGTCTGGGTGGGTTGTGAAAAACCAAAACAACCCAAGCAGTCACATGAATCCAGCAAAGCAAGATCTTTATTTGAATAAGGCAGCCAGAACTGTCCAGTCAGGGCCAACAGCACAGACCCGGGAGCTGCTTGCATCTTTGAGCATTCATCTGAGTGGGTATTTAAGCAGACGGCAAAATCACGCTGTACTCAGGCTCCTACTGATTGATCAGGAACCAGTCAAAGCAGAACAGACTTGGGAGCTGACCTGTGATCCGTGAAGAGAAATATTGCAGCATTTTTAAAGGCCAGAAGCACAAAGCAAGGGAAAGTGAGGCAGGCTGTAGTATTGTCCCATCATATTTTGACACAAGGGGTTGAGCAAGGAAGTAAACATTGGGGACTGGTCCATATCCAGGTCACCTGGTTCCAGGGTCCTTGACTCAGCTTTTGCAGTCAGGTCCTCTCCTGGACTTCTGGCCCTGAATTCAGAATAATAAGAGAACAGAGGCATGGGCAAGCTGCAACTAGTCAATTAGGTCATGACAGGAAACACATTTACGACTTGTGTGCCTTAGTTTAGATAACTGGTAACTTCCCTCTTTATTTGATTTACTGGTTAACAGATAACCATGAAAAACCTGATGAAGCAGGATAGGAGTTGGTTCTGGGTCCCGGGGACATGAACTCAGTTTTGACCCTACCAGCAAGATGGAGGTTGTTCCTGAGATGGCTGGACTCAAGCAACTGTCTCCTAACAATGTGTTTATAATCTCAGTACTTGGGTGATAGAGGCACTGGGCTACACAGTAAGACCCTCTCATAAACAAATAAACAAACCAACAAACAAATAAGGAAACCCACCCCAAACCTAAGTAGGATCCAACAAAGTTGATTTCCCCAAACACTGTAAGTATAATAAGGGAACAATTAGGTGATCTCAACAGAAGAAGTTGCTGATATAAAGAGTTGACAAACAGGGACCTTTGGGGCAGGAAGGGTGTGACTGACAAAATGTTAAACAATGGCTCATTCTCTATGAGACCATAGTTTGAGCAGTCTGAAGGGAATGTTAAGACAAATCTGAGGTTTGAGTTCTGAAGTTTTGTGGGGATAAACATATCATTTTTCCCCCTGGGGCCTCGGCTTGGCCAGTTGATGAATTTATAATCTGGTGACCTGTAGGTTATGTATGTTCAGCTGTTTGAAGGTGTGACAATGTAGGGACCATCTGTGTTCCGGTCCCTTTGATGGGCGCCACTGCTGGTTTGAATTGCTTTGGTGGGTATGGAGACAGTTGCCTGAGTATCTTCCTGTGTCTTTCTTCACAGGGACAGAGAGGCCCCCGGGGTCTTCCTGGACTTCGAGGTGAGACGGGATGTCCAGGTGTGAGAGGACCTAAGGTGGGTGTGACCTTGGACTTTGAGATTCCTTTGCCTTTCGTGATTTCACTCCTTGAGTTGGAGAAATATCCTGATCCATCGCCATCGCTATGGACTTTTAGCTCCTAAGAAAGGCTGCCTGGAAGTAAAATCTGCAAAGAGTTTGGAGGGAGGTTATCCCAGCAGACTCTAGGAGTACAGTAATGAAGTAAAATAGAGGGGAAAGAGACCTAAAAGACAACTATGAGATTTCACCCTCTGGCAGAGTAGGACCGTGCTGAGGTGGTCAGTATTGAATGGGAGCCTGAGCCCTGTCCCTAGACACGAGGGAGCTCAGGCTTCCACTCCAAATCCTGCCAGGAAGGAGTTGGGGGTTGGTCCTACGAGGCATTAATTCCCCAGTAGCTTAGCTTATCCTGCATTTGGGCAGAGCAGTTTCTGGTCCCAGAAAAGAAGACCCTCAAGACAAGAGTTGAGCATGCTGATGGTTGGAAGGTAGCTTCGAGAACCCTGAATTTCAACAGTTGGGGGGGATGAGCAGAATGCCCCCTTTAAATTATTGTATTAAACAGTTCTGAAGCTTCTAGGATTGGAGGATCTCCTTCAGTAACCTCAGAAGAAATATCTACAGCATCAAAGTCCTAACGAGAGCTTTTCCAAACACACTGTGTCCCACATGTGCCACCAAAGTGTTTTTTCAGGGACTCTGTCTTGTTCTTCCCAGAAGCCTCTGCATGTTTGCCATTCAGTGTGGCCTCAACTTTGTCTGAGGAAAACATGATCCTTAAAAATATAAGTGGCAGGCCACTGCTGCTTTCTGAACCCCTACTATGCAAAGTGTTTCAAGGTGCAGTTTTCACCAGGCATAGGAAGTGGGGGAGAGTAGTAGAAATTCTGTGAGACTCATTACATTCACTGGAGGGAGAGAGAGAGAGGAGCTTTCAATTTGATCTAATAAGTGTATTTCCTTCAAGTGAAGTATCAAGATTTTGTAAACACATCAATGGTTTAAAAATCTCATCAAGCCCAGTTTCTTCCTTTCTCTCTCTCTCACTTCCTCCTCTTCTTTCCTTTCTTCCCTCCCTCCTTTTCTCCTCCCTCCCTCCTCTCTTCTCCTTCCTTCCTCCTTCCCTCCATTCTATCCTTTCCTTCCTCCCTCTCTGTCTCTAGCATGTAGGACTACATCTAAGGTCTCACATCACCTAAGCAAGCACTCTGCCACTGAACTATACCCCCAGACCTCAGTTCTTTTCATCTTAATTTTGATTAATATGTATCTATGAATGAAGTCTTATTTCAGTAGCTGCACATAGATGACATCAATCAAACCCAAGCCTCTTCCTGCCCTTCTGCTCTGCTCCATTACCTCCCCAACCTCTAGTGATCAGTATTCTACATTTGAGGTTGACTTTTTATTTTTACTTTTAAGAACTTCTATAAATGTATTACTAGTCTTTTTGTGTCTAGCTTATTTAACACAATGCCTTACAGTTCCAAAATGGCAGAATATTTCTGTTCTTTTCTTTCTTTTTTAAATGGTTGAATAACCTTCCATTGTGTGTGTGTGTGTGTATATATATATATATATATATATATATATATATATATATCACACTTAAAAAATCCATTCCTTTATTGATGGATACCCAGGTTGATTTCCTAGCTTGTCTATTGTAAATATTGATGTATAAGTGCAGGCATGTTTTTATTTTTATTTTATTTTGCATGGTAACTTCACCACTCTTTTGGGTCTATATACACAGCTTAATTAATTTTGTTTCTTCATAACTTCAGGGAGCAAGAGGATTTTCAGGAGAAAAGGTATGACTATCTTCCCTTTTCTGGCCCTGGGTGGCAGCACCACTGGAAAACACAGTGCTGAGTCTGAGCCCTATTCTATGGCTTGAGTGAAATTTCAGATTCTTAGAAAAGGAAGTAGGCCTTGCCTGGCTGACGGGTGACTGTTTGGAAGACAGATATTTAAGCTCAAAGACTGTGACCTACAATGCTATTGGCAAGCCTGGATAATTCTGTAATAATTGAACTAGCATATCTGTCACATGATGCTCTGAAGAGAGGTGGCTCTGAGTTCAAGGTGTGGTGGGGAGAGTGGGGTCAGGATGTAAGATATGGGGGAGGAGTGATAAAATGGGTGTCACAATAAATGAATAACTTTGAATCCAGGTTCAGAATCAAAGTATCTATTTGTTCATTTCTTTGCTCCAGAAATACACATTTCATATCCTCTGTGTTTCCCTCATTACCATGGGGGAACATTTACAAGATGATGAGACAGACGAGGACTCTGGGGCTGAACTTACACATGTGTTCTAGAACCTTCCATCATTTTCCCAGGCCTGTGGCAAACGTGTCACATCAGTTCCAAGTCAAGATCTTGATGTGCTTCTTATCGTATGCTGATTCAATTTTGTTTGACTTTCTTGGGTGGACTGTAGGGATAAACCCACTCTTTCACAGGTGTGAAGTAGCTTTCATCTGGCTTACAAAATTCTGATTGTTTTTCTTCAAAAGATGCAGGAGAGAGAGAGAGAATTTCATTTATGTTTTAAGACAGGGTCTCACTAACAAGCCCAGGCTGGCTAAACTCTTGATCCTCCTGCTTCAGACTCCTGAATGCTGGGATTACAGGAATGGCCCACACTAGCTACAGGGCCATTTTTAGAATGTGACAGCCAGTGGGATGCTTCATCCAGTTTGTCAAAGGACTTGCTTATTGTCAATGTTTCAAAGTTGAAAGAGTCTATTTCCTACCACATGTGTGTGCCTTGCCTCTTCCACCTCTGTTTTGTTTTTATTAAACACGTAGTCTTCCTTTTCCTCCTCCCTCTCCTATCCTTCTTCCGCCTGGAATGGTCTGGAAAAGCCATAAGAAAGGTTTTTGGAAGACCAGATAGTTACTTTTCAAATAGGGTGTGGTGTTAACATTGTTTCAGAAGCGATACACTCTTCTGTCAGCTGAAGAAGAAATAGTAGCAAGGAAAGTAACAAAGAAGAAACACTGCACCCCCCACCCCCCACTGGTGTTTCTCTCCTCTCTAACCTCTGCCCTTCCTTTGCACAGGGCAGCCCAGGTGAGGACGGTGCTGCTGGCTTAGATGGAGAACAGGTATGGAACTATCTTGCTTTATGTTTTCTGCTCACTACTCTGGCATTATTTTATTTATGTGTGTATGTGTGTATGTGTGTGTGCCACTGCACACATGCAGGTTGCAGGGGTTTGTACTCTCCTTTCACCTTGTGGGTCCTGAGATTGAATTCAAATAGCCAGGCTTGGCAACAAGTACCTTTATGTGCTAACGTATCTTGTCATCTCCTTATCTATCTATCTATCTATCTATCTATCTATCTATCTATCTATCTATCTATCTATCTATCTATCCAGGATCTCCCTGTGTAGTCCTGGCTGGCCTAGAACTTGCTATGTAGATCAAGCTGGCCATGAACTCAGAGTTCTACCTGATTCTGCCTCCTGAGTGCTGGGATTAACCATAACTGGCTCCTTATCTTTTCAGCAACCACCTTCATTTCATCAAACTTTTCTTTCTTATATCTGAGAAACGCCTTACATCAATATTTTAAATTAATTACATATAACTTTGCAAGAGTGATTTAAAAAAATTGAAAATTTAATTTTTTCATTGGTAGACTGGACTACCAATGAAAACTGGTAGAACAACGTTTGACTCTTAAAAAGGCTTTTGTAATTTCATTACATGCACACACACACACACACACAATGTAGTTTGATTTTACCCTCCTGTTATCTTATCTCCCCCATTCCACTCCACCCTGCGTCTTTCCAAGTCCCCTCCTATATTCATGTCATTTTGTTGGTGGCCCCTGCTTTAGGTTAGGCTTGGGAGCGCAAGCGTGAGTAAGGGGTTATTTTGTCAAGCAAGGGCAGCTCACCAGTGGCTACAACACCGAGGACTCTGATTCCCATCTCAAGGCAGCCATTAATCATCTGGCTTCCTGGGAGAGGGTGTGGTCTGTCCATTCCACACTGGGATGTTGGTAAGACCAGTCTTGTGCACACATCCACTGCCGCTGTGAGTTCAGGATGTAATAGCCATGTCGTGTCGGGAAGACAGCTTCATACGCATTCTTCCCCATCTTTTGGCTCCCACATTCTACCTGCCTCCTCGTTCATAGTGTTGCCTTGGAGCGAAAAGTAACCTTTTATTTCACAGTATTCACAGAAGACTTCAAAATTTCAGTTAGTATGTAAAAATGATGGCATCTTCATACACATTTGCCAGTATCCTTTGTTCCTATTCATTTCTCTCTCCCACTTTCCCTTCTTTCCCGTCCCCCTCTTGCTTTCTTTTCTCCACCACAGATAGTCCTTTCATTTGTTCTCATATTGGTCTGGCATATATACTGTTACAAGGAGGACAGCTTTTCCTGATTAGTCATTTTAACAGGCACACGCAGAAGGGTTTAAACTGATGTTTGTCCCCATTCCAATACAAGGATCTTTAACTCCAGCCACCCTCTCCCAGATGGCCTATTATTGTCCTGAATTTCATTTCCATCTTACATTTTGTTAAGTTCCAGCAATCAAACATTAAAAAAAGGTTTATATTTGTGTGCATGTGTGAACATATGTGAAGGTGCCTGTGGAGGCCAGAAGAGGGCATTACATTCCTGGTAGCCAGAGTTACAGGCTGTTGTGAGCCACCATGTGGATCCTGGGAAACCTGGGTCCTATGGAAGAGCAGCAAGTGCTCTTAGCAATGGAGCCATTTTCCCAGCCTTGGGCTTTATTGTTAATATTGTTTTAAATAACTGACATTCTCTTAGCTTTACTCCAATATTTATTAGCATCACAGATAGCTTCCTTATAATAGTTGATATTTTCATAACAACAACAACAACAAAACCCAAACAATCAACCAAACAAAAAAACCCCAGAAGAAATAAAATGTAGACTTTCTGTTAACAAGAGTCAGGCTCATGATAAGCTTCCTTGGCTTTTGTTTCTCGCAACCACTTTGTTTTATGTTTTCTTTTCCTTTTTTATGCAAAAGATAGCTCACTGAGTAAACAATTCTGTTTTGAGAGTTCTCCTTTCTCAGCATGACATTTCTTAGTTTCTGGCTTCTTTTGCCTTAGATCTTTCGTTATTACTGTTAAGAAGCTATCTGTCAAAATAATTATTTCTCAGCAAGCAGCATTTCAAAAATATATATCAGGTTGCATAAAAAAAATCCCCATTGCTGTTAGTTTTGACAGTTTCAATATGATGTATCCAGGTGTAGGTTTCATTTTATTTATTCTGCTTGGAACTTGTTAAGCTCTTGGATCTATTTATGCCTTCTACAGATCTTAGAAAATCCTCAGAAAATTACCCTATTGGAATTTTTAGCTTTTGTATTGTGTCCGTCAGCTTCCCCTCACATAATGAAATATCCAAGGTAATTTGCATATAAAGAGAAAAGGCTTATTTTCGTTCATGATTTTAGGATTCGAGTCCATGGTTGGGTAGACCCATTTCTCTTAAGCCCTTGATGGGGGAGTCACAGAGAACAATGGTGGGGAGAGTGTGGTGGAGAGATCTGCTCACTTGCTGATTGGAAAGAAGGAGAAAAAGAAGAAAGGTCTGGGGTCTCAGAGTCCCCTTTAAGGGCTTTATCTAGTGGCCTGAGGACTTCCCACCAGGCCCTGCCTCTTAAAGGTCCATAGTATCTCCCAGCACTAGCACAATGGGACCAAGATTCGGCACATAGACCTTGAAGAAGGGAGGACAGCCAGGACATAGAGCATAGCATCTGGTTCCTTTATTTCCTTCATTTCAGTGGTTCTCAACCACTGAAAATTTTTTAAAACTTCACTCTTCTGTTTACTCTGCTATTTAATAAATTCACTTATTTTTTCCTTTCTTTTTTCTTTTCTTTCTTCTTCTTTTCTTTTCTTTCTTTTTTTTTTGAGACAGGGTTTCTCTGTGTAATCTTGGCTCTCTTGGACTCACTCCATAGACCAGGATGAGCTCAAACTCACAGAGATCCACCTGCCTGTGCCTCCCTGAGTGCTGGAATTACAGGCAGGCGCCACCACGCCTGGCTTCACTTACATTTTTCAGTTCAAGAATTTCTCTTTGTTTCTCTTAAAATCCTACCTGTGTCCTACTTTTTCTTCATTGAGAACCTTAAGCATTTCTTTTTATTTGTGATCTTATTAGTGCACCTCAGGGTAGTTTTAATTTATGTGGCATTTGAAATTGTTTTGGTGCGAGAGTATATCAGAGCCCCCGATCTGCCCTGTTGTCAAAAGTGCTAATGCACATCCCACTCTTGGCTAGAATGTAAAACTACAGGATAAAAGCTTCAGGAGTGACTAATAGTAGAATGATTCCTTACATGTTTATTTTTCTTTTCCTAGGGTGATTGTGGAGCCAAAGGGTTGTCTGGAGAGAAAGGAAGCAGAGGCAACAGGGTAAAGTATGCTGGTGTTTTTACCTCTGTCATCTTTCTCACGCACAGACAGACACCAGCAGTTTAAGCTGTGGGAAGGAACCGTCTAGCAGTTGAGGCTGACTGCGTGTGAAAGGCAGGTCGCGTTAGACGACTCTTTGAAATCGTTCCTCGGGGCCTGAAGGGTGGATACGGAAACGAGTTGCATGAGTGTAGGACCTGAACCTTGCGCTTTGTACAGTGAGCTCATCGCTCTGTGGCTCACAAGCTTCTCCTAAGTCCCCGTCACTGATGACATAGTCTCTCACCAGGACTCTTCATCCTCGTGGCCAGCCAAACTATACGACCCTCTGCCTCTAGGATATTCCTCACGCTTAGATGCCCCCTCACCGCGCTTGCCTTTTCCATGATCCCATTTCAGTGATCAATTGAACATTAACTTGCTTTTAATTGTCTAGTTCCCTTCCCTTCTTTCTCGTGATGGTTTCCTTGATGTTATGTGAGACTTTTCCTAGGGAGATGTGAACCAATGCCTCCTCACCCCAGATAGCAAACCAAGTGCAAACAAAGTGATGATTCTTCCAAAGTCCAGCTTTTGGTGAAATGATGAGTTTACTGGGGTTACTTACAAATGTCTGAGTGAAGGGTTACTTATGAGGTTTTTCATGACCCAAAAGAAACTGTTTCACCATAAAGCCCACCACAGCATGGGTGATTCATCAGAGAAACTGCAATCCTAGAATTTCATGTACAATTTGCAGACAGCTGGAAAGGTCAAGTTACAGAGTCTTCTCAGGCAGACTGGCTGGTCAGAGCATCTCCTCTCCCTTGGGAAAGCCTTGTGAGCCCTAGATATTTCAGGAACTTCCTGAGACTTGTGAGTTGCTTACTTCTCCAATCCATGGTAGCCTCTCTCCAGGATAAAATGTTTCAGTTTGGAGAAGTTGCTACACAACACTCCACTGTGCTAGTTTATAGGGCTCTCCCTTTTCTCTATATCTTTGATGGTGAATATTTACTGTCTTCTGTCCTAGTTTTAGTTCTGTACAGGGGAAGGGAGATACCTGTTGCATGTACTTCACCTCTCCCATTCTGTGCTTTGGCAGACATTACTAATTGAGCATAAAGTCCAACTTGGCTGGAGGAACATTATCAACACAGTTAAGAGTCAATATTTATTGGTTGCTAGGTTTACATAGGAGATTAAATTTATTTGCTTGTCATTGCTTGTACTCTGTGTGAAATTAAAGTAGTGCTTTTATTCATGCATGATCAGCAGTGTGGACCATGTTTCTGATAAGTGAAACAGAAGGGAGAGTATCAAAAGGAACATCTCTTTACTTTCCAACTAGATAGTCTGTTAGGAACCATTGTGTTAAAGAAGCTCATTAGGCAGGTGGGCCTTCTGGAAGGGGATCTGGTATTTTGAAAGGTCTGTACCATGATACATCCCAGAATTGCTTCCAGTCTCTGACACTCATTCTTTATGCACTGCTGATATGGTGCGAATTGGCACTTTCTGGGAATTTACTACTGTTCAGATGAATTAATTCCCAATTATGGAATTTCTGACTTGATTCAAACAATTTAAAAAGTTAAATTGTTTTAGAACTTTTAAAACACCTTTAGAAAATTTATGGCTGCAATAAATACCTTTGTGGACCTCCATATGCCTCACTAGGTGACAGGCTTGAGACAGATTTGTGTCTTCAAGCTAAGCCTTCATTATGAATCCTGGTATATACCATAAATATAAGTTGGTTTAGACTTCCCATGAACTCAAATTATAATGGGATGACCAAGCAATGTCTAATTAAGTACAAACCTTGATGTCATTATATACAACTTTCTGTTGTAATTCCTTATACCTTGCTACCTTATGGCATTATATACTGTCATTTTAAATTTACTTTGTTTCTTAAAATGAAAGACAGATAAAATTATTGTCTTGAACTCACTATAAACTTAGAGATAGCTGAAAAATGTTTAGCTAGGTCAGTCTTAATCGAAAAGGCATATATTCTTGTAACTTTTAGACTCTATTAACCTTTAGGCCTTGTCAACCTTTCTTATTCTGAACTCACTATAGACTTACATACTAGATACATAGATAATAAGTGTTTAGTTTTAAAACATGTAACCTGTTGTATTTTAGAATTAATCTGCTTTTATAATTAATTGCCATTTTGACTATGAGGTAATTTCTTTTCTGGAAGCTTTCTCTCAGAGGTATAAAGGATATACAATAAATGGTAGCAAAAAAACACACACACCATTGGCAAAAGCCTGGTAGTGGAAGCCCATTGAATGAAAGCTGGCTGATATTCCCTTCATCCATGAGTTGCAAACATGTATTTATATATGAATTTACATGTAAATATGTACATCTGTCTGTTTTGTGTTCATATGTTACATGAGTGTATGTCAATTGTCTGTCTGTATGCAATGAGCCCCTTTTGTATTGTCCATTGAATGTGTGTATGAAATGAACAGGTCTATATGACTGATTGTCTGTGTGTACATATGGAATAATACTATAGAACTGGAAACCTGTACTTGCTGCAGTTTCTGCAGAGGAGATATTAGCAGAAATCAACATCATGTAAGCTTGTAAGCTTGTGGGAATTTGTTGAAGTCAAAGCTCTTAACTTCATCCACCTTTTCCCCTTTGAGTATGTGTGCGTGAATGGTCTTTGCTTATCTCCCCCCCCCCCCTTTCTTACCAATTTGCAAACACAGTTAAGATGATTCAGGTTCTACCAGCCTAGGACAAGCAGGAAAAAGTTTACTTTAGCCTGTGGAGGCCTCCGAAGTGGCCTGCCCCTTCACGGGAGCTAATCTCAGATCAGAGAGCCCCTTTTTACAACCCCTTGCAGTTTTGGCTAGAATCAGTTTTACAGTCCTGGCTGCAGGAAAAAAAAAAAAGGTAACCAGGTAAAGTTTTCCTTTTTAGTAGCAGTGTAACTGGTCCCTAGACCTAGAGAAGGAATCCTGGGCTCTCCTATTTCTTTTCCTTTCAATCATCTTTTGTGATCAGTTGCTGATCCGTTGCCTGAGCCATCAGGTAGGTGACCCAAGAGATAAAGCAAACAGGGGAACTCCACATCCTGTCCTAGATCCTACTGTGGACCCTGGAACCTTGCCAAAGCAGAGAGACTTTGGCCATCAGACCCTAGAAGAACTTGACAATAGTCCAGCTGAAAACTAGAAGTTTGTGGGTCGGAGTTTGGAGCTAGTGTGGGGCACCATGCTTCCACAACACAAAAACTTTTACATTTCAGTTAAATTGAGCCAAATTCAATAAATGTCTATCAGGTGCATTCTGTCCACAGGGAGTGGTTCAAAGATAAATAAGTCATGGATCTGGCCAACAAATGGCTAATAACCTGTATAGGAAATACAGTTTGAACAAGGACTGTATGTAAGATATGATAAAGGATGTAAATGAATTAATAGGACACAGTTGAGGAAAACAGAAAGGGTCTTTCCCCTCCATTTGGGCACCACCAGTATCAGTTGAGCATCTGTTGGAATCCAGACATAATTTAGCATGGGGAGTAAAACATGTGGCTGTGCCTTCCAGGACTGGCTTTCCGGGGGAGAGGCAGACATTGGTGAAGTAATCCTCAAAGTAGATTTAAGCTCATCACTGAAGCAAATACAGAGATAGCGAAATGACAGGGTGGGACAGGCTAGTGCATTCAGGAAGGTTTTTTTTTCATGAAGTGAAGATGTGACGAAGCATAAAGGACAAATAACTAAGAGGCCAAGATGGCTACCACTGGACGTGAGGTCCTGTAGGACATTTGAGCAGAGACAGAGGGATAGAGGGTACCCTAGAGGGGAAATCGTGGGGTTCTTTCCCCCCAGATCTCTGTGCTACCACTGGTCCTGAGGCCCTGTGGGACATTTGAGCAGAGACAGAGAGATGGAGGGTACCCCAGAATTCCAGGGACCAGGGGAAATCGTGGGGTTCTTTTTCCCCAGATCTCTGTGAGAACGGATGGGTATGTCAGTCGGGAAAAAGTCACAAGGAAAAGTGCAGAGTTCTGAAGCCTCAGGGTAGGAAGGAGGATTTCAATTCTGCAGGGAGTGGAAGATGAGTCAGAAAGACCTAAGGGCTAGGAGGAATAGGTCCACTCAGTACATTTTTTTTTTTTTTTTTTTTTACTTTTGTTTTTTCTCCCACTGAGTCATTAGGGGCTATGGGCTGTTTCTGGGTAAGGGAGGCACCATTGAGGCTACAGGAACAGGATGGCTCTGGAGAATGTGTGATTTAGAAAGGGCTTAGGAAGGAGTATGATAAGTCACAGTGGGACCCCTGTACCCAACTAGGTATCAAATGTTTTAGATTTCTTATTTAATTTTTATGTTTAAATTAAATTTAAATTTAAATATGGAACTCCTTAAAATGGCCCTATAAGGTCACACCTTACCCTCTTAAGTGCTAGAGTCTATCACTGATCATTCTTCCTCCTTCTACCCACGGGCACTTACTGTTAATCATACCCAGATGCATGGTGGGTAAAGCAGCCACGACTACTGCCCCCTTGTGTGATTCTTTATAGAACATCAAGGAGAGGTGAAAAGACCCAGAGCTGAGACCCAGGGAGGCCTGGGTCCCAGTGTATGCAGAAGGACTCATTCTTGACATGTGAGAGTCACGTGTGCTAATGCACACACAGGGCCCGGCATGGGATTTCCAGAAATGCTATGTTAATGTCTCCCTCCCAACCATGCCATCTTGACTGTGAATATGTTACGCTTCAAGTACTAAGATATCCTGAAAATCTGATCCCCGTTTCCCCTCTTAACACCTTCTTTTTAAGCATAGAGTGATTTTATGATGTGATTCATTTCTCACTTTCTTTTCTTTGTAATTTAAGGGTTTGACAGGACTGCCTGGACAAGCTGGACATCGTGGGGAGCCTGGGCTGAGGGGAGATCCCGTGAGTGATGGCTGTGGGGTTTCTTCTGCTTTACTTCCGAGGACATGAGAACTGTGCTGAGGCAAAGATTGATCTAGCTCTGGCTAATGAGGCATCTGTTCAGTCTGTCTTTACTGCATTGAAGCGAACTAGGGATCTGAAAGTCAAGCCATCTTACAGAAGCTCTGCTGTGTGAAGAGTTGGGACTGTAATTGGATTGGGCATCTGGGATTATTACATAAACAGGTCTGGGCAATGGAAAGGGCCCTCCTTGACATCCACCCCCTCTCACTGGTGCAACAAATAGAACCCAGAACCCTGGACATGATATGCAGTTGCTCTGCCTCTATGTTGGCTCTCCAGCCCTTCCTCCTTTTCTTTAAAACCATTCTTCCTTTTGTCTCTTTTCCTTTTTTTTTTTAAATTATATATGTTTTAATTTATCTGTCCATCTGAGGAAGGCCAACTTTTGTTTTCTCAGGGAGACCCTGGAACTAATAATTCCATCCAAGGCCCCAAGGGAGAAAAGGGAAGGCGTGGCCATCAGGTAAGCTGGACACAGTTTGCTTGGGGGGTTGACATTTGCAGAAATGACTACCTGCTCCTTCAGAACACTTGGACACTTTACTTGAACCCCCACAGGAGACCAAAGAACAAAGCCACACGATTCCCGTTTTTCCACAGAGACAGGAGCCCTGACTGCCAACCTCCTCTCTCTTCCTTGTCCTTGAGTATCTTGTCTTTACCATCTTTTTTTCCCTGCACGAATCCCCGCTCCCCCACTGTATCCTAGCAACTTTTAAAAAGGGATCTTCCGGCTTCAGTTTCTGTCCTAAAACGAAAGCATCAGACTGAGGGAGGTCTAGATTGTTTGGTTTGAATTTCCCCACTCCTGGAATGCTGTGTTGGTTTAAAAGTCATGCAGCTGCCTTGCTTTTTGTCACAGCTGGGGCTGACTGGTGGGAGTTGCGTGGTAGACAGTTGTGAAGTGGGTGTCTAGTTATGAAGACTGGAGCCATCAGGGGGAAAAGAGGCTTGTCAGTTTGACAGACGCTAATGTCTTAGAAGCCAGTTTTACATTTTTTTTTTTTTTTTATGCCTCAGACATTAAAATACACAATTCTGAAAAATGACTAAGATAATGAGTGTCTTGGTCCTCGTAGCTCATCTTTCCTAATTTTTGGCCACAAGGACTGCATGGCAAATATTTGCAACTGGAGGGGAAGCTTTGTTTGAGTCCCAATTTGGGGTCCTTTGACAAAAACCACAAGGCATAGTTTCTCTTCTGTAGATCATGGCTAGCTAGAGTCATGTTCTGTATGTCCAGGTCCTGAGTGAAATTTAGCGTGGGGCCAGGTCATTTTTCTGTCACTGTGTGGGAAAACGGTTTCATCCTGTCCCTGATCACCGTAGTGTTGAACGAAGGCACTAAGTTGTTTCCCTCAGTGTGCTGCCATCAGAGAGCCCTGTGAATGACCGCTCACGGGGACTGAGCTAAGCACAGAGTCAGGAACCAACCCTTAAGCCCTGGGCCTCGGGATCCTCACCCGGAAGATGAGCAGATAAGCAATCCGGTTTCTGCAAGCCTTCGGTTGCCATGGCAAGAAACATGATGAACGCAGCATAACCGTGGAGTGCTGCTCATGGCTTGCTGCTACGAAAGGAGTCCAGGCTTCTGCACACACTATTCAGTGTGGCGGGCGCCACAGCACCACAGCTGTGGTGAGAGCTCAGCACCGCGGCTTCCGAAGGTCTCCACCCCTGACCTCAGCCTGTTAACCTGGGCTCCGTTCCTGTACTGTGTGGGGAACAGAAATTGTAACTGTTTCAGACAGTGTCACGTTCCGTTGTTTTTTGTATTTCTTGTGGTTTCTTCTCCAATGCTGGGCTCGAAGAAGGGTGCTAATGAAACATCCTTTGGAACAGAAAAAGAGTGTGTTTTTTGAAATATCCTTTGAATAGATTCAGATGATAGCAAGTTACTCCTTTATGTAAGCCGCTTGCTGACCGTGGAGTCTGCCTGCGATTAGAAGGTAGACCTCCAGGGGGCAGTCTTTCCTCGCTGTTAGTT
The DNA here is from genome assembly GCF_030254825.1 of Meriones unguiculatus. Taxonomy (NCBI): domain Eukaryota; kingdom Metazoa; phylum Chordata; class Mammalia; order Rodentia; family Muridae; genus Meriones; species Meriones unguiculatus. The sequence continues at coordinate 45,072,099 of NC_083354.1, forward strand.
CTGAGGGACCCTGGGATCAGTGTCACAGTTGAACCTGGAAAATTCCTCCGTGAAATAGTGTTTCCAACCAAGCAGAAAAACTGTATTACATACCTAGGATAGGGAAAGGGTGGAGGACCAATTGTATAGGTCAGGAGTGTAAAAGCAAAGCAATCTGAGAGAGAGAGAGAGAGAGAGACAGAGAGACAGAGAGAGAAAGAGAGACCCATGCTCGTGGAGGCCAGGGGTTGACACTGGTTAGCTTCCTTAAAGAAGACTTACCTCCAATTATTTTTATTGCAGTGATTTTAAAAATAATTAAAGATTAGACCGGGCATGTGGCTCAGTTGGTAGAGCCTTGCCTAGCATGCACAAAGTCCTCGGTTTGAACCCCTGTGGTGCATGCCTGTGAGCCCAGCACTTTGGAGCTGTAGCAGGAGGACTGGACGTTGAAGCTCATCCTTTGTTCCATAGTGAGCGCTAGGCCACCCAGGCTGTATGTCTGAGCCCCTATCTCAAAAGTAAAAGATGGAACTATTCAGCATCCAATAATAAGAGATCATTAATATACTCGGTGTTAACTTTCACACTTAGTAGTGTGAAACATACCAATGAAATATAACAAAGAGAACTACTTATTTCCGTTGTGGGTTTGATACACTCTTACATGTAGTCCGGCTGGGCTCAAACTCCTTGCCTACCTTCCTGCTCTAGCCTGTGAAATTCTGGAATTACAGGCTCAGAGCCACCATGCCTGCTTTTCTACGTATTGTTCTTTGCCCTTCTTCTTTCCTCTCCTTTCTCCTCCCTCTTTCTTCATCCCCTTTTCTTTCTTCTGGGGATCGAAACTGGGGCCTTTTGAAGTCAGGCAAGTACTCTGCCGGCAAGCTTACACTGTATGCCAGACAACTGTTTCTCCGTATGGAAAATACCCATGGCGTGCTAGTAAGTGAGAAGAGCAAGTTTACAAGAATGCATTCAACTTGGGACCAGATTGGTAGGGGAAGAAAGAAACCCCTATCTATACCACCAGAATGTACGCATGTCTTTCCCTCTGCGTTCTGGTTGAGGTACTTCATGAAGAGCTCGTGTTACTTTTTATTTTGAAAAATGTCTAGTTCTACAGGAAAAAAATGTAGTTGTAGGGATGAACAGCATTCGTTACCACACTTGTGTGTGTGTGTGTGTGTGAGCACACATGTTTGTATGAGCATGTGTGTGAGCATGTTTCTGTGTGAGTGATGGTTTCTTGGGCCCCTTGAAGATGAATTAAAAGCACTGTAACACATTGCCCACAAGGAAAAGGCCACCCTTCCACACCGACACAAGGGAGCCCTCACAAAGTATCTATGCAATATTGTTTTATTTGTGAAAGTTTTAAAAATTCGAAACAGAATTACATCACTCCCCCCTTTTCTTTTCTTCCTCGCCCCTCCTAACTGCCCCCGCTTAAAGCCCTCCCCTGATCCTCCCACTCACAAGTTTCTTTGATTTATTTAGTACATACGTATATAAGCACGTGTCTGCACGAATATATACACACATGTACACAGACACATGCTGAGTGCACTTTTGTTTGTGCACATGTAAATAATATTATTTTCTAACGCACAGTCCACGTTCAAATTTTTCTGCTTTTCCAATGTCTTAGTTCGGGCTACTCTAACAGAATACAGTGGACAGGTTGCATCACGCAACATATAGTTTCCACAGCTCCAGAGTCTGGACAGCCAAAGACCAAGGCACTGGGGGGCTGGGTGTGTAATGAGGGCCCAGTTCCTGCTTCACGCATTGCCTTCTTGGCGGTCGCCTTACACAGAGAGAGTTGGGGCACACCACACCAATCCCACACTCCTGATCACCTCCCAGAGACCATGTGCCCTGATCCCTTCACGTTGGGGATCAAATTTCAACCCATTCTTTTTAGGGGAAGCACATTGTTGGTCAGCTTTCACAGCGCCAAGGCCCTGTGCCAACCGCTGGGGGAAAAGGTCATTGATGGTATTACGTAGCACTGACCCCTGAATCCTGCAATACCAACTTGCCCAGGAAGATCTGTTCACTGTTTCAAGACTGGCCTGAAGTGTGTCACTGGAACTGTCACTCCTGGAATGTTCTTTAAGCCTGCTTTTTATTTGTTTGTCAGAGCATCTTACCTCTTCAGTTTTCCTTAATCACAGCAGCCATCCCATTGCTGTTTGCTTATATGAAGTTGACATTCCTGACCAATTCTTTTGCTAAGCATCCCCCCCCCATAGGACTTGTCTGACTATTTCTCCATATCCAGAGACAGATTAATCTTTTTTTCAACAGAAGACGTAGTGAAGCTACTTGGGAGTTTGGCTTCTTTTTGGTGGTGTTAGATGTGGTCACTCCATTGAGCCCATGCTCATCAGCTTTCTCTCCCGTGAGCACGTTTCCTCCCCTTTCTAATGAATAAGTAATTTGAGGGATGACGCTTACCTTGGGATGTAGCTCTTCTGTTTTCTGACAGTCTTTTATCTAGTGGCTCCAGCATCTGTCCCAGTAATTGTTTCACTATGCCGGCGGCAAAATGCTGTCTGCTGTTGAAGTGAAGAGACAATAAATCTTTTAGGAAAGAATCTTATTATATCAAGATCTATTATGAGAGGTTTTATCTAGCCTTCTCTGGCATACAACCCACTTCAAAAAGAAGTCCATAGAAGTAGCATTTACTACAAAGTGTGGGGCTGTGGAAAAGACGAGGAAGAAAAAAAAATTATCAATATTTCCAGTAGCCGTGAACTTTCCTAACACACGATAGCAATTAGTCTTCAGAGGAAGTCAGGGAAGGTTACAGCAGTTTGTTAAAAATGTTTTTGTGGTAGCATATGGCGTGAGTATATGTTCATGTATGTATGCACCTATGTGTGTGTGTGTATGGCAGATGTTGATGTGAAGTACCTTCCTTTGTTCCTCTCTACCTTATTTATGTATATGTGTGTGTGTGTGTGTGTGTGTGTGAGAGAGAGAGAGAGAGAGAGAGAGAGAGAGAGAGAGCATGTGCCATGGTACACATGTGGAGGTCAGAGCACAGCTTTTGGGAGTAGGTTTTCTCCATCTACTTTCTACTTTGTGGGTTCTGGGGATTGAACTCAGGATGTCAGGCTTGGTATCAAGCGCCCTTACCTGCCGAGCCATTTTGCGAGCAGCCCACCTTAGTTTTTGAGACAGGGTCTCTTCAGTGGCCCTACAGCTCACTGACTCAGCCTAGCTGGCTGCTAGTGAGCTCTGGGGATCCATTTATCTCTGTCCCCCAAGCACTGGGGTGCTTCTGCTTTTACGTGGGTGCTGGGGTCCTGACTTCACGTCTTCACGCCTGTGTCACAAGTGCTTTACCCACTGAGCCATCTCCTTAGTCTCTAGCTGTTGCCACTCTGGAGGTGGGACCTGGGTGAATGGAGCCTAAATATGAGGTAGATTATTGGAAGTCTCATGCAATGGCCAACTTCATTTAGAGCATTAGACAGTTTATATACTCTGAGGGTTACGTGAGGTCCTATGAGCAAAGTCCACAAGGTCAAACTATATGCAATCACAAGGGCAGGCCTTGCCTAGAAACATTGTCTAAATAACAATGGTAAAATGATGGACATCTGAAGTAAGCCCACTCTCCCTATACCTGAGAGAGGCATGGAAGGACATTCCAAGAACAAACCCATGTTTAGAAGGAGCAGAGGTCAGGAGCTTCTCCTTTTGCTTTTCTCACAGCACTCACAATTCTTCTCACACAGCTCCATTCTTGAACCTAGTATAATATTTTTCTTTTCAAAAACAGGGAAGTGCCATTTTTCCTTATTTAGGATAAAATTATTCTTTCATGTAATTTTTTAGCATACCTTAAAAGAACAGCTCCATACCACACGCTGTCTTTTACTTTATAAACCAAAAAAAAAAAAAAAAAAAATCATGTTTGTTTCATACATACATAAAGAGATACATAATGTATCTCTTTGTTTGTTTTTATTTTTTATTTTTGCTTTCAAGACAGAGGCCTGGCTGTCCTGGACTCACTTTCTAGACCAGGCTGGCCTCAAACTCACAAAGATCTGCCTGCCTGTGCCTCCCAGTGCTGGGAGTAGCGGCGTGTGCCACCACAGCTGGCAGGTGTAACTTGTCTTGACCATGTCCACTCCTACCTCTCTGAGCACCTCCATCAGGTGCCCTTCCTGCCTTCATGCCTTTTCCTCCTTCCACTCATTTGAAACCCACTGAGTCCAGTCAGTGCTGCTGCTGGTCTCACTGGCTCACTCTTGTGTGGGTAACCATATCTACAGTGACGTCATGAGTGCAACAGACATCTCATGCCCGGAAGACAGCACCTCACAGTTCTCCTCCCTACCCTCGGCTCTTTCACACCTCCTATCCCTTTCTGCTCAGTGTTGCCTGAGCCTTGACAGAGACATCCCATTCAGGGCTGAACAGTCATCTGTCATGCTTACCAGTTGGGAGTCTCTGCGTTAGCTGCCGTCCGCTGCAGAAGAGTCTTCTCTGGAATGGTCAACAGTAGCTCTAGCAGAGGTATTTAGAGTACAGTTTGACAACATTTCCGTCTATCAAAACAGCAGGAACACGTTCTTCAAGGACTTCTGGCCTGGTTTACGGTACCAGGCACGGGTTCCCTCCTGTGGAGCAGGCTTCAAACCTCATCAGAAAAGCATTGCTTATCCCTATCGTCCTCATGCCCATATTGCATCAGTGAACACACATTCCTTGGCAAGCCGATGCTGCAGAATTCGGAGGTCAATGCTGAGTGTTCTCATGGATGACTTTTCTCCCCCAGCACTCTGCCTAGTACCTTTTGTCACTGCGAGAGCTAGCCGGCAAGGAGGAAATTTTCAGATCCTTTCCAGGTTGGATTTTCCATGCCCTAGACCTGAAATGTGTTGTGTCCTTTGTGATGGGCCTTTACTGTCTAGTTCTGGTGGGCAGTTAGCAGCAACAGCAATAGTCTGTGTTGTTTTGGTGGTCTCTAGGGCTTTTCTAACGGATCAATTGTAAGAATGTATCCCATGCTCAACACAGAGGTGTTCTTGTGGGGAAAACACTCAGTCAAAACTCTGTTTTAAAGAATATTTTTAAATTAGCTTACAAAGTAGTAGCTTATCATAAGGTTTTGTTGTTTTTTTTTTACATCCTTAGTTTTAGTTTACCTGTCCCTCTTCTCCTCTCTCCTGCCCCTCTGCCCCATCCATGCTTTAACCTTTACTCCAATATGTCCCTTTTCTACTTTAATATTTATACCATCTCCTCATCTCTTAGGTACTTTATAAACTTAAAGACAAACAGATTTATTGTCTGTGTTGATTTTAAGGATCACCAAGAAATTATATAAAAAGTAAAAATGTAGAACGGTGTTTATTGCATGATCCCATCTGAGTTTATAAAAAGATACTTTATATAAAGAAGATACTTTATATCTTCTTGGGAAAGCATAAACATTTTGAAACTTTCCAAGGAATAATTGGTTCCCAGTGGCTGCCTATCTTAGTCACTGTTCTCTTGCTGTGAAGCGACACCATGACCAAGGCAACTCCTGTGTAAGGAAGCATTTAACTGAGGGCTTGCTTGCAGCTTTAGAGGGTTAGTCCGTGCTCATCACAGCAGGAAACAGAAAGGCATGGTGCTGGAGCAGTAGCTGAGAGATGCCCCCTGCTCCACAGACAGCAGGCAGAGAGAGACACTGGGCTTGGAGTGGGCTTTTGTACCCTCAAAGTCCGCTCCCAGTGACACACCTCCTCCAACAAGGTTGCCCCCACTCCAGCAAGGCCACGCCTCTTACCCATTCCAGACAGTTCCCCAAGTGGGTTCTGAGCATGCAAATATACGAGCCCATGCCGGTCAGTCTCATTCAAATCACCACACTGAGCCTAAGATGCTCTTCTAAGTCTGTGTTCTTTAAGTCTGTGTTTATCCAATGTTTTTTTTTCCTTCATGTTTTTGTATATGTTCTGTGCATGCACCTGTGTTCGTGTGTTTATATGCATGCACGTGCACATGATTGTGGGGAGACCCAAGGCTGACATCAGGGATATTCCTTGATTGCTCTCTTCCTTAATCATTGGAGCAGAATCGCTCAATAAGACCCAGAGCTCATCAATGCAGCTAGTCTAGCTAGCCAGCTTTCTTGCTCTGGGAATCACCCCTCTCTGCCTCAAAACCCTGGGATTTCAGGAGAACACTATGGCTCCTAGTGATCTGAACTCTTGCCCCCAAGTTTTCCTGGCAAGTACTTTACGTATGGGCCCATCTCCCCAGCCCAACAGTGTGTATTTTTTTTAAAAAATCACAACACATTTAATTCCCTTAAAAACCACAAATATTTAAAAGTAAACATCAGGATCCTAAAGAATATGAAGACAAGGAGTCAGCCATTCTGGAAACGTAATCCAGATAGAAGGGCTAAACTGAGCAGTCTCCAGCCCAGAGGACACAGAGGACCCAGCAGACAGCGAGTGCTTCGGCCTATCTTCTGGATGGTTTCTTTTTGCAAAGTCACCATCTCAGCATGGGGACACCATTTTCATTTGCATATTTTGGCATTATCTGGTCTTGAACCAAAATCAGTACCTCTTCAAATACTGAAAATAGGTCAATACTTAAAGTCCTTGTATTAGTTAGTGTCCTTGAAAAGATATAGTGAGCTAGGCATGGTGGCACACACCTGTAATCTCAACACCCAGGAGACCGAGGCAGGAGGATTATGAGATTTCCGTTAGTCTGGGCTGGTATGAGTCTCTGTCTCAAAAAAATAAAAATAAAACTGGTTTTGATAGAACATGTCAGTAATCCCAATACTTGGTTGGCAGGAGAATCTGGAGTTCAAGGCCATCCTTGGCTACATAGTGAGTTCAAAGTCAGCTTGAGCTACATGAGACAGAGAGAGAGAAAGAAAGAGAGAGAGAGAAGAGAAAGACTATTATCCTAGATACAAGGTTTCATTAACTCATCACAGAATTTAAATGAAACTATCAATAATGGTTCTGCTGAGACATATCTGGTCCCTCCCATGCAGCTCTGTCTTGAAATTTTTCACACTTTTTTGGTGTTTGGGTAAATATTTAAAAACTTTTGCATGATGTTTCTGTAAACGCCCGTGCCATGTTTACACTAGCATTATGGGCTAAATTGTTTGATCATTTAGCCTTTCATAGCTAACAGAGTAACAAGAGATGGTGTTTGCTTCAGCATCATGCTCACTCTCCTTGTTCTTCCCACCGAGGAAGCCAGGCTGATTATCCAAGGGATTCCTGCTGGGAATCCCATGGTCAGTGTCACCATTTCTCCTGAAACGTAGGCTCATTCTATGGGCTTGATTCACTTCCCCCTTCTGACTTCTCAGAGGTGACAGCAGAGTGCCTTCCCGTGGTGGCTGTGCTCCCTTCTTTCCGTCATCACCTGGATACATCACTTGTTCTTGGTGTCCGTCTCTCCATGTTTATGGAGACACAGCTGCCCACCTTCTTCTTCTACCTGCTACTCGGGACCCTGTGTGGACCCAGTGTGAGGGAAGACGGCAGGAGGCTTGTGGCGCAGCATGATGCGCTTTGTGCCGTCGTCAAAGGGACACCCAGCAGGGAAAGATAACGAACAGATCAGCGTTCAGAAACATGAGACTTGAATGCCATTTGCATCTTTGTGTGCGTGTGTGTACATGTGTGCATGCTCATGCATGTTCACGCATGTGTGTGTGTGTGTGTGTGTGTGTGTGTAACATGTATGTGTGTGTGTGTGTAGGTCAGAAGTCTGAGTTCGGTGTCTTCCCCACTGGTTCTCTCTACCTGATTTATTGAGACAGGGTCTCTCACTGTCTCTTACTACTCACTGTTTCTGCTAAACCGCCTGGTCAGTGAGCTCCTGCCTTCTACCCACCGGTGCTGGGATGCCAGGCACATACCTCTCTGCACAGCTTTCACGTGGGCCCTGGGGGTCCAAACTCAGTTCCTCATGAGCAGTGCCATCTAACAGACACTCTGTCTCCGCACTTCCCAGCGAGAGAGCTACTGACCCTATGCATGTGTTGATCCAGGAGTCTGTGGAATTTAAACAGATCTTCCTCACTTTTCAGGGAAGTTCCGGTTTCCATGGACCTCTCGGGGAAACAGGCAGCATGGGACCTCGGGTAGGTGTAACTGCTGGAGGGGAGTAACTCCTTCTTGCCTTTGCCAGAGAGGGAGGCAGGCTGGGGAGGAAAGGGTAGGTTGCCGAGTGATCGGCTTGTTTTCTTTTTTGAGATCTCTTCTTCTTTTGTGCTCTTAGGGGTCACGTGGAAGAACTGGCCTGCCAGGGTTGAAGGTCAGTATTTTTGGAGAGGTCTGCTTTCATAGTTCTCTCTGAGGTCCAGGGGAGTGCTGGTCGGCTGTTGAAATGGCACAAGGGATCACTGGGAAGTTAGTGTAGAAGAAGGGAATGTTCAAAATGCCCCCACTCCCAACTGCTCTATTTCTTTTGGGTTTAAAATAGTGCTTGCAGAGAAGACTTCTGACTTCTGATAAAATGACATTTCTGGGCAAAGGCCGGGGTTTTCCTATTTGTGCCTGAGCAAGTGCACACTGTGGAGCTGAAGGCAAAGGGTTGAGTTCGTGGCATCCCCAGGGGAGAGTGATGCAGTTTGACAGTGGGCTGGGAACTATTCCTGGGAAGAATCTTGCTTCACTAAGTCTTTATCTGGCCTCAGGCAGCACACCACATGCTTGTCGGTATCATCTCATGGAAACCTTCCCATAGTTCCATAGGGTCAGGAGAATGACCTACGATAGGCATACTTTTGGTTTGGAGCGAGGCAGTTATTAAGTCCGTAGAAAGTCAAAGCAAAAGAACAAATAGCAAGGATACATAGATAGCAAACTGTCATCAAATTGGGTGCTTGGAACATCCAGCAGAAATCAACTAGGGAAGCCCCTTTCAGGGGCTGCTGGATTTCCCAGGCAGAGAGTCCCAGACAGAGACACCCAGAGAGTCACAGGCAGAGCTGGGTGTCCCCTCAGGAGTGGTGTCCAGCGGCTCCTCAGCAAATAGCAACACATAGGGATGATAATGTCAAGTCCGACATTCACAACATCCGGCAGACACTGGAAGCTGAGGCAGTGACTTGGAGTTCCCAGTTAAGCTTTCTCTCCATGCACGGGCTTCCATGGCTGAGCTTTGGACTCCCGCATCATCTACTGCAGGCACTTTTGTATCACGGCACGAGCAACAGTAACCTCTGTTGGGAATGGCTTGCTATCTGACCCGTCCCAAGATACAGTGTTTTACCCTTGGGCTGTGCTCTTCTTCTCTTCCCTCCTCACAGAATTGGGAGTATACATCCCATCGCCTGACTTGGGGGTCTTAGAGGATGCTTTCCGATGAACATGCTTAGCTCTGAGATGGGAGACCGGGCCTCTCTGAGAGTTTAGACAGCATGTGCCAGTTTATCAATGTATTAATGTTACAGTCCTCGTATCCCCACTCCGGCCCAGGACGGTAACTTTAAGGTTTGTCTAAGGGAGGGAGGGAGCCTGGGCAACGTCGTATGACTATTTCAAAATAAAATTAAAACCAGTCTGAGGTGGAACGCTGCCCTAGAACTTGTGCCCAGCAGACCAGCGTGGTAAAGTGAAGGAAACTGCCAGATCCAACAGCCGGCAGATCCAAATCTAATGCTCGAATCAAAGACTACAATACTCTTTGAAGATTTTGTACAAAATCAGCTTAATTCCGTAGGCTTCTCCCAAACTCAGTCCTGCCCCTCTCTGCTCATGTCTTTTAGAGGCAGGGGACCAGCTTAGCTCCGTGTGCTGTTGACTTCTGACAGTAGGAGGGGAAGATTTTGTTTCCTTGCCATCTCCCTCCTTCTCCTGCTGCATCCTTGTCATGCATTTACTCTGTTCACTCTGGGTTAAACTAACTGAGCATCTACAGATTTATAATTTTGTGTACTGTGAACAGAACCCCCCTCCCTTCCTATTTGTTCTACGTTTGGTGAACCTGTTATTAATTATATAGCTCCCTAATAGAAGTGATGGAACCCCACTCTAGTCAGTCACCTCAGGATTACTTTTCTTTCACTCATCCCTCCTCTTCCCTCCATTTTGTTACTCTAATCCAGGGTTTTTACATTCTAGGCTTTTGTACTAGTTTGTTGAGACAGATTTTGCAATAGAGCCCTTTCATTCTGGAACAGGGTTGAAATTGTGCAAACGAAGGGATGTAATTGGATGCTTCTCCTTTTCGTAGATTATAATCGTTATGGGTCCTTAAAGTGACTTGCTTGTACTCCTACTCAGGTTTTCAATCAATGGCTTTCCCTCAATAGACAAACTGATAAAAAAAAATTCAATACATAAACAGAATGCAATCCAGCTCTAAAGAAAGATAAAATCACAAAATTTGTATAAAAATGAAGGGACTTATAATGTATAATATGAAGTGAGGTTACATAATCTCAGAAAGAAAAAAACAAGTATTCTCCCTAAAATCTGGATCCTATGCATATGCAAACAAATGTACAAAAAAGTACAGTATAACGTGTGGAAAGGAAAATAAGAAAATGGGGAGGGGATGAGGTGTAAGGGTCACCCAAGCCCAGGAGTTCCAGAACAGCGTGGCCAACATAGCAGGACCACATTCCCCAACCTCAAGTGAGGACATTGTGGCTGACTGTCAAGCATGGTCAACATCCTGTTTCCATGTGTGAGATAAAGGTCCTTGACATTGGAGAGATGTTTAGGGTGTCTATTGTTATAATCAATGCCACACACACACACACACACACACACACACACACACACACACACAAATCAACCCAGGGAGGAAACGTTTATTTTGGCTTACAGTTCTATATAACACAGTCCACCACCGAGGGAAGTCAGGGCAGGAACTGAAGCAGAGGCCATGGAAGAACGCTGCTTATTGGCATGCTCTCTCTAGCTTGTCCAGTTTGCTTTCTTATATTCCCCAGGCCTACCTGCCCTGTGATGGCGCCACCCACAATGGTCCGAGGCCTCCCACATCAATCACTAATTATGAGAATGTCCCGATCTGGTCGGGGCATTTTCTTAGCTGTGGTTCTTTCTTCCCCAGTGACTCCAGCTTGTGTCCAGTTGACACAAAACTAACCAGCACGTGAGCGTCGAGTCCATTAAAGAGAGGGCTGAGGGCTGGAGGGGTGGCTCAGTTGCTAGAATGCTTGCTGCACAAAGGTGGGGGCCCGAGTTCCATCCCCAGAAGCGGTGGGAAAAGACCAGTCATGGTGGTGCCGTGATCTCACCACCACGGAGGCAGAGACATCCTGGGGCTCCCTGGCCGGCTAGTTCTCCTAACTGATGAGACCAGGTCCTAGTAAGGGACCTGTCTCAAAACAGAACAAAATAAAACAAAAACAAAGAAAAGAAAAGGTTAACAGCAGTTGAGGCAGATCACCGAAGATTGACCTCTGGTCTACACGTGTGTGCAGGCACACACACAAACACATACACACATGCATACACACACACACATACACACACATACAAACACATACACCCATAGACACGTGCACACACAAACACACATACACATAAATACATTTATCTGTACACTGTCAACCTATAGTGCCCCTTTCCAGCAGGGTTAGGCTTTTCGGAAGCAGTTCTTATGCAGAATAGGGATTTGGGTTATTTAAATAAAGGATTCCTACCCCAGCACTGGCTGAGCTGCCGGAAAGAGATTTGTGAAGACTGCTGAAGACTGGGAAAGGTTGCAACAATCAGTCCCTGTATTTCCCCTGTCAGAGGGGAAGCCTCTCAGATTTCTCCAGCCTGGATCCGTCCGTCTCTGGGGATGATTGAGCACAACCAGTCCAATTTATTTTCTGTGCCTTATCCTCGGGGCTCTTAATGGCCACCTTGTGAGGAAGGCTGTTTCCAATAAGGTACCTGCTGTGTCTGGGCACTCACAGTGCTTTCTCATTTCTGCAGGGTGTGCGTGGAGAGGCTGGTGAGCTGGGTTTCCAAGGAGAGCCTGGGTATCCAGGACCACAGGTTGTATTGAGAACTGGGTTTTAATCTAAGGACATTTGCTTGAAACCTTCTCTTTGTGTGATAGAAATGTGAATGAGAATGACCCGAAGAGCGCTTCCTGGGTCTTACTGAAGCCAATTGGGAAGGCCAAACCATAATAGCTGTATTGCCCAGACTCCTCAGTCCTAGCCTAGGCCGTAGCATTAATTCGTTTAATTCACCACTGGGGGTTGAGTGGGGTTATTAGTCCATTTCATAGGGACAAAATAGAGAGGCGATGAGGCAGGTAGGCAAACTGGCCAAGGTCACACTGCTAGAGAGTGATAGAATTGGAATCCGAACCTGAAGTCAGTGCTCGTGATGAGTGCCTCTGGAGATGCACTGAGTTGTTCCTAAGTGGCCTTTAATTCATTAAAGTTGTATTCCATCACCTAGCACTTACTGGGTTTCTGCTATGCATGGAGATTCCTCCTAATAGACCTTGGGGTGCTTAAACAAGCAAGACAAGGTCTTACCCTTTAGGGCTTCAGTCCACCGAGGGACTGTAAACTACGAAGTGACAAGTGGAAACTTGAATGTCAAAGCAGCTCTTCTAGAATCCTCAGAGGAAAAAGTAAACCCATCATTTCACAGTCCTTCAAGCTCTTCCCTTTATAAAGCAAAGCATTTCCAAGTTCCCTGCAGTGGAAGAACTTTAAACTGACAACACACTTCATTCACACTGAATCCTCTCTCCAGCATTGAAAACCCAGTGAGTGTTAGATGATGATTCCAGAAGCTATTTGCTGATTCCAGATGACAAAGATGTTCAAGAAAGAAAAGAGTAATCAAAGTGTAATTAGAGTGTGTTTGCTTTATGATGAGAAGAAAAATTGGCATCGGGGGAATAACAAAGAAACCTATTTTTTTCCCCGTTTTTCTCTTTGATCAGTGGCTTATTTCAAATTTGGACCCCTGCTACTGTCATGTCCCTGCTCTGTCTTCTCTAGTCACCAGATTCCGCCTTCTGAAAGCCGTTCACATCATACCAAAAGCCATAAGCCAGATGATTATGTTGATTAACAGAACCTGTCCTCCATTCTCACCTTCCCACTGAGTTATGGGGGTGACGGTCTATTTAAAATAGATGATTGTCAATACCTCACCTGGGAGAGAGTAGAAGCTAAGGTCAATGCTTCTATTGGGACAGTATTTCTCAAAAAAAAAGTGTCAAAATGTGTAAAGTAAAGAAGACTGGAGGGAATATAAGCAGCTCCTGCCCTAGCAATGGGGACTGAGACACTTAAATGCACCTCTGGAACCTCTGGCTCTTGATAGAGGGACAGCTGTGATCTTGGCCTGCAAAAGGAAAATCTTTCCAAATGAGAGAGAGGCCATTGTCAGCCCACTCCATTGATTTCAGGGTAGTTGGGTGGATGAAGATACGAAGACAACATTAATGAACTTGAGTGCTTGGCAGATCCATCTGGAAAGATTGCTAAGAGCATGGAGGCTAAAGGATCTATGTCCTCCTACCCTGTAGATGGAGCGAGCATGGAAAGAATGCTCCGTGAGCACCTCAGAGTGTAGACACAGCCTGACTCTGTTTGGTAGAGATCATCCGGCGATGGGTCATTCAGCGGGTATCTGGGATGACTTTACACTTACGTGGGATATAAATGGCTGTGTAAAAATCATTTGAAACTTAATGTCTCTTTTGGAACAGGGGCTCAGAGGAAGGCAAGGAACACCAGGAATTTTTGGTCAAAAAGGGGTTCTGGGCGCCCAGGTAGGTTTGTAAGGCAAATAGCTATAGTATGGCTGCTGATTAGATGGGGCTTATTCTTGCCTTGAGGATTCACAGGTTGAATCATTTGTTCTGGGGTCTGTGAGTACCAGAGCTTTCCAGGACATTTAGCTTGAGGAAGTTGGCATCCATATCAGCTGTGTGCTCCCTCCATTCTGGCCACACAGCTATCAGGAAGTTCTGGGTTTGAACCTCACAGACATGTATCACAGCTCATGTTTATTCCTAGTGCAAGAACAAATGATAGTGCCATACAGAGGCTTGCTTAAATTACCTGCTCCTCACGAGGATACAAGGGTATGCTTGACTGTGTAGATAAGGCCACAGAGGCTTAAGGGCAACCCAATGCCTGGTTGTTTAAATAGTAAATAGTCAAATGGCCTCTGACTTTGCTCTTTCTAGCGTCTGTTCCACTGTCCATCTAAAGTCCGCTGCTAGTGGAAAGGTCAGAGAGACAGCTGTATGATCAGGGAGGCTTTCTGAGGAGAAGGCTTAGACACTTGAGCAACACAATGTGACTCAGGTTCATGGTCTCCATGCAGAGACTCAAAACAGCAGCTCTAGGATGGCCAAAGTGTCTTGCCACAGCTTAGACACTTGAGCAATACAATGTGACTCAGGTTCATGGTCTCCATCCAGAGACTCAAAACAGCAGCTCTAGGATGGCCAAAGTCATATCTCTGTCCTCAGTCTCTTCCTGGGTAACAATCTAGCTTGCTGTTCCCAAAGCTTTTAAAGCCCATTTGTTTGTTTGTTTATTGAGACAGGCTCTTACTATGTACTTCTAACTGGCCTGGAACCCACAGAGATCTGTCTGCCTCTGTCTCCTTAGTGCTGAGATTAAAGGTGTGCGTCACAAAGCCTGGATAACCTGTTACTTAAAAAATTCTCATTGTGATATTGTAAGTCTAATTTGAACACATTTCAGTTTGGAGCAGGTAAAAGACTAGGCTTTAGTTTTCCTGCTCCTCTTCCAGAGAGTGTGTAGATAATTGCCCCTGTTCGCCGTGTTCAGTAGATTTTATTTTTTCATTGTACCCTTCGTTCTTCCTCCCAGTCACCCCCATCTGGAGTTTAAATGTGTCTGCTATGCATTTTGCATGTTGGAAGAGAAAATTAACTGTGTTAAGCGTTAAAAGCTCAGTTTACATCTCCGTGCCAATTCCCTTGTTCCTTATGAAGCTACAGGGAAATGATCTGTTTCTGCAGATGAGGTCACAGAGGCTCTGGGAGATTAAATGGCTTGCCACCCAGACAGAAAGTGGTCAGACTGGCCTCTGGCTTAGGTCTTTAGGTGAGGATTCATGAGCACATTGACAATTCCAGACGAATTCAGTAATCCCTATGCTCTTGGGATGGTATCCCAGTGAAGCCATCAGTAGCTGAGAATGTCATGGAGCAAAAGCTCATTTAATAGATTGACCTACCAATGTTGTAGCTTAGCAAATACAGCTCTGTAGAGAATCAGTTGTTGACTCCTGTGGCTTCATGGTGATGGCTCATTGCTGGTACCCAGCATCACAAGACATTGTATCAAGTATGACTAGTCCAGGAAAAGGTCAAAGTTTTAAAACTTGAAGTATGGATTATACTAAATGCATGTGATTTTTTTTTCTGTTGTAAAGTAAAAAATAAAACAAAAATCATTGGTCCAGTGACTGCAAGTCAGGGGCTATGTAAGAGAGTCATGATTTTGGTCATGGTATCATTGCAGGGGAATCCTGGGCCTCCAGGGCCAAATGGCTCAAGAGGACCAGCTGGACCCAGAGGAATAAAGGTGAGTGTCAGAGAACAGATTCTTGAGTTTGACTTTAGGGAAACTTTGGGCTTTCCTAGGCACATCTTTCCCTGCCATCATTTCCAGTATGTTCATGATAGTGCTGATGAAGCTATTGACTGCCTTTCCACTTATAGCTAGAATGGTGCATACAAAGAAGGAAATGATATAAACTGGCCTATGGAGAAGTGGCTCACATATATCAGGAGGCAATGGTGCGCTGACAGAGAGAACAGGCATAGACTCGCTGTGAGCCTATATTCTCACGCCCACACCTGGGAAAGCCATAGTGATCCAAACTCTCTAATTCTCTATCATCAGTACAAACATGGCTAGTATGTTTATAATTACCTTTATTTAACACACACATGTAAATACACATAATTTTAAATCGAGTTTCTGCATCTGAGAGGAGCCACGTGGTATTTTGTGGCTTATTTCTCTTAACATAATGAGTTACAATCACATCCATTTTTCCTGCATTATTGTGGTTTAATTTTCCTTTACAGCTGTATCCAATTCCACTGTGCATTTTCTTTTTAATCCCATTTCCAGAACAAGCCTTAGCAAGCCCGTATGGTGCTGTTAACAGGTCTTGAAAGGACTAATCAAAAATCTTTAAGAAAAATGGCACAAAAATATATAAACTCATGGGAGAAACTCAATTTCATCTTTCCCCTTTATTAAAAGGGAGATCTCGGTCATGCAGGAGAAAGAGGTCCACTGGGTCAGCAAGGACCACGAGGGCAGCCTGTAAGTCCAGATTCTCTGTTTTGAATTCTTGATTGAATTTTTTCTTGTTTTGTATGTGTTTTTGTTTCACATAAAAAATAATAGTCTTGATGATTTAAACTCGGGATTACCAATATGACATGATGGCTTGAACTGTTGAGGATTTAGCCAAAGGTCCATAAGTTCCACATAAATAAATAATTTAAAAATGTGTTGCATGTCTTTTGCCTTCTCATTGTTGAAGAAGGAAGTGCCTGTGAGTCTCTGATATTCGATGAGGAGGTTTCTCAAATATCTGAGTCTTTTGGGACCAATGAGATGCTCAGATAAACTTAAAATATCTTTGTGAGTCGTCTGTGTGTTTGTGTGCTTTTTGTATGCGTGAGCATGCTTATACCATGGCATGTATGTGGAGGTCAACTTTGGGTGCTGTTCATTTGTGGCCTTTATAAAAAGATTTATTTTATATGTGTGGGTGTTTGGTCTGCGTGTACTTCCGTGTACCATATGTTTGCCTTGTGCCTGTGGGGACCAGAAGAGAGGCTGGGATCTCCTGGAACTGGAATTGTAGTAAGCCATTGTGTGGATGCTGGGGATTGAAACCAGGTCCTCTCTACAAGAGCAGACGGTGCTGTTAACCTCTGACCCAGCTTTCTAGCTCCTAGCCTTGTCTGAGGCAGGATCTCCTTTTTATTTTTATTTTTAATACCTGTGTAAGGCAGCCTGGATAGCTGCTGAGCTGCACCTCTGTCTGGGAGCACCAGGATTGAAGATGGGCGCTGCCATATCTAGTTTTCCACAAGTTCTAGGGGTTTAAACCCAGGTCCTCATGCTTGTTCAGTGGGCTTTACCCACTGAGCCATCTCCCCCAGCACAGAGACATATTTTTCTAGATACCAAATTAGAACACTTAGCTAGAATCGCTATCCTTTCAGAATAGGAGTTTAATTATCCAGAGCTTAGGAATAACTTTGGAGACCAATAATCATGAGCGATTTCTTCCTACAGATGAAACTTTCAACGCAGGGCTCTTCGTTTTTACCTTCTTCACTGATCTGAGCACAGGCGGAAATTAGTTATTTCATCTATGTTCAGCTCACCATTTTCCTGTGGTTCAGTTTTTCATAGGAGCAGTGCCGTCTTCTGGAGATTTCTTCTACCAGCAGTTAGGAAGGGCCTGTAAGGGTGCCCCCCACGCCCCCTCCCCCAATTTAGCACTGAAATTGCATTTGTTGGGAAGGAGAGAAAACTGAAGCAGACCCAAGATGCTTAAATTAAAATGTGCAAGGAGTGTGAGTGGAACAGGGCTACTGTGAAATGGACTGTGAGGCAAACAGGGCCCTGTGCCTGTACTCTGAAAAGGTAAATGGTGAAATTCATAGTTTGTTTGATTTTATTCTGCTCTCTTGGTTGAAATAGCATAGAGCTTATGCCCCTTAACTCCCCTCACCTTCCCCCCCCCCCGTAAGCTAGGAAGGGCATTATTCTTGGAGGTGGCATTTCAAGCCTGAGGACCTGAGTCTGAAATCTCTAGAACCTAGGTGAAGATAGATGTGGAAGCACACATCTCTAATCCCAGCACTCTCACAAGTTTCCAATCACAGCCTCCAAATACAGGCCGAGATCTCTCCCCGGAGATGCAGGCACTGATGCTCTGTGTGAGAGAAGACAGAGTAGCAGCCAAAGGATGGCACTTCCCTCCTCACAGAGGATTCGGTTTTTCCCCACTTTCCCTTTGTACTTTACAATTTTCCTAAGTAGGCCACAGTAACAGTTTTCAGGCCTTCCGAGTCCCATTTGCTCTCTCTGTTTATCTACTTGATCTAAGAATGACATTGCCCCAAAAGCCACTACAGTTGAATTCACTTCTTAGGATGGACACTTACCTGCATTATCTGTAGTCTGGCAAATACAGCTCTGTAGAGGATCAGTCATTGACTCCTGTGGCAGTGTTCAGATCTCTAGCAATGTCCCAGTGTACACATGTGTGTGTGTCTGTGTGTGTGCATGTATGCATATGTGTGCGTGTGTATGTTGAGCCAGGCTGGGTCAGACTCTCAGGCTCCCTGCCTCAGCCTTCTGAAAACTGGAAAAGTGATCGACACATTTACCAGAAAGTGAGCTCAGCTCCGCAGGTTCCTAGTCCTTCTCCCAGCAGCCATGTAGGCAACACTGTCACGGTCTTTTAAGGTTTTAAGCCCCTGTCCCTCCACTGTGAGTGTTTGTCCCATGCAAGCACTCTTCCAGCCTTCCCCAAGGCCCTCCCTCTTCCCTGATTTCTTACTTTCTTGGCTTATCCAAGGGTTTGGCTATTGTTATCAGCCATGAGTTGGTCTGGGTGAATCTACGGTCAGTTCATCTTGTGTTGTTTTCCTAGGGTCTAATTGGTCCAGATGGTTACGGTTTCCCGGGAAGAAAAGGGAAGAAGGTAAGCTCAGGCAAAGAGCATTCCAATATCAAACCACGGTTCTGATTTCACTTAGGGGTGAGTTTTCAGGAGTTGTGTCAGGAATGTTTTTTTTTTTTTTATGACATGTCATAGCTTGACAGCGTTCCCTCCCTGTGAAACAAAAGGATTATCTAGTCCTTCACTTATTTTAAAACCAACCCCTAGCATCAGCTTCCAGCCTCACCAGGCGGTCCCACGCCATCCTGATCTGGAGATGCCAGCCCTTTCCCAGCTCCTTTTCTCCACGATGCTATAGAATGTTCTTTTCATTCTCTCTCCCTTGGACAAGTGTAGCTCGTTTTCCAAGCTGAACTCACAGATTGGCTTACTCTGGTAGATGCCTTGGGCTTTTCCAGACAGAATTTGCCACCCTGTGCTTCATGCCTTTAAAGCATCAGGCTCCCTTTACCCTGTGATCTCCGGTTTATTCCTCTAGTTTAAACCAAACCCAACACCACACATGTGTCCTTTTTGTTTTTTGTTTTTTTTGTTTTGTTTTTTTAAACATCTATCAGACAACTTAAAATTAGCACATCCTCCAACAATAACTTTATTCCTTTCTTTTCTCAGCATTTATGGATTTTACATTTTAATTTATCTGTCCCTGTCTCTCTGTCTTTATCTCCCCTCCCTGCTCTCTCTCTGTGTGTGCGTGCATGTCTGTGGAGGCCAGAGCTCAGCCTTGGCTGTTGTTCCTCAGAGGCTGTCCTCCTCGTTTATTTGTCTCAGAGGTCACCATTTAGGCTAAGATGCCTGGCCAGAAAGCCGTAGCCATCTGCCTGTTTGCACCTCCCCTGTGCTGGGATCACCAGGGTGTCTCACCACGCCTGTCTCTGCCACCGAGTCACACCCCAACAAAGCATTTTACCACCTCTGGTTACTTCTGTCATGTAGGCCAAGTGTACATGACTCTCTACTTTGATTCCTTCAGAAGGCACCTAGTTATCTCCCTGCCTCTGCCTATGCCTCGTAGAGTTAGGCCTTCCTGGGCAACCAGAACCATCTTTTATGAGCGTAGCGAGAGCATGTCTCTGTTCTACCCAAAGCCTGCTATCGCTCCCCGTGGCACTGAAAAGAAAACCCAGTGTTCCGTGGCCTGTAAGACTGGACACGCCTGGCTTGTGTGTGACCTTCTAGGCATCCTCTCCTGACCTCCTCTCTCATCAACCTCCTGCATTAACGCCTCTTCACGTCCTTTTCCATTTTCCTGGGCTTCCTCCCCCTCCATATTCCTCCCTGCCCCCCATGTCCCTGCTAGGCTCACTTCTTCACTCCATACTTCCAAATGCTATCTTTGCAAAAAGACTTTCCCTGGCCACCATCTATAGAAGAGCCTTTCCCAACTCCCCCTCCCACACACCCTCTACTCTTACACACTCCCAAGGATGAACTCAACCAACCGCAGACCGAGACATCTGAGAAACCTTTGCACGTGCACTGAACACGTAGGAACTCTCATCTCCCGCCTACATAGCACAGGGTGTTGTCTGTGTTCACAGCATCTGTGTAGTTTTCGGTATTCTGTGTCATCTGGAAACTGAAGTGTAGGGGAGGAAGCGCTTAGGTCACATGCGTGTGTACTGGCCATATGTATGTGGGAGAGGGACCACCTACTGGAGCATGGTTATAGCCTCTAGGGGGGAAATTGTAAAAAACTATTTACAAATTGTTGCCCTCTGGGATGGAAATGCGGCCTCTTGACCATTTCTTTCCTGGAGGGACGCTGAGGAGAAACGTAATCACCTGGCACTGAACGTCATCCTATCATTTCTGACCCTAGGGCGAACCTGGATTCCCTGGCTATCCTGGTGTGCAAGTAAGAAGACAGCTCTGTGGGCCTGGCAACTGCTAGGCAGCGTGTGTCCCACATCTGTAAGTCTTTCCGTATGCTCACACCCCTGCTTTCACCTTTGTAAAGGGAGAAGACGGTAACCCGGGCCGTGGAGGAGAGAAGGGGGCCAAGGGAACCCGAGGGAAGAGGGTAAGAACCAGAGGGTCAGAACCAGAGGGTCATCTGCAATCACTACAGGCACAGACGGGGCTATCCCTGACCGATCAGTACACACTGCACACCCCACCCTGCCCACCCCGCCCACCCCTTCTCACTTATAGTCGGGGTTGAAATGCAGTCTGACAATCAGGAACGAGGCACACGGGCTAGAGTTTCAGCTCTGCACTACCGGCCGCTCAAGACAGTTTGAGGGCACCTAAGTCCGGGTGACTCTAGGGAAAATTTGGAAGGACGTTGTCAGGGACAACGCTTTCTTGACAAGCAAGCATGGATTGTCTGAGTCTTCCCCATGCTTCTTTGGGACTAGATTCTCAAAAACACAGCTTCAGTCTTTGAGTCTACTGTGCTCCATTGAGTCTCCCGTTAAGGACCGTTCCTCCATGTTCTGTAGATTGAGTATGATTTGTTCTAAAAAACTTTTTTATTTTGTTTTTGAGACAGTCTTATAAAGCCCATGCTGGCCTTGAACTTGTTATGTAAGTAAGGCCTGCCTTGGATCCCTGTTCTTGCTCCCTGTGCTTCCTAACTGTACCATTATACCCAGATGTAAAGATTAAAGGTTGGGTCTTGAAGGGCCACATTCAGTGGCAGCTCATTGAATGGCAGCTCAAAAGAGTAACTGTGGATATTAGGATTTGGAGAGTATTTAGCTGATAGACATTAAAAAGCAAGCCTTGGGCTGGTGAGATGGCCCAGCAGGCATTCTAGTTTCTGTGGCTTTGATAAACACCACGGCCAGAACAACCTGGGAGGAGAGGGTTTATTTAGCTTATGCTTCCACGTCTCGTTGAGGGAAGTCAGAGCAGGAACCACAGCCAAAGTCACAGAGAAATGCTCCTTCCTGGCTTGCCCCTCATGGCTTGCCCAGTTTGCTTTCTTACAGACCCCAGGACCACCAGCCCAGGGATGGCATGTCCACATCAATCATTAATCAAGGAAGTGCCCTCTTCCTAGTGACTTGAGCTTGTGCCCAAGTTGACAAGAACTAACCAGCACCGTGGGTAAAGGTGCTTGTCACCAAGACTGACCAGAACCCACATGGTGAAAGGAGAAGAAAAAAAAAAGGATCTCCACATGTGTTCCATGGCATACACACACACACACACACACACACACACACACACACACACACTAATAAAAAATGTGATTTTAAAATATTTAAAGTAAAGCCTTCTTGAAAGAGGACGTGAGCTTGTGTTCAGAGCAGAACAGGAGGGAAAGAGAGCGTGTGTTTTCCTTGGACTCAGTAATTGGTATTTTCATCTATGGCAAGGTCATGCAGATGATCAGGTCCATGCTCGCCCAGCTTTGCTGCTGCTTATTCAGTTAACTGATCTTTCTACTTCCAAATAAAAAAAAAAAATGAAGCATTGATTAAATCCAGATTAAATCAGTGCTGTGTTACTTCAAACACCTAGAAAATGAGCAGTGAGCCCCATCCACCCTTTCCTGAGACACAGAGGCCCAGAAGGTGCTGTGGGGACTTTTCTTTTCCCCACTGTTAGGCCCTCAGTGCAGACCCTGTGTGTTATGTTTATCACGTGCCCTTGAGTCTTGACTGGGGGTAAGGTTATATTTGAATGCTCTTCATGGAAGTGTGTGTGTGTGTGTGTGTGTGTGTGTGTATGAGATCCATGGCAAGCATATGGGTTAGAAGGGAGTCCTCTTGTCCCCAGAAAGCCTCCCTGTCTCTCTCCATGGAGGATCCCTGGATTCATTGGCCTTAGGCCTGAAACAGTTTGATGTTTTGGGAGGGCCAGTTTTTGTAGCCCATGGGGAAGCTTATTCCTTTGGTTGTTTCACTTGTAGGGTAATTCTGGCTTTCCTGGGTTTGCTGGAACTCCGGGTGACCAAGGCCCGCCAGGAAAAATGGTAATGGGTACCCTCTCCTTTAAAAAACAAACAAACAAACAAAAAACCTTTTTATTTATTTATTTATTTATTTATTTATTTATTTATTTATTTTTAATTTTCAACCTTGTGCCAAGATGAGTAAGAGCTTCATAAGAGGCCTTACTGAAGAAGAAACCAATGTCTGGGACATTCAGCAGGGCAGAATGTCTCAGATTGTCCTATGGACATGTCTACTTCAAACTCTTATAGAACACCTACTTCAAAATCTACACAGTATTCCACATATGGTTTTTCTTTGGACAGAGAGGTGATCTCGGAGTGTCTAAGAGAGTTACGGACCTTCCTAAAAACATAGAACAATACATAAAACTTACTGGAGAATGAGCTGACCAAAATGCAAACATGGCAACCGACATATATAGCCAGAAGGAAATCCTAATGCAGTATTCCATCCATACAATCATGCAAGACTAGAAGAATTTACAGAATCCCCTGGGATGTGGAAAGGCTCTGGGGATTCACCCTATGCCCTGTTTTAGAGATAGGGTGGTATAGCTTGCTTCTCTGTTGCTGTGAGAAAACACTGACCAAAAGCAAGTGGGGGAGGAAGGGGTTTATTTGGCTTGCAGTTTATAGTTCCTCACTGAGGGAAGTCGAGGCAAGGACTCAAGGCAGGGAAGAGCTTGATGGCCAGGACCGAAGCAGAGACCACAGAGGAATGCTGCTTACTGGCTTACTCCCCCGACCTGGGATGGCGTCCATCCCAGGCCCCTCTGTTTAGGGGTGGTATTACACACAGTTGGCTGGGGCCTTCTGTATCAGTTGGCAATCGAGAGAATGCCTCCTAGACATGTCCACAGGCCAGTCTGATACAATGTCTCTCAATGGACGCATTCCAAGGTATGCTAAGGTTTGTATCAAGTTGACAAAAACTAACCAGCGGCCGTCATTCTATGAGGGCTAGCATACTCATCAGCCAGAGGGGGACCTGATGGCCTCACTGTAGTTCAGGATTTTTACTGGAGAGGCTCAACTGAGTCAGAAACTGAGCCATCAAACTGAGTCATTTGATGATGAGGTGCAGGTTGAGCAGGCTTCAGTACAGTGACCTGCCCAAGGCTACAAGCTACCACCTTGGAAGCTACCACCTCTAAGACAAAGACTGGCGAGGCTCCCACAGTGGCTAGAGCCAGACAGCAGTAACCGGAAGGCTTCTGGGAGGATTCCTTCACTGTGAGGGCAGAGGTGGGGTGGGGATGAGAGGCCCGAAGAGCAGGAACAGGGGAACTTACCAGGATGTACTTTAGAATAGCTTGTGGTAGGACCTGGAACCTTAAATGACTATAGATTAGTTTCAAAATTCCATGGTCTTCCAAGGATCTATGTCCCATCCTCCCGGGCTTTGGACTCTGGGAAGCACCGCTCAGGAACTCTGTCCTCCTTACTAGGCTGGGTAGGACTCCAGGACCAGGAGAGAAGGGTGTATGTGCCATGATGAACACTCAGCATCTCCAGTTGGCTGTACAGAAAATGTGTTGGGAATCAGAATCTTGCGGTTTTAACCCTGTTTCTACTCTTTCCAGGGCATCAAGGGCTCAAAAGGTTTGGTGGATAGGACGGTAGGTGAATCCTCTTAATTCAAAAATTCACATAGTTAAAAATATAAATCTTTCTATATCCCCAAAGCAAGATTTGCTAAACCTAAGGCTTCTTAATTTTTCCTTTTATCCATTTTGTTAATACTGTAAGTTCACAGAGTTTTCCTGGTTTAGTGTTAGGCCCAGCAGGGAGCCTAACTACCTACAAGGTTTGCTGCGAAGGAAACTTGGAGGCCAGAATCGATTCAATTAACAAGAGGTTATTTATACCAGTGTGCTGGGACTAACTCTACATTCAGGCTAGAGTCAGCAGTGACTCGCAGTAGCCTCCCGTTTTTAAAGGGGTAGATGAGGGGGTTACAGGTCTGACATCGTGGGAGTGGATATAGGGTCTATTGTGGGCACCAGGTCGGGTTAGCTTTGTCTTAGACATCTGGGGGATATCTGATCTTTCCTGATATGTGCAGATTCAGCAACTGTTAAAAGTGGGGAAAGGATTAGTACATTTTGTGGTTAGTCTAGGCCATTGTTAAAGGTGGGAAAGCAGTTTGCTCATCCTGTGGTCTCTCTGAGAAGCGGGGCTATGTGCCTTTAGTCAAAAGGTCAGGGGCTATTTGGGAGGGGAATTAGGACCATCTGGATCCGCTGCTAGACAATGTTATTTTCTTCTGCAACCGAGTGGAGGTCTTTGCTTGTTCGTTTCCTTATCTCCGTCCGTGCAGATGGCTAGGGTCAGGAGGGACTGTTACATTCTCTGGAAAAGTATTGGGAAACTTTAGTTTGACATGGGCCTATGATTTAAAAATATAGGTTATAAGGCTAGTCTGATTCTTTCAATGGCACTATAAAATAATAGAATAATAGTTTAAACATTAAATGACACAAAAGAAAAATATTTGGAGTCTACCTTCTTCCTGGAGTATCTCTTCTATAAAGGTAAAAACACTGCCTACAAAGTTGTATTTTTTGTTTGTTTGGTTGGTTTTTTGAGACAGGGTTTCCTTGGCTGTCTCTCTTTGTAGACCAGGCTGGCCTCAAACTCACAACTATCTACCTGCCTCTGCTTCCTGAGTGCTGGGATTGAAGGTATGCATGCCACTATGCCGGGATATTTTTAATAAAACAATTCACAGAATGGTACAGGCTTTTGTGTCTTATGGGATACTTCAAAAATAACCTCAGAAACGATGAGGAGTGATTATCTCCCAAGTACACACAAACTCTTAAGTAGGGGTTGGAGGAAGTGGGACCGACCGAGGAACAGGAAGTGGTGGGGTCTGAGGTTGAGGGAAGAACGGAATGGAGAGGGGGGAATAAAAGGAAAGAGGTAGAATTACAGAGGTGGGGCTCTAGGGGGGGGATCTGTTTTGGCAGTCTTTCTAAAGTGCTCTAGCAAACACTACTATAAAAATTCTTACGTTGGTGGCAGCCCCCAGTGCTGTCTGGGTTTCAACCTTCAGAATCAGATTTGATCCCACTGATTTGTGAGGCAGATTACCAAGGAAAAACTCATACCCTACCTACCTATCTCAACAGGCTATATAAAATCCTTTAGATGTTTTAACATAGCGGCTGGGTCTGGAAATAACATTGTTAGGTGGTATCGTCAGCTTTAACAATTTTGTGGTTCTCTGTCACATATTTAAATACTTCAGATAGGTCCTGATAACGCGCATGTGGTGTTTCAAGTCATGACAGAGGAACGTGCTGCACATTAAATGCTCATTTCCTCTCCCCGTCTCTCCACAGCCTTGCGAAATTGTTGATTTCATGCGAGGGAACTGCGGTAAGTTGTTTGGGAGACGCTCAGATGGCGCCAGCGATGCAGAATGGGGGCTAAGGTAGATCAAGGGCATACGTCAGGGTTTGACTGAGCCATGGGAAGCGGCTTGTCCATCCTAAACAGCTCTTATAAATTAACAGACTGGGCTCAATTTCCCTTCCAGTAAGTGATCTCTTCCTCTGTGGGCTCCGGGATGAAGTAGTTTGAAAAGCACACCATCTCAATAGGGTCCCCCAAATGTAACTATGCTCACACCTATGCACCTGCATCTTGGTGCATGAAAGAGAGCATTGGGAAGCCCCTGCTCTTTTTATTTCCACAAACAGGACTCATGCTGACCTTTCAAAAAGAAACGCACCCTCTTTGTTGTCATTTCCACCGCAGAAATAGAACTATGAACTATTAGGTCCTAACTGCTTTGTCACGAAACTGGTTGACCCTTATGTGCTCGCTTTAAAAATCATCATGGGTACTCTCGTCCACAGAGGGCACCCTTCTCCCCTTACTGATGGTAGGGAAGGAACACTGAATTGAAAGTTCTTAGTGTAGAAGCTTGGGTTTTATACGCAATCACTTGCCTTCTTGCTCAGGCTTCTGTCCACTCTTGTCCAGCTGCTGTTCAAGGAGATCCCCAGGATCCATTTTCATGGAAGTCACACAGAGTAATACTATCAGCTTGGGTAGGAGGAAGAACTGGCCATATAGAAAGCTAAAACCTGGTTACACGGAGAAGCACCCCAGGGTCAAAAACAAATAGAAAAGCGAGAAAAAAGTATTTGAGATAAAGTCAAGTCGAGGGCTCAGTGCCCTTGCTATGTCATGTCAAGATAAAAATTGCTGCTACATAATCATTTTTATCTATAAGCACAGACATTTTTGGAAAAGCTAAATCTAAATGTGTAAAAAAAAAAACACGTTTGAATTGAAAATAGGCGAAACACATGAGATTCAGAGAAGAAAAAAAACCTAATTAACAATGCACTTGTGAGAATATTCACCCTTAATGGAAATTAAAGATTATCAGTTAAAACAATGAGATGCTCTTTTTGGCCCTCAAACTGGAAATATGTACATAATTGCTGTACATAGATACATAGGCATACTTATTTGTATCTTTCTGGTCTGTAGAGACAGGGTCTTGCTAACTAGCCTATCTTGCCTGAAACTCCTTATGTATACTGCTGTGGTTTCAAACTTGCAATCCTCCTGTGCCAACCTCCTGAGAGCTGGGAATGCAGGCTTGTACCACCAGTCAAAATAATCCTTACCCTAATATGAGGGTACGCACATATGTTTGACTTGTGTGAAGAGCAACTGGACTGGCCATATACAAACCTATACTTACAGCAACAGACAGACTGTAATTGAACCAAATAGGCACAGATGCTTGCATACATGTGCTCGAACTGAGGGACAAAGGCTGAAGAATCATGGGACATCTACATAGTAGAATATACGCTAGCACTCAGCATTTACCGATTAAAAAAAAAAAAAGGTCATACCAGTGTAACATGATTCACAGTCAAACATACTTTAAACTCCAAGTTTCATCAAATAAGATGAAAGGGTTTTTATGTATGGATACCCAGATGGTGAACTAAGGATAATCTTTATTTTTTATGAGCGTGTTTGCTCATATATATGTACAGACATATATGCTTTTACATAAGATATATAGTGTAGATGACTATATTTTAAGAATATATATATATGAGATTCGTGTTCAGAATAGGTTAGTGTTTTAATTGAATGTACCCAAAGACCTCAGTAACAATGGGGAAATGTGTCTCTCAAGTCAAACCTTGGGCATCATCAGTCTGGGTTAATAAGATAAGAGTCCTGGGTTGTGTACATTCTAGGGGTTCTAGGATAGTCTCCTTGTATTTTCTTCTTTTTCATTGTATGTGTGTGGTAGGTGCTGTATTTCCCAAATTTTTTCATGCTCTGAGCAGTTAACCAAACTTTAGCCATTGTATCTGCATTTCATCCAGCCTGGAAGGAAAGGGAGAGGCAAAGGGCAAAGGGCAAAGAGTACTCTTGCCTTTTTTTTTTTTTTTTTTTTTAGTCTACCAAGTAATGGGTTTCATTAGGGTATAAAAATGCGTTTGCAAAGCCTTAGCATTTTTCTTATTCTATTATCCAGAATGTAGTAAGCAGCCCTATTAGAATGGAAAAAAATGAGAAAATAGTATACTGATCAAGCAGCACGGGCCCTTGCCACAGTGGGGAGGGGTGTCTAGAAGGCCGTTTGCATTTCTCAGAAGAGAGGGTTTTTCAAAGTGGACACAGTTTGAAAATCCCAGCAAGAGGCAAGAGGATTTTAGATTCGAGGTCAGCTTGAATCACACAGAAAGACTGTCAAATCCAAAAAGTTTCTTTTCTATTGAAATATAAACTGCCTATGTACACTAAAAGTGTCTTCTTTTCCCTTCCAGCTTGTTCAAAAGGTAAACAGTGCTCATTGTTCACATAAGCCCTCACCTGTCCAGAGGCAGCCCAGACAGCTCAAGTCTGTGTGTCCCTGTCAAGGTGTTTCCAGATGCCCAGCGTTCCCCACGGAAGTGGTCTTTGCCTTGGACATGTCCAACGATGTCTCCCAGCCGGACTTTGAGAGGATGAGAAGCATTTTATTATCTCTGTTGATGAAGCTGGAAATGAGTGAGAGTAACTGCCCAGTTGGTGCCCGAGTGGCCATTATTTCTTATAATACAAGGACAGATTACCTCGCGCGCTTCCCAGACCATCAGAGAAAAGCTGCCCTTCTACAGGCTGTCAGGAAAATCCCCCTCGAACGCTCATCTGGGTTCCGGAACCTTGGGGCGACCATGAGGTTTGTGGCTAGGCACGTATTCAAACGTGTGCGCTCGGGCCTTCTGGTGAGGAAGGTGGCCGTGTTCTTCCAGGCCGGTGGGAACTATGACACGACCTCCGTCAGTACAGCCATGCTGGAGCTCCACGCAGCGGACATTGATACAGCAGTCGTGACCTTCACGGAGGAGCACAACCTCCCAGACTCCTTGCTGGTATGTGAGGTGTGAGAAGGGCTGATGGGAAGAGGTGCAAAGCATGATGGGATGGGAAGAGGTGCAAGGATTGACAGGAAGAGGTTCAAAGGCTGATGGAAAGAGGAGCAAAGGCTGATGGGAAGGGGTGTTAGGGCTGATGGGAAGAGGTTTTGGAGTAAGTCTGGTTCTTAACCCTCTGCCAGGGAAAATGTGAATGTGGCTCAGGGGGAGAATTCTCCAGAAATTGCTGAATGCGGGAGAGGTGAGGGGTCTCGGTCTGGCCATTCTTGACAGAGCTACTGGAGACTAACTAGCTCCCGTAGAGCACATGACTGTGCTAAGGGTCTCACAGATGTTATTTCATGTAATATCCCCAAAGCTCTGTTAGGCCTTGTTGGTTCTCTCTACTTCAAGAATGAGAAAAACGAGGCTTAGAGAAGGTAAGTATATTCTCGGGGGCGAGGTAACTAGTTAGTGGAAGACTGCAATCTGTTGTCTCATAGTTCTTCATAACACTATGAAAACTATTGCCGGAGATTATAGACCGTGGCTTGCTTTCCCCTTTTCCTCCTTCCTTTTACCTGTGTATTACCTTATGTATTCATTTAACAACTGGAAGAGTACGGTGGTTATAAAGCACACACATGAATGGATTGTGTGTGTGTGTGTGTGGGGGGGGGTGAGCTCAACCTTGGCAGTCATTCCTCAGGAGCTGTTTGCCCTGTGTTTTGAGACAGGCTCTCTCCGTGTCCTGGAGCTTGCTAAGTAGGCTAGGCTGGCTGGCCAGCAAGCCCCAGAATGCTCCTGTCTCCACCTCCCAGTGCGAGGTGTATAGGTTTGGCTTTTTACCTAGTTGCTGGGGATCTGAAGTCTTTGTGCTTCCACAGCAAGCACTTTGCTGACTGAGAAAGCCCCAGAGGGATTCCTGTGTATTTTACTCCTCTGTGACCAGGGTGTTATTTAAGACTCAGACCTTTGACATCTATATAAATCTCCATGTTTCTTACCAAGCCACACAGCCCAGGGCAATTACTTTCTGACTTTGACCACAAGCATCAGCTGTTGCTTGTCTTCTGAGTCTTGATAGGGATGGACCCTCTCCCCCCCAATATCTAGTCCTTTGTGTCTGACTTTTTCTAGTCAACAAGCCTGGTCTTGCTCATCCATCCGTGTTGTGTGTAGAGGGGAGTTGTTCTTTATTTCACTCTGGTGTCTCAGTATGCGTAGAACCCAGCGGTTGTCCACTGTCTAATCTCTACAGTCCGCTCTTTTAACTCACTCCTATGCAGTACATGTCCCAGAATTTCTGGGGCGATTTATCAAAATGAAGGTCGATTTTCTTCCACTGTGTGTGAATGCTAGGTTTAAGCCACGTGACATTACCAACAATCGACCATTTCTGACCTGGGAAAATGGAAATGTCATATGGTTCTCCTTAATAAATAACGGCTTCAGCTGTGCCAGACCACTTCATTTTCTCCTGAGATAGAGTTGTGCAGCAGAACTGCTGGGTGAGAAATCTGGTTGACACACGGCGAGTGTGCCTAAGAACCAGTGGATAAGCTTGTGACAGCTTGCAAACTACCAGGCAGGCTGGGCGGCCATCTCAGGTTGAGAAACAGAGAGAACAAAGAGAGCAAGTTCTGTCTTGTTCTTGCTACACCACTCTCATCTCATCTAGCAGGATGTCTGGACGAGGCAGGCTGCTGGGGGAGGGTCTCAGTAACTTCTAGAATGGCCTGGTAAAGGCGGAATATAAAGATTACAATTTAAATTAGATACGCAGTCCCCTCACTTTCATAGATAAAGAGGTATTTATGGATCCTGCCAGGTAAACTGTCTGGGCCTCATTTTCTTGGCTCAGAAATGACAGTGGGGTCTGAGGATATGGCTGTTACTAGGGTAGTTGCCTAGCATGTGTGAAGTCCAGAGTTTGACCCTAGCTCCACATAAACCGAGGAGAGTGGCATATGCGGGTAATCCCAGCACTTGGGAGGTGGAGGCGGGGGAATCAGAAATCCATAGTCACTGTTGGCTACATAGCAGGTTTAAGAACAATCTGGGCTATTCAGCCCTGTCTCAAAAAAACAAAACAAAACAAAACAAAAAACAAAACAAAAAAAAAAAAACTGAACCAAACTAAACCAAAACAACAAACCACCTAAACCACAAAAAGCCTGGGGAGGCGTTGGTGCTGCTGTGTTATCTAGGCTTCCATCCAGGTGTAATTATCAACACATCTGTTTCTCAGGGGGTTGGGCCCCTGACATCCCCCTGAAGGCATACCTGTGCTGTTCTCTGATAGGCTGCTGGACAGTTAGCGCTTGCTTCTGACTGGCAGATCCGTCCTTAGTCGTGGCCTGCTTGCCCTCCTCACCAAGGGCTTCAGAGTGAAAGCTTGAGGTGCTACGTGAGGTGAGCTTGGCGGCTTGAATGTATTTGGCACTCTGTATCATCACTTTTAGCCGCCCTGCTCTCCATCATGTGGGCATGCCGTTGCCTCGGGGTGCTGGGATACAGCTCGGCACTTGGAAAATTTAATGGTGTAGAAAAGATGCTAAATGACGCTTGTCAGTTCAGATGTAACGAATGACCTTGGTGCTGGTGACACTAGCAAGGAGAGAAACTGTCAAAATGACAACCCCATCCCCAGGGCCGCTTAATCCTTGTTCTTCCCTAACAGGCACATGGCACACCGCAGCCGTCCCCTACTCTTTGGTATTCCTTACATGAGGGCAGTCTGGTGAAGACAGTGGGTTTATCTTCTCAGTTCATCGCCCGAAGGAGGCTCTCTGACTGCGTGCGAGGCTTTCGTCTTCTGCCTCTATGTGACTGTAATTTTCAGAACAACCCTCACGTACTTCTTCTGGGCAAGTGATGGTGGCTCAAATTGAACGAATTATACAAACATATCCTGACTTCTTAGTTCATTTAAACACACTTGGAGACTGCCGCACCTACTGGAAAGCTGTTTCATCATCCACGGAATTGTTTCAGCCCTAAATGAAACAGTGTTATCGCATTTGGACTCCCTGTGCCTGATCCTGTCATTAAGAACTGTCTTATGCCTCAAAACATAAGCCCTCATTAGGTCCTTTTTTGAAAGCGAAGGAGTGGAGCATTAGAGGGAAAAATGCAGCTAGCACTCCAGGCTTCAGATTTCATTTTTCTTTCTAAAAAGCCTCGCACAGATTCCCTTGAAACAACGCCCAGGAAAATAGCTCATGTTTATTGATCCAGCCACCATTCTAAGCTTTTATTGATTCCCTTAATCCCCAGAACCCAATGAGACAGGCGATATGATGAGCCTGTTCGTCACACAATGATACTAAAGCACAGAACAGGCGAGTGTTCAAGCCCGGGAGTTCTCACGAGCCCGGGGAGCTTTGAACTCAGAAGTCAAAACCAGAAAAACAAAAGAGAGGCCTTCCAAGTTCCAAGTCCTTTGTCTCTCTTACTGCATTTTATCTTTATGATAGTATTAGGAGAGACGTCTGCAAACTGGTTCCACTTTTACTCCTTAGCAAATCCGAAGAATGGAAGGCCGGCTGTCACAGAAATCCCTTCCCTTCACACAACATCAGCTTGAGAAGATAAGAAAACAACAACAAAAAAAATTGGCATGTGTGTGTGAGGCTTTTTAATTTGGATGTGATTTTAGACTTCAGTGAAAGTCACCTAAAGATATTCTGTGTGTGTGTGTGTGTGTGTGTGTGTATGCCAGTAGCCAACCATGGATGTAGTTCCTCCAAAGCTGTCCACCCTGTTTTTGCAGACACCGTCTCTCACTGGGGACTGAAACTCTTCGATTAGGCTAGCCTGGCTAGCTAGGGAGCCTGAGCGATCCAACCTGTCTTGTTCTTTCTAGCCCTGGGATTATAAATGGACACGCACACTACCATACCCAGCCTTGTACATGGGTGCTGGGCATCAGACATCCTCCAGCTTGTGTGGCCAGTACCTTACCAACTGAGATATGTCCCTAGAACAAGATACTGTTTTTTTTTAATTATTATTATTTTTCATTCTCTGCTCTTAGAGAGAACCCCCTGGCGAGGGAACGGTGCCACTCACGTCCACAGTGGGCTGGATCTTCCCATATCATTAGCTCAGTTAAGACGCCCCTTCACAGACATGCCTGTAGGCCAACTCCAAGCCAACAGTTCTTCACTGAGACTCTCTTCCTAGGTGATTGCAGGCTGTGTCCAGTTGACAAGTAAATCTATGCACCACAGGGAGTGTCTAACCCTCACAAATGTCCTACCAGTTAGGAATGATAGTCTGCTTTGTCCAGCTGAAGTGAGCAGAGGTAAGAGGGAGGCGTGACTTGTTCTAAGGCCCACAGTCCAGAAATTGTCCTGACGCGGCGCGTCCCCAAGTGCCCCTTTCTCTCTGTATGTGCGCTCTTACCCCAGTTTGGACTCCCAGTGTTCCTGGGAAGTACAGGGAAAATGGGTTGCTTGGTTGACTTCAGTGGCAAAATGATGGTTTAGAGGAGCCAACACTCAAGATCCTTGGGGCAGCCACAGGGGAGGCGGTGACTGTCCTTCCTCCCTCTGTCTGGCCTCTTGAATGCCCCACTCCCACATAACTTTCTCCTCCTCGTTCTCTGAGCCCTCACTCCAGCTCAACGTCAGATAGTTTGTAAACTCCTTAGGGTCTAGTGAGCTCTAACTCTCTCCAAGATAAACCTTCCTCCCTCGTACTTGCCTCCACCCTCCCTACCTGTTTTTGGTTTTTCAGGCCAAGCGCCACTTCCAGTTCTGTCCCAGAAACGAACATTCTCTTTTGGCCTCTGGAGGCAGAGTACAACAGCTGAAGCCTGAGTTAAAGCCTGGGAGCTTCTCCAGGACAAGTTTTCATGGGAAGTTCTTTAGCGGGGGGAGGGGGAGGGGGGGCAGGGAGGGCGGGGTTTGAGTGTTGCTCTTGTATTGTTCTGCCAGAAAAGGATGTCCGTGCAAACCCATGTGTGTACATATTCTCTCCCTGGTTTTACTGTACCACCAAGGTGGCGTAGAAAGACAGGGGACATTGGAGGTGACCCGAGAAGGGGAAAGAAGCCCCTCCCTCACCCTGGGCTCTAGTTTGTCTTCCATGCAGAGTGAATGTCAGGAAACGTCAACTGGTCCAGCTGCAAGTGCCCGCAGAAATGATGTGTGTTTCCCTAGAACAAGATGTCTCAAACAAGAACATCGAAATGACTGGATAATTTGGGGCCAGAATGTTTGTAACCTTGAGTTCACCCTGTTGCATTTTGCTCTTGTCCCTAAATCTTTTGTGTGTGTGTGTGTGTGTGTGTGTGTGTGTGTGTGTTATATTTGTGTGTATGGCATATGCCCACATGGGTGAGGGCACTCATGAGTCAGAAGAAGACATTGCTGTCCTACTCCATCATTCTCTTCCTTATTCCTTTGGGACAGGGTCTCTCATGGAACTGGGAGGTGCCTGGCAACCAGCAAGTGTGAGAGATCCTCTCATCTCCTATCACAGCCCTGGGAGAACAAGAGTGTGTGTGGCTACCCTGAACATTTTACGTGCTTCTTGGGGATTTGAACTCAGGTCCTCATGCTTCCAAAAGTGCTTTTACCTATTGAGTCATCTTTCTAGACCCTTATTCCTAAATCTTAAACAGTACACCTTACTCCATAAAACCACCTTATAATTTCATTCACAAAAGGAAATTCTTGGGGTGTGTGTGCACATGTGCGTGTGTGTGTGTGTGTGTGTGTGTGTGTGTGTGTGTGTGTGTGTGCAGGCTCACATATATGAGAGTGACCTGTTGTGGAGGTCAGAGGACAACCTCGGCTGTTCCTCAGGTGTCATTTACCTTTTCTTGCGAGACAGGGTCTCTTGTGGGCTTGCTGTTTGTCAGACAGGCTAGCCTAGCTGTCCAGAGGCCCAGGGCTCTGTCCGTCCCTGCCTTTCCCATTGCTGGGATCATAAGTGCGCATCACTATGGGGTCTTTTGCTTTTGTTTTCTTTTTCTGTGAGTTCTGGGGAATCAGACTTTCCAAATGCTTACAGGGCAGACACTTTATGACCGAGCTATCTCCCAGGACACACAAGGGAAGTCCCCCAGATAAGAAAAATAAGTACACCAGCTTAGACAGATTTTAAATCTTAAACTTAAGCTTTGCTTAATGTTTACACTTAGTCTTAGCCAGAAGTCCGAGCAAGGATCATTTGGCTTAGACTCTAATTCTTGTTGTAGATTACATCTTTGGAGGAGTGTACACAGCTCTCCAAGGGGGAAAGATCCCAAAGCACCTCTCTATCTCAAGAGGCCCACACCAGTGCCGGGGACTGTGACTGTCATTTCCTGTATGATTCTGTCTAAATATTTACCCAGTCACTAACTTTGCTCCGTTCTAATTTGTCCCGAGAGCCTTTTCCATGGCAGAGTCGGGAATCTCATTTTATCTGGGTGGACTTGGCTAAGGGGACTTGACTCTGAAGCGCCGTGTCTCCCCTCTGCTGCAGACACTGCTCGAGAGAATGCCAAAGGTGCGGTTCTAACCATAGCTCCATTTTGGCTGTGTTTGAGGGCCTCGTAGTTTGATTCCCCACTCCGCAATGGATGCAGTTCTCAGTAGGAATCAATGGATCAGTGTTCTCTCCCCACACCAGCATGCCCTCCCATGTTCTCTCTCTGCTTGAGTTTTCTTAGGAAACTTTTTTTATTTTTAAAACCTTTTTACCGACAGTGGCTCTGTCAGCAAGTCCAAAGTCAAAGTCATGGAAAGTTATTAACTAAACCCCATACAGATGTGTCTATACTGAGTCACAGCTTCCCTGTGGACTTCTGCTCCATATTTGTTCTTTGTTACCAAAATAATTTGTTACCACAATTATTTTGCAAGAACAGTACAGATATGAAGTGGGATCCTAATTTATTGTTCCCAAGAAAAGTTAAAAAAGTGTAAGTTGTGTATCTAGTCATATTTGGTTGGCTTTGGCAGTTTTCTAATGAACTGAAAAGATCAGGGAAGAGTTATGGGTGCTAAGATGCTCAGAGCGGAAGAACTCTCATACACTGTCCTGACCAGAAGTGGACACAGATGACAGTAACTCAGGACCAGGCTATGCTGGCACAGTAAAACCCAGACACACCGACTTCTTCTAAAACTGTGTTCCCGTTAGTCTTCTTGGGGAGTTCTTGTCTTGTCTAGGATCTTCTAGACTTCCTCCAACTCTTCCACAAGACTCCCCAACTTCCTCCTAATGTTTGATTATGGGTCTCAGCATCTGTTTTGATCTGCTGCTGGGTGGAGCCTCTCAGAGAACAACCATGCTAGGCTCCTGTCATTTGTGTCTTTCTGTGTCTGAGTTACCTCACTCAGGATTTCAACTAACTTACGAATATGGGGACTCACAGAGACTGAACCACCAAGCAAAGAGCATGCATGGACTGGACCTAGGCCCCCAACACATATGTAACAGATGAGCAGCTTGATCTTTCTGTGGGCTTAACAAGTGGAGCTGGGGGTGTCTCTGACCTGGACTATGTTGTCTGCTTTTGGATCACTTTCCCCTAACTGCCTGCCTTGTCTGGCCTCAGTAGAAGAGGATGTACTTAGTCCTATTGCTGTGTGATGAGCGGGAATGGGTTTGTAAGGGTGGGGGAGAGGGAGGTTCGCTTTTCTGAGGAGAAGGGGAAAGGGGAAAGAGGGTGAGAGAGTTGGACTGGGGTGAGATGAGGGAGGAGTCTGTGATAGGGATGTAAATAAAAATAAATTAATTAATAAAATTAAAGCAAAAAAAAAAAAAAAAAAAAAACAAACTATGTTCCCAAGGAAAGCAAAGGCAGATGCCTCTCTGTGGCCACGTCTCTGACAGATAAAGGACTGTACAACCCAGATTCCTGACATCTAATCTCTTGGTGTGGAACTTTCCCCTTGAGCTGTCTCTAAGAGAGGAGGGCGTGAATTTGTTCAGATGTAGAGTGAAGGTGTACATGTGTCTCAAGGATTTCATTACTTTAAAACCTCGTTTGAAGTTTGCATTTTATAGCTTTGGCCACACTTCCCATGATTTAAAAAATAGCTGTGTATCAATTTAACATTTCCCTACAAGGCCTGGTAAAGCTCTTACGGTTATGCCAGCTTCTCATTTCTCCTGGCTCACTGCCATGGGTGCTGCTCCCGGAAGCTTCCAGATCTCCTCCTGTGACTTCCAGTAAAGTGATGATGTGTCTTATCCCTGTCTACACCGTTTCCATCTGGAGCGATTGATTGAGTTTTGGCTAGTCCACACTCAGATCTGATGGCCGTTTGGAGGAGAGCTGAGTGATGAATGCCAGCAACTCTGTACTCAAGAAGACTGGGCGTCAGCGTCTTCCATGCGTCAGGGAGCCCAGACACCCCACAGCTGCCCACTGGAGGTGGGCAGTATCTAATACCAGGAAATGTGGCAGTGAGCAGAGCTCAGATAAGTGCCACTGTCCGGCTCAGTGCCAAACAGCATTGCCTTCATCAGCCCCTTCCCTTGAAATGTCTCACCTCTTCCTGTGTTCCTAAAACATATTATTGGAGCCTCTTCATCTTTGAAGAGCCTTTGCCCCTCTTTCCACAAGTGAAGACATGGCACATCAGCTCTCCATTCTCTATGTGGCCTGTGAGGACTTTTAGGTAGTAGATACTTACCAGCCTGGGTAAAAGAATGAGAGGATTTTTCTTTTTTGCCTCCTTAGATTTTTGTCTGTTTTTGTTTTGGTATGTGTGTTACATTAATATAAATAAATGTCAATTCTTCATACTTCTTTCCTCATTAAGAATGTGCTTTGAAAGGCAGTTCTCAAGGCTTGCTGGAACAGCAAGCAGGAAGAACAAAGAGCTTTGTAAAGAGTCTATGGCATAGAAAGTTCTTGTCGGGAGTAACCTTTGACTCTTTCTGAGCGCTTACATGACATCTTCATGGCCCGGGACACCTTACCACCTGGAGGGGTGCTCAGAGTCGGCTTGTTTCTGGCCATGAGCCTGAAGTGGGAGGAGCAGATCCTCAGTGGGGCTCCATCTTACATGCCTTGATAGAGAGTGGATAAAAAGATGGACATGAATAGGCTCAGACACCTGCAGGTTGGCAGACACCACCTCGGCTCCTGAGAGGAAGGATTGGAGACCATTTCTAGTTTTCATCATAAGGTAGAAGTCTCGGGGACAGTGTTAGTCAGGGCTGGCTAACTGTGGAACCATTCATCTGACACCTGAATGTTTTCCACCCAGTGGATATAGCCCCTGAAAGAGTGTAGGAGCAGGGCATGTTCTACTGTGTATAGCTACTTCAGGACCCTGGCTTTTTCTTTCAGGGACCTCGTTATCATTTAGGGCATCAAATTCTATTCTCCATCCTTCAAAAATGGATGGCAAATGAAGGAGAGGGAGCAAGGAACTACAATGCATGCCCTGGAATGACATGAATCACACTTACCTACATCCCGTTAACCAAACCAGTCATATGTAGAGACTCATTGCAAAGGAGGCTGGGAAATGTAGTCTGGTTGTGCCTCTAGGAAGAAGGCATGGGTTTGTTGATCTGCTTCCAAGGTGTTCCAGGGACCTTGTTGGATTTATTGTTTTTATTTACATTTTGATTTTGACCCTTGTTGGTTATTAAACTAATGATGATCAGAGAGGTACTTGAAAGAGATAAACAGATCTTCCCATTTCTCCAAAGCTTCACCTGATTCCTCTTCATTCTTCTAGTTCTGCTCTGGCCCCGCCCTGACACCAGGAAAATTCTACAGGTGTCTTCTTCATAGTAGCCACCCCTTTCCCTGTGAATATTACAGGACCACCTCCTTATTGCATAGTATGGCTCCTGTTAGAGCTAGGTCCTACATGACTATAAATGTGTTACATAATGTCAACTTATTTCTACATATTTATCTCTGCAATTGTATATTTCTTAAAAACCGCATTAATGTCTTTTTGGTCTGACTTCGGGAAGAAAAAAACGACAACGACAATGACCTGGGATTTAACCCAGCTGGTTATGAATTTGTGTGCATTATGTTTTAATCAGGTGGACGGACTCAACAGATTTCACCTGTTTACATGGGAGGCAGAGGGCCAGCAAGACGTGGATGGCCTGGCCAGCTGTACTCTCTGCTACGGTAAGAGCTAGGCTGGTGCTTCAAATCTGACTGATGGCTTGAGAATGGATGAACACACTGCTGACCACAGCTTGGCCTGCTCTGCATTCGCTTGGCATGCACAGTGCTTCAGAATCTGGGGATCTTTACTAAATCCAGATTTTCGGTTTTTCTCGGGAAGCCAGAATTTTCCTGAGAGGCACAAACACCGCATTCTTTGGTGACCACAGACCAGACGATGCCTGACCTCTGATGGGTCATGGGACCGTTGGGTCCCACAGCCCCTTCGAGTCCCCTTTGGCATATCCCTGCTACATTCTGTCCCCTTACCTTCTTTAGAGCTCCTGTATGTGTCTGAGCACAAGAGCCATCCTTTAGTGCCACCTTTGTGTGATGGCGAGATCACGGAACTAAGGAGTCAGGAGTCCTGGGTCTAGATAACGGACCTACTTGCCGTCAGTAGTGAGATCCACCCTCGTTGCTCTCCAGCCTCCGCCGCTAGCTTGTGCCGGGGGGAACTCTTTGTGCTCACTAGCTTGTGCCGGGGGGAACTCTTTGCGGAAGCACTCCCATGCCTGCCCGTGAGGCATTCCCATCCACGCCCACTGAAGTGAACCATCTGTCCCCACTGTGTGAACCCAGACAGGAGTGGTTGAATTCCAAAAGAGGATGTAGTCATGCACTGCCAGGCAGGAGAGAGAAGGCAGATTCAGGGATGGCCACGTGCGGGCGGTGCCATGGCAGAGAAGCTGCATTCACACGTCTCATCTCATGTGGCAGTCTCTCTTTGAGCCCTGGTTCCTCCTCTATGGAAACCGGACGTCACGAGTTTTCTGTGAGACCTTACTGTACATTAGGCTTTTCTCTCATTTTTTTTTTTTAAATGTAAACCCCCAAACAGCCTCATTTTATTATTTGTAAATTGAGTGTATGCCTGTCCCAGAGGCCACAGGTGTTGGATTGTCCTGGAGCTAGTGGTACAGGTGACTGTGAGCCCCTGCATGTGGGTGCTGGGAAAAGGCCTCGGGCGTCAGGGTGGTATGGGCTCCTAACCACTGAGCCGTTTCCTGAGAACAACCTCACAAGGTGGGTGCCATTGCCGTCTTCATCAGCCCTGACAGACGGAGGTTGGAGGAGACAAGCTCGTTTGCCCAAGGTCACACACTGAGTAAGAGATGAACCTGAATGGAACCAGGAAATCTGTGTCACCTGACCCCTTTCTTGGGGGAGACATAACTACATGCCTGCTCTCCCAAATAAGGCGCCAGCCTGAGGGTCTCTTGCAAGTAGCCACAAGCACTCTGATGAAGATACTGACTTTTCAACTTAGGGAATTGTGGTCTGCAATGGTGAGATCGTATGGTGTTCCCCCCCCCCGTGCTTTTCTTATTTCACTTAGCATAACATCCTCTTGATTTGCTCACGTCACAAATGACAGAACATCCTGCTTTTTGGTAGCTTAATATTTTCCTATCATGTCTATATAATACACTTGCTAATCAATCCATCACATGCTTTAAAAATTAGTGTGTCCACAAGTTTTAGCAGAAGGTCTAATAACTACAGTAACGATGGTTATATTAAGCGATGAATGCATATTGTTGAGACCTTTTGCCTCAACTGTAACACGTGATCCTTTGCTTTTATGCATGATGGGAGGAAAGGCAAAAATTTCATTTCGGTAGAGGTAGTGAAGATAAAGATCTCACCTCCACCCCATACTGTATAGATCCCTTGGCGGATAGGGCTCCGGGTTAGGCACACTAGCTGACCATCAGTTATTAACGAAAGGGTTTGTCTCATGGGTGGCTTCCTAAAACACTGGCAGAATGCCTGAGCGTACTTCCATGTCAAGACCCTGAGCTTTGATTCAGCCCTAGAGAACCAGAACCCATGTAAAAAAAAAAAAAAAAAAAAAGAAGGAAAAAATTCCTTATGCCTTTAAGGCCAGACCAGCTGGAGAACTCTGATCTCTTGATCAGGCTGTCATGGTAAAACCACCAACATTTGCTGTTGTAAATAAGTACAAACACGAAATGTCAGTCTCACCTGGGTGCTCTCTCACTGTTAGCTCTAGTAATCAGTGTGTGTG
Organism: Meriones unguiculatus; assembly: GCF_030254825.1. NCBI lineage: Eukaryota > Metazoa > Chordata > Mammalia > Rodentia > Muridae > Meriones > Meriones unguiculatus. The sequence goes on from NC_083354.1 coordinate 45,113,257, forward strand.
CGCGTGTGTGCGTGTGTGAGTGTGTGACTCCTCAAACAGCAGCGTGATGTTCATGTACTTGCTTAAAAGGTTCATCTGTAGTTCTTTTTTTTATGGAGAGGGAAAGACACTAATAAACCAGAGATGAGGACTCCTAAAGGCCTAGCTGACATGACCAGCCTGGACCCCCGCAGGTGCCACGCGGCCCAGGGTGGCTACAACACACTTGCAGACGCCGGTGTGCTTTTGCAATGGCACTAGCCTTGACGCCTCGGCAGTACTGGAGAACATTAGATGTGCAGTCAGCTTCAATTCTGTCTAATGAGAAATGGGCACCTGCTTTCAAACTGGCCATCAGATTGCTGCGTCAACCCAGTTTCCCCGGGGCAACCCTCAAGGTCCTCCACGAGGCTGTAAGGAAGGGTGCCTGGTTTAACTCCGCCTTTTCCCTGTGCTTCCTTGCCAGACAAGTGCCGACCTGCCCCAGAATGCCTGCCAGATGCTCCCAGGCCCCAGGAGTTGGACATGGACTTGGTGTTCCTGGTGGACAGCTCCCAGGGCGTCAGCAAGGACATATACCTGGGGGCTTTGAGGCTAGTGGACGAGGTGCTCAAGGACCTGGAGGTGGCTGAACAGCCCGGCGCGTCCTGGCGCGGGGCACGCGCAGCACTGGTGACACACACAACCCCAGGCTTTCGGCCTGGTGTGGATCAAGCCCCTGTGCTTGAGTACTTCCACCTGACCTCCCACGGCCACCGGACACAGATGCAAAGGCAGGTCCGAGAGGCTGCGGGCCGCCCGCTACAGGGAGCCCCTGCCTTGGGCCACGCCCTGGGGTGGACACTGGAAAAAGTGCTCCTGGCAGCCACGCAGCCGCGTAGGTCCCGGGTCCTCTTTGCCATCGTGGCCAGTGAGACAAGCAGATGGGACAGAGAGACGCTGAGGACTCTGTCCCAGGAGGCCAAGTGCGAGGGCATCACACTGTTCGTGCTGGCTGTGGGCCCGGGAGTGGGAGCCCACGAGCTGGCCGAGCTGGCCAAAGTAGCCAGTGCACCCTCCGAGCAGCACCTGTTACGCCTGGAGGGCGTCTCAGAGGAGGAGGTAGCCTATGCCAGCAGATTCACGCAGGCCTTCCTGAGCCTTCTGAAGAGTGAGTGGCAATGGGGGTGGGTGGGGGAGTAGGTGGGTGAGGTGGGTAGGGGCTGGGTTACCCTAGGTGGTGTTGGCCACAGGAACTTAGAGAGGTTTGTTTTCTAAAACACCTTCTTTTATCTGATAGTTAAAAGTTTTTATTTTCAGTGGTAATTCCATGCAGGAAAATAATGTAGTGAGATAATAATCACTCTTGCCCTTTCAACTCTTCCTCAACCTTCCCGAACCCTCCTGCCAATCCTTGCCTCCTCGTTCAAGTTTCATGGTCTACATATGCATTATCTCTGTCTCTCACACACAGGATTTTACATATCAGGTCCACACACTAGAGAAAGCAGTGTTTTGTCTTACTGTTGTGAAGTACAGGTTGAATTGTGAGCGTGAGATCAGAAGTCCTAAGAGACTTTCCAGTGAGCAAGGGTGACAGGTCAAGGGCCTGGGGCCTCCCTCTGCATGCTGGGTAGATTAAGCCAACATGAAGATTAAAGGGCAGGGGCTGTGTCAGTGCATCCTGGCTAGAATTGCCCCTTACATCCCTGCTCCAGAAGCCTCACCTCCCATCACACCCAAATGAACCTAATTCATAAGCAACCAGGACCAAAATGTAGAGACTTAGAATAAAAATGGTGTGTGTGTGTGTGTGTGTGTGTGTGTATTATCCTGGCCAATTCCAGGTGTTTGCCTGCAGTGAGTAATTAAAATAAACCATGATGTGGGTGTGCTGTGAGGGATGGGTGATGCCTCCTTACCCTCCATCCTGGGAGACACAAATTCCTTAGTGGGTGTGACATTTCACCCCCTTCTTGAGGGACATCTGTCCCTTCCTGACTAAGGAGATGAAGGGATCCTGATGGACATCTTCGAAATACTGACATGGCATTTGTGCCTTTCCCCTTACAGATAAATCATCGGTGAGTTAATCTGGTCCTAGCGTTCCTACTTGTGCCCTGTGTGATAGGAAGGCCAGGAGCTTCCTCTGTCTGAGCCTTACATTTCAGGTCTTTGCACTGAGTGGTGGAGATGGCTTGCAGCTCAGTGATTCTCTGAGGGAGAAGCAAGCTGAAAAACAATTGCTTTTCTCATCCGCTTAATAGAATTGTACTTTATTTTTGAGGTTTTTGTTAGATTTGCACTTTATATTTTGTTATGTTCTTTTATGTTGGGATATTATTTATCTAACAGTGCACTTTTATGCTTTTGTTTTGCTTGCTTTTGATTTTATTTTTATTGTTTTATTTGCATTTATTTTTACATTTGTTTCATGCTTTGTTCGAATCCCTTTTATGATCCTTTGATTTTTCCATCATGCACTTTTTTGCTCTTATTGCTCAATTTGCCTTTATCTTTGCATTTATTTTATTTTGTTTTATTTTAGATTTTTGCTTTGATTTTATGACTTTTGAATTTGATGCAGTATTTTGGTGGTGATTTTAGTGGTATTTTATTTTATTTTTATGCTCTATTTTTATTACTTTTAATATATATCCACACATTTTTTTTTTTTGCTTTTGAGACAGGGTTTCTCTGTGTAGCCCTGGCTGTCCTGGAACTTGCTCTGTAGACCAGACTGGCCTCAGACTTAGAAATCCTCCTGCCTCTGCCTTCCAAGTGCTGGATTAAAGGCCTGCACCACCACTACTTGGCTAAATATGATATTTTTATTCTTTAAGGATCTCACACAATGCGTTTTGCTCATGGTCATACCCACTTTTCCCCTTGAACGCCTCCTAGATCCAACCTTACCTCCCTACCCCTTCCCAACTTCATATCCTCTTTATATATTTCATAACCTACCACGTCCAGTATGTGCTGCTGTTACATTCATGGCTGTATGAGGCCATGACTGACCTACCGGGGACCACACCCTTAAAGAAAACTGAGTTTGTCTTTCCTAGAAGCCACCAATGGTCAGTATCTCCTTGGATAGGGGTGGGGGCTGGTGAGCCCCTTTCCCCTCCATGCTAGAATGTTGGCAGGCTTATCTTGTGAGGGATTGGGGCCAGCAATCACCCCAGCTGCGAGTTATGAGTACTGCCACATCCAGAAGACCCTGCTTGGCTCTGGTGATCCCCGACCTCTGCCTTTCACAGTCTTTGCTTCTCTTCTTCCTTGAAGGTTCCTGAGCCTTGCAGGGTTCGGGGCGGCGGCGGTGAGAGATGCCCCATTTGTGCCAAGCGCTCCACTGACACTTCCTCTTTTCACTCAGATTACTTGCACACTTCATATGATTTTATGTTTGATTTCTTTTTTAAAATGTTTTCCTTCCAGGTGGAATGAACCAGTATCCACCCCCAGAGCTTGTGAAGGAGTGTGGAGGCCCAGACCGTGGGGACACCTTGCTGCAATTAGTCACTCCGAGCAACAGGTGAGTTCGGGGTGTGGTTGACCTGGGGGTGAGGGTGGGAATTCTGTCTCCCTACCGGCAACCCCAGGCCTCAGCATGACCAAAAACATTTGGGAAATACCTGGGTTTAACAATTCTGATGGTGTTTAGGGTTTCCTTTTTAAGGGTTTTTGTTTGTTTTGTTTTGAGAAAGAGTCTCCAGCGTGTTGTAGCTCAGGCAGCTTTGACTATAAGATTCTCTTGCATCCTGAGTGCTGGGATTGTAGGTGTGGTATCATGCCTGCCTGCCTCTCTTTTCTGATTTTTTTTTTTTTTTTGGTGGGGGGTTGTTTCAAGACAGGGTTTCTCTGTGTACTCCTGTCTGTCCTGGAATTCACTCTGTAGACCAGGCTGGCCTTGAACTCAAAGAGGTCCACCTGCCTCTGCTTTCTGAGTATTGGCATTAAAAGTGTGCACCACCACTGCTGGGCTCTAATGTTTTTTTTTTTTAATGTTAGAAGTAAAAAAGGACCTTGAGCTTGAGCGATGGCCAGCAGTTAAGAGCTATTGCTGCTCTTGTCTTCGGCATCTACCTGCAGATCCCAACCAGCTTTAACTCTAGCCCCAGGGGTCCCACACCCTCTTCTGGCTTCCATGGGCACCAGCCATGGACATAGTATACACAAATGTGCGCATGGCGAACACTCATCTACGTAAAATAAAGATAATAAAAAAACAATATAGAACCAATTAACTAAATCCAACGAGCACACACAGGTGTCTAAAAGCACAAAATGCAAGATCCCATCCCACCGTAGCACCCATCCTCCAACCTCAGGTTTCAGAGACAAAGCTGGTGATGCTAAGCACCTGATGCTGCCGTTGGTCCAGCCAGAGGGTGGTGTGGCTTCTCAGCCCAGAGCCGTAGCAGCAATGCCCACCAGGGACAGAACAGCTCAGTCTGGTCTGTGGGAGTCTGCAGTGATGCTGGAGACCTCAGGTGTTCCACCACCACACTGCATCCCCAGCCCAAGCCACAGAGTGTGACAAAGACTGCTCTCCTACAGGTTGTCCAAGCGCCAGGCTGGCACACCTGCCTTTGCTTATGACTCAGAAGATCTCAAGTCACTGGATATTTTTCCAGAAGAGAAGAGGAAAAGCAGGATGGCCTCTAGAGCTCTGCAAGAAGCACTGGGAAGTTATGAAAAGAACAAGATGGACGCGGAAGAAAATGGTCAAGAAATGCCAGCAGAAGAACGGCGTTTGGGCGCTGCCTACAGAGAGACACCAAACCATGGTGTCCTTGCTCTCTAAGTTGGATTCATTTAAAACAAACAAACAAAAAAAAACACTTCATCTTTAAATAAAATTTCTGTGTACTGTGTTAGCATGTGCTTTTTTACACACCTTACTTACAGACTTATTCACAAAGCTGTAGAAATTACTTTAAGATATCAAAAAAGAGGCCCACTTTCACTTCTGTAGCATCCATTTAAGGCTTTATTATACCTTCTCTCCAGGAAGTGATCCCAGATCACAAAGACTCAAGGACCTATTCCAAACAAACCATCCACCAACCAAAGGAATATCTCTAGATCTGGTGAACCCTTACCTTGATTTAAACTCTCTGGTAGACATTGAAGGAGCATTTTAAAACAACCGTAGGTCGGTTTTAGATCACAGCCTGTAGAAATGTTATGTCTTATCTATGATCAGTGGATTAAATTGAACAGTAAACACGTTAGTGAGGGACATGGGGGGACTTAATGTTTTCCAAAGAGTTAGTCATTTTTTATTTTCTGTTTATGTGTATGTGTGTATGTGTGTGCACTATATAGGTGCACTGCCCTTGGAGGCCAGAAGAGGGCGCCAGATCCTCAGGAACTGGGATTACAGACAACTGTGGCCCACTATGTGGGTGGTAGGAATTGAACACAGGTTCCTGGAAGAGTAGCCAGCGCTCTTAACTGCTGAGCCATTTCTCCAGAACCCGACTGTGACATTTCCAAAAGTCATCTGAGAAAGTGGAAAGAGTTTCTAAGGAGTGATGGGGCTAGTCCTATTTAAACAAAAGAAGAGTCCTGACTGCTCTAAGAAGGCTCATACACTCAGGGCTGTTGTCTAGGTGGCCACAGGAGCCATGTAATTTTTCTGTGTCTCACAGCTCTGAACTATAAAGCTGGAATTAGATGAGTGCTTTTCGCTTAGGATTGTTCTGAGGATAAATCTTGATATTTTGTGTTCAGCACCTGCTAAGCACACAGAGCTATTAGCTGTTAAGCTGTGGCTGCCACGTGTAATTAGTTACCTGTTAGATTCCAAAGGAACACACACCCAAGAGAAGCAACAGAACCAGGCAACACAGGACTTTGCAACAGTGACTTTCCCTCTTTACAATAAAATGAGCATCGGAAGAACTCACACATAGATTATGTTTTCAGTACAGAATGCACTCAGCTAACCTTACTGAGGTGATGATTTTAGTCCTAGATATACATTGGAATCACCTGGGAATTTTACTAATTAAACTTGTTCCTTGTCAAGTTTATACATGTATATAATGCAATCTGTTAACTCTCAAACCCAACCCTCTGTTATTTCCCACCTACCCCTGTCAACACCCCCCTCTCCATCCTACAAGGCCCCTTTTCACATTCTGTGACTCTCCAAGTTTGACCATGGCCATCTGTGTGAATTATGAGTTTGGAACTATCCATTTGAACCTGGTGGCCTCGGCAGAGTGTATGCAATTGAAGATGGTGACTCCTCTAGCTTCTGAAAGTTTAGTAAGGAGGGATAGGGCCTCAGGAACCCCTTCCTCTGTCAGGAAACCCTGCTGCTAAGGTCACAATCTACATTCCTCTTCTATGACCCACTGCCTGTTGACAGGGTTAGTCCTGTACAGACTCAGTTCAGGTAATCACAGTTCATGATGGCCATGGCTGTGATGAATCCAGAAGATGGCATTTCTCAGCCCTCTTCTCCATCTTCTAGCTCTTACATTCTCTCCATCTCTTCTTCCCCGAGCCTTAGAGGAAGTGGTGTAAACATCTTATTTAGGACTGAGCATTCAACTGCCACTTATCTCCCGGGAATCTTGGAACATTCTCCGGGCCAGTCCAATCTGTGGGGAGAGGAGAACCTGCAGGTGGTTCTCCAGGGCAATCGACAATGACAACCTCTGCTCTGAGGCCCCTTTTACCACCACAAAGATGGGGGATTGCTGACTGGACATCTAACCCAGGCCTGTCTGTAAGACTGATGCCTGCAGGCCCCCAGTACCTCTTAGTTACCCTGCTACTAGGCTGTGCCTGGCTCTCTCTCCTCACATACTCCAAGCCTTCATCACAACCTCAGGCTTCTTCCTCCAGTTTTTCCTCCCAACTGTTCCTCTTTTCATTTTTGAAAGAAATAAAGGTAAACAAGTCAAACCTGCAAGATAAGCTTCCTTTATCTTGCTCCACTCTCACCCCGGGCTCTTCCACGGGAATAAAGAGCTGGCTGGTCTCTGTCTTGTTCTGAACTGCGGAGAAAGACCAAAGCGCTCTTTCAGACCTCATTGTCTTGAGTTTCTTGGGGACTTCTCCATTGCTGACTGTCACCTTCCTTTCAAGCTCTCTCTTCCTTTGGCTTTAGGGACAGCAGTCTGCACTGAAGTGGACAACCATTATTGGTCCAGGCCTGGAAAGTCAGTCCCCTCCATCTTTCTATTATCTACTCCCGTTCTCCTACTCTCTGTTACCTTTTTTTTTTTTTTCTTGTTCATCTTTTCCTCTGTATAACTCTATTCTGAACACTTGTCAAAGCTCAGATCGGGTCATGTCATTTCTTATAACATCTCCTCTCCTGCCTGAGAAACACAGGCCCTGAGGCTCTGGAGCCTCGGCCGCTGCCATGTTCTTATCTATCATGTTTGGGTGAGTGACAGTTGGCTCTTTGGGTCTTGCTACTTGTTCCCAGCCTCTGTGGCGCAGCTTGCTCTCCCTAACCACCATATCTGCTCACCCACTGCTTTTGGGCTCAAGTTTACCCCTCCTCAGGTCCTTATGAAATTTTCACGGTCTCTGCCCTAACACCTGCAACCGGCTATTGCACCTGCTTGTGAAGCATTTTAGACAAGTGTTATCTCTTTTTCACACAAGCCAAGAAGATCCTGACATATTTCCAATTTTGGCGTTATCTCCCAAGCACACAGAGGTGTTTTTTGTGTTTTTGTTTTTTTTTTCCCCTTCCAAGTAGAGTTATATCGTAAAACATCTGTACTGGGTGATAGAACAAGCCTAGGATTCAGTGAAATCATGATTTCATCGTAGCTGCTTTCTAGACCCACCAGGGCTTCTCTTCCCACACGCCATCTTCCCCTTCCCGGCTAGATGCCGCCGGCTCGAGTAAAATCCTGGCCATTGCTGCGGCATCTGCCCAGAAGGCAGAAGTTAATGTTCGTAGGAAAACAATGCCTGATACAAAATTTCGGGTTTCCCGAATGGCTTGGGTAAAAGCTTATTGCTCTCCAGCGTTGTGTCGTGCCAGTAAAGCAAGCTCATAGCTTGGGCTGATTAGCCGAAAGTGCTGACTCACCCTTAGCGCTCACCAATAGGGTAAACCGCCGGTTACCACTCTGGCTGTTAACTCTAAGATAACTTGAAATCTGATTAGATCAAAGTTTCAGCTTCTTGGTTGACCCAGATGCTCAGCAGCCACATGGGTGGGGAGGTGCCGGCCAGCATAGATTTCCCATCAATTCCTATGTCTCTGTCACTGCAGGAATTCCTGCTGGATGATGCCACTCTAGACATGTCTGTCACCCAGGCAAAGTAGCCTCTGCTTGTCTCCCAGACCAGGCAAAGCAGGGATTCTAAAGAGGAGGTCCCTTTGGAAAAGGCCCGAGCTGATCGGACAAGTCCTTGGTTTGTGGGGTCCAAGTGGGTTGGCTTTGGCAGAGGCAAGGGCTGCTGGTTACTGAGCCCCAAGTCTAGGTCAGGTCTAGACAGAGCAGGTGGCCATTCACCTTTGCAGTGTTTCTCTGTTGCCTCCCTCAAGGCTTTGGTGGTTTGTCCTTCTTTTTCCTGATACCTCGTTCTCAAGAAGAGGGTGACACAATGATAAACCCAAATGGGCCTGCCCCAAACACAGCATAATCGCAGGAGCAGTTCCTTCAGGATCAAGTCTGTTTCCATCCACCTGGGTGCATCTCCTAGGAAACCAGCAGGTGCTGGCTGTGCAATGTTCCTCCTCCTCTGTGTATGATGTCTTTATTTAGGGTCCTCTGAAGTCCCAGAAGGAGCTACTGGGGAAACACCAGCCGGCATTCTGCACTTCAGTGCTGGCCCAGGAAACCCACACAGCTGTATGATATAAAGTGCCAAAGACACATGGAAGGAGAAGGTTCACTCTTGGGAAAACAGCCCTTGGTGAAAATCCAGGAGATGCCAGCTCTTGCCTGGCTGTAATCTGCTGATCGCCAATGCCATTAAAAAAAAAAATTTTCAAGGCATGCCATTTTTAAAAAGTGGCTATCTTAAGTTTATGAGTAAAAAATCAGGACGCTACAAATGATAAATCAACTGGATTTGTGTACGCTATGAGGGGTGACTTGTGGGACATTCCTTGCTCAAACCATAACCCCAGTGGGTGAAACATTTTGCAGGATGGGAGCCGGAGAGCCAGCTCAGCAGCTAACAGCACTTGCTGCTCTTATAGAGGTCTGGAGTTCAGCTCCCATACCATTGTCCCTCTGCACGCAACCACCAGTGACTCCAATTGTTTGCCTCTCTGGACATCTGCCACAAACACAGCACATGCACACACACACACACACACACACACACACCCCTTTTCCCCCTGGCCTCTGAACTTATCCTTAGCTTCTATCAAGTGCTGGGAAGGCAGGGAGCTCTGGGAAACTGAGGGAGTCTGGCTTGGGATCTGCGTGAGATCATGTATTATTCATGCTGGGTTTCCCTAAGGTTGGGAATCACAGATTGGGTACCCTCAGGAACAGAAGTCTACTTTTCAGAGTTCTGCCTAGAAACCCAAGCTCAGGGTGCCAGCCTGCTCCGTTTCCTTGGTGAGGGATTTCTTCCTGGCTTGCAGATAGTCACTTTCTTGTGTCCTAGAATGGCCTCATTGGGTCTTTCCTTTCACATGCTCATGTAGGGAGGGAGGGGGAGAGGTGTCAAAGAGACCTTTTAGTACCTTCTAAGCACCAATCATATTTTATTAGGGCCCTACCCTTTCACATACGTAATTAAAGTGCTCTATATGCAAATACAGTCAGATCTGAGGTTAACACTGAGATCTGAGTTTGTGGAGACACAAACCTACCAGACCACACACAGCTGATGGTTTCATGATCCCCATCTGCCTAAACCCCAGGGCACAGTGGAGTTTGCTCTCTGGAAAGTTCCTGACACAGAAACTTTTGTTTTAAATTTTAATTGTTTTATTAAAATTTTATTTATTTTATGCATGTTGCCTGCCTCTATGTCTGTATAGTGTGTTTGTGCCTGGTGCCCATGGAAGACAAAAGAGGGCGTCAGATGCCCTGGAGCTAGAGTTGCAGACAGTTGTGAGCTGATATCTGGATTCAGGGGTTCAAGAGTGAGTGTCCCAGTCATCTCTCCAGCCCTAGAAACTGGGGTTTTCAGATTCATTTTTGTTCTTCCACAGTCTGGTGACACTGGTGACATTTAGGAGGAAATGGGAATCAGCTTAAAAAAAAACAAACTTAAATTTTGCTTATATAGTTTCTACATGTATGGGTGTTTCGTCTGCATGTATGTCTGTGTAACATGTGTGGCTGGTGCCTGAAGAGTCCCGAAGAGGGCATCAGGTGCAGCCAGTGCTTTTAACTACTAATTCATCTCCCCAGCCCTACAAAGAATGATCAAAGAAACAAAATTTATCATCTATCTATCTATCTATCTATCTATCTATCTATCTATCTATCTATCTATCTATCTATCACTTTTGTCTTGTCACAGAGGGGTGACTATGTGTTAACTGCAACAAATCTTCCCAGCACAGACAGACACGTAAGACATGACGGTAGACCTATAATCTTTTCTCCTAACCATTTGTGCACACATAGGTTTACCTAACACCCAGAGGCTCCCCCCCCCACCTTTTTTTCCTGTTTTCTGCTGTAACATATTACGCGTTTCTGATTTGGGATCCGGTGTTTTTAATAAAGGCAACAGAGCGTTGTTGCGGCTCATTAGCAGAGCTGCTGACTGCAGCTGCTGCTGTCTGTCTTTTAGACACGGTCCTGGCTGCCTGAGCAGAGGGGACGTACGTTTATAACTTTTCATTCCTACTCTGCCGTTCTTGAGTCCAGGAACTGGGGACATAAAGGCAAAGATTTGAAAGCAGGCCTGGTTCCTTTCCTCGGCGCAGTTGAGGTCTAGCTGCAGTTCTCCTCGCATCTCCTAGGGGGCAGTACAGCTCCTCCGCTCAGCCTCCAAACACGCTGCCGTTACCTGCGGTTCCCACATCGTTGGCATGGTTTGAATGCACAGGCCTTCTGCATTATCCTGTGTATCTGCCCACTCCCACCACTAACCCTCAGACGCTTGTGAATGTCTTTAATCATCTCAGGGAAGAGAAATGATTTGACATAAACAGAAGATAAAAATGGCGTTGAATTCCTTTTATCCACAGGTGGGGGTTCCTGTTGCTCTACTCCATCTGTCTTCCTAAAGTTAGAGTCGCAGAGGGGTGACGGATGGCGGGGCTTGGCTTTTGTACCTTGCCCTTGTAGTTTTGGGCCTGGAGAGAAGCTGGAATAAGATGGACAGAGCTTGGACAGTGACGTAAGCCAATCCCAATGGCAGATTTGTTCAAAAGAGCTCTGGGACAAAAAAAGGCTTCTCCGTGTTGTCCAGGGTGGACCCAGATGGCTGTGTCAGGATTTCCTTCCTCCACAGCCCTTGGATGTGAAGAACCATGTCTGTGGTTCAGGCACCCCTACAGCTATGGCAAACCCAAAGAGGCCCTGCTGAAGGCTTTCTGTCCAGATTCCCCACCCCCCCATCCACCCAGCAGCTAGGGCCATGCATCCTTCTTGAAGGTATATTTGGGAGGTGCACCATGCCTGTCAATCTCTCTACTTGGAACGTTCTATTTCTTTCCGTTATCAGATCTCCCTACCTTTCTGAATACAACAGGGCACACTCAATGTTTGTACATCATGCTAGGCCCGAGGATATGGTCTCTGTGTCCACTTCTGAGTCTCACCTGCCACTCTTCCCTTCAGCAGAAGCAATGTCGGGTTCCATCCATCTGTGCCCTTCATATTTCTACAGGAAATGTCTTGATTTTGTTTATTTAAAAAGTACTTAGAGGCTGGGGAGATGGCACAGTAGGTAAAGTTTTTGTGTTTGTTTTTACAGGTATGGACATCTGACTTTGGATCATTGGCACCCACTTTTAAAAAAGCCTGGCATGATGGCACATGGCCATAACAACAGCACTGAGGTGTGGAGTCCAGGAGGACCCTGGGTACCTGCTGTCCATGCAGGTTAGCCATTCGGGGAGCTCCTGGTTTAGGAAAAGACCCTGCCTCAAAAAAGAAGGTGGAGATTTGTATAGAAAGGCATCTGTTGTTGACTCCTTCCCTGCTACCAAAGCCAGTGTTTCCAGGCCTCCACCTCAGACTGAGGACCAGTGGCTCCTGAGGAATCTTCAGGGTCTCCAGAGACAGATCAGATGGTTGAGACATCAGCTTCAAGAACAATGCAACCACTGGGCTCTCAGCCTCTCAGGTGTGACTTAATAAATTATCTCTCTGTGTGTCTCCCCCCATTCTCTCACTCTCTCTTCCTCCTCTTCCCCCACCTCTGAGTCTCTCCCTTTCCCATCCCTCCCTCCCTCTTTCTTTCTCTGCTCCTTCCCTTCTGCTTCTTTCTGCCTCTTTCTCCTCCTCCTTCTCCTTCCCTCCCTCTCCGTCTCTCTGTGTCTCTCCCTCTCTCTTCTTCTGCCCCCTCTGTCTTTCTCCCCTCTCTGAGGGAGCATATCTTTAAATGGCCCTTTGTGTCTCATTTTCTTTGCTCTCTGGATGCCATGAGATAAGTAGCTTCCTCTGCCTCATTCCTACTTTATGCTTCTCCTGGCTTCAGGCTCAAAACAAATAGGTCAAATGACCACAGACTGAAACCTCAAAATCACAAGTTCAAAACCATCAGCCTTTTCTCCTACAGGTTGATTTACTCCAGTCATTTTAGCAGCTCTCAAGGACTATTAGGGATGCCCCTTAGACACCCTCAACACTTGCTTCCTTTCTGCATCTCTTGCTCCAGAAAGACTAGAATCTGCATTCTTCACTGCTGGTTTTGTATTTATTTGCATGTCTGCAGAGGTCAGAAGAGAGTGCCAGATTTCCTGGACCTGGACTTACGGATGGTTGTGAATTACAACATGGGTGCCGGGAACCTAACACCAGTCCTTTGTAAGAGCAGCAAGTGCTCTAAACCGCTGGGCCATTGCTCCAGCCCCTCTGCATTTCTTTTTATTTTGTGTTTATTTCAAACACCAAGGCTCTGTGTAGCCCATCACCCCTGTAGAAAAGCTCCATGCATTTTGAAGTTCTCTTTTGGATTTGTTGTCCTGTTAATTATCACCTTGTGCTGCTTTGGGGGATATTAATTCTTGTGATGAAATTAAGTTGTAGCAAGGTCAAGCGACACCAAGCCTCATGTAATGAATCAGTTGGTCTAAAATTAGGATTAAATGCATTTTGAACTATCTTGGCATCTGTTTGGTTCACTCTTGCAAAGCTTAAGCATTTTAGTCATTAGGTGAATCGATTACATGGTGCTTTTAGAGACATAGTGCATTTCATTGATTCTATAAAATTGGAGGGTTTAGGACTACTGGGCTCAGAATTTGGTTCCCTGCTGTGTTTGAAAGTGCAGAAATCAATGAGATCCAGGTGTGCTGGTGCACAACTATAATCCCAGGTCATCATCTGAAACACAATGACTGAGGCCAGCTTAGGCTACGTGAGACCCCATCACAAACAAGCAGACAGACAAATAAAGAAACAAACATTCTCCAACAAAAAAGCAAAATGAAGCAACCGGAAAAGGCTATGAATATAGTTTAGAGATGACGTACTTTTAAGTTTGATCCTCAGGAATACGCGCGCGCGCGCGCGCGCGCACACACACACACACACACACACACACACACACAGAGGCACACAGGTGAAGCAGAAAGATCAGAAGTTCAGGTCTGTGACTGGCCACATACCAAAATCTTGTCCCATAAGACAAAATGAGTGACACATATCCGTAACCTAAGAGGATCAGGACCTCCTCAAGTCATCCTCATCTACAAGGTGAGTTCAAGCTCAGCCTGGGCTAGAGGAGACTTTGTCTAAAAATTAAATAAAATAAAAATAAATAAGAAGGTAAGTAAGTAAATAAATATTAGCATTTTCTAAGCAGAGGGCATTTTGCCCGGGCACTATTCTTTGCTTGAGTTTTGTCATCTTGCCATCTCCTGTAATAAATCATTCCTTACTTTTAAAATAGCCTCAGGCTTTGTGCCTCTCTGTCTCTGTCTCTCTCTCTGTGTGACAGTGTGTGTGTGTGTGTGTGTGTGTGTGTGTGTGTGTGTGTGTGTGTGTGTGTATTTGAGACAGGGTCTCTTTATGTACCAGTGGGTGGCTTGGAACTCATGCATAGTTCAGACTGGCCTGGAACTCACAGAAATCTGCCAGTCTTTGCCTCCTAGGTGCTGGGAATTAATGTGCCCACCACCACAGCTGGCTGAAATGTGTGTTTTTAATGCAGCTGTTGCTGTCATGATGTTATGAGCTATGCCGAGACTAAGGATATGGACTCAGCATCTAGTTCTTCTCTGGGCTTGATTTTCCCGGATGAACAGATTGCAGAGGGAACCAGCTGTTGCCCGTTTCTATTCTCTTTAAATTCTGCCTGCACATGACACTGTTCTTTCTATAGCTCATCTCCTAGGCAGCTAGGAAGCCAGAGAGCCTGAGAACCAGCCAACTAAACACAACCTCAGATTACTAGTCTGGAGTATAAGGAGCTAAATAAATGTCTGCTTTAAAGCGCACAAAGTTGGGAGTGATTAATCCACAGATGTCATAACTGGGCACTCTCCTGTGCACACTGTCACCTGCCAATTTGGTCACTTAGCTGGCCTAGAGTCACCGTCTAGAGATTTTTCAAAAAAGGGTCAAAGGGTATAAGCATCCAGGTGATTAGTTTAGAAAAAGCACTTAAGGGCAGATGACAGTCTGATCCATAGCTTCTGGACCTGTGGTAATTATGGAGCAGCTGGCTGTGATGGGTGGCAGGCTGTCCAATGGGCGAAGAAGGAAATCTTTGTTGTCAAGGGTCCCTGAGAGGAGGGGATTGTCACCACAGCAATTCCAACCCCCCCCCAGATGTCCCACAGGGAGCCACAGGACTACAAAAACCAGAAGTATTTTGGTATTTTCTGGAGAAACTGAAAATTCCAACAATTTCTGAACAATTTCGTTCCCAAGCACGGAACCTGGAAACGCACCGAGGGGCGTGCACCCCTCCATAATTCCTTTCGCAGCAACCTTGTTTTTACAACCCCAGGTCGTGAGCAAGCCCCAGGCGCTGTAGGACTGAAATGAGTGGCTGTGGCTACCGGGTGTTTTGAGACAAGATAAATGGCTGGTGAGACAGCTCAGTGGGCAAAGGGCACTCGATACCAAACCTGACAGCTGGAGTTTGATCCCCAGGAGCCGTACGGTGGAGGGAGAGAACTGACGGACCCCTGCAGGCTATATTCTGACCTCCCTGTGCATGCTGCAAATGAACACACTTACACACGAAATGCGACTTAAAAACCGGATAAGCAGGGATGAAAATAAACGAGTGAAGCGGAATTAAGGTTCAGCAACCTTAGGTAGATCTGAAAAGGTACGTTTTTTGATAGCAAGACAAAGGCACAAAAGCATATTTTGTATGTAGCAGTTGGTCCCCAATTTTTTTCCCTTCCCAATCCTTTTACTTTTTGGTGTTCTCACTAAGCTTCAGAATAGACAAACATTAAATTAGGTTGTCCTTTATGTGGTCAAACAAAACAAAACAAAACAAAAACCCCGAAGATGTGGTTGCCATGCAAGTCAGGCTGTCAATGTGGTGGGGTCTCTGATGTTCTCCCCTCCCCCCAGGAAAAGACTTGTCCCTCTAGCTGTTGCTGTGCAGCTCCTGGCAGGTGACCCCTACATGAGCTGTCAGGATGATTTTACCAGTTAGAAAGGATTCACATCCTTCCGGGATCAGATGTGTCCAGTAGCTGATCAAAGCTGAGTTAGGAATGTCCGCTTTACCCTGTGGGACAGGTCAGGCCCAGGGCTGCCTGAGGAGTTGGCTGAACCATGCGCTTGCCTGGCTCAGCTCGATGCCCAGTTCTTCCCTTCCCCCTCACAGATGATCTTCAGGTAATCCCGTGTAAACATCATTCCTGCTATGTGTGTCAGGGACTGCTTCCTGGGCGCTTCGCTCTGTTCCTTTTGTGGAAGGGAGAGCCTGGAACTGTGAAGAGGAACATGGATGTTGATATTTTGTTGTGGCTCTCCCTGCCGCGCCCCCCTCCCCCATGGTTTCTGTTGTGATGGGGGCCAGGTGGGGCGGGGTATGGGAGCATGATCTAAATGAACTTCCGGGATCAGGGCCAGGGAGGCTGATCAACTTTATTACAGGGGTTGGGGGAATGTACAGAACTTTGGGGAGGGGGTGGGAAAATCCAGCGCATCCAAAGGCCATTGGCTGAAGGGCTAGGGTACTGAGATGCTTCATTTACATAAGGAGGAACCCCAGGTGCTTGCTCTACAGCACTTGAAAATGTTCGCAAAGACGCAATGTGTGTGACAGGTTCTAAGTGTGTGTGTGTGTGTGTGTGTGTGTGTGTGTGTGTGTGTGTGTGTGTGTTGGGGGTGAGGTGGAGGGAGTAGGGCTTGTAATTTCCTTAAGGTCTATGTGACATTCCTCAGGTAGAGGGTGTAGAGTTGAGGATCCTCCAGGGAGAGAAGAGGAACTAACTGACAAAGGGAGTCTGTCATTTTGCAACACGCTCAGAGCTTCCCACTATTGCCAGACTCCAACCTTTTGACAGACATTCTCTAGTCTCCTCCTGGGGTTGTGTACTCATTGGGTATTCACCTGGTACCTGTGCGTTAATGCACAATTCATGTCTTACGCACCACAGTTAACACAGAAAGTTCCCAGAAGCACTTAGTGAGCTGGTGCCATTTTGCTTGGTTCAGGGCAACAAGAGACATTTCATGTTGGCTCAGGTCAATTTCAATCTCTGGGCATGGTTCTTCACCATGTGTCTTAATTCCCAAGGATCTGTTTCATTCATCAGAGCATAGTACCAGTGTCAGAATTCCTTAGGTTAGGAAAAGAAAATTCCAGACTGGCTTAGGTCTTTCTCTCTTGAACACTTCAGGAAAAATTAGAAAGTGGTGTCAGAATGTTTGGTGGTATTTTAACCTCCTGGTTCTGTAACAACAGCTTGTTTTGATTCCCAGACATGGATAGGTAGCAGGGTATGGTGGCTCATGACTATATTCCTAGCATTTGAGAGGCAGAAGCAGGCAGATCTCTACGAGTCTGTCAGGATGATTTTACCAGTTAGAAAGGATTCACATCCTTCTGGGATCAGATGTGTCCAGTAGCTAATCAAAGCTGGGTTAGGAATGTCTGCTTTACCCTGTAGGGCAGGTCAGGCCCTGTTTGAGTTTGAGGTGAGCCTGGTCTACAGAGTGAGTTTTAAGCTCAGCCAGAAGTGAAACTCTGCCTCAAAAAACCACGGAGGAGGAGGAGGAAGAAGGGAGGGCAGAGATGAGGAAACCGGACAGGGCTTAGAGAAAAACTTACAAGAATGGATGTAAGAGGTGAAAGTCATTTGTTCCTTTCACAAGTATGTACTGAGCACATACATGTGCTAAGAATTCTTCCAGAATATCCCACTCATAGGATGTATCCACGAAGAATAAAGAAAAAAAAAAAACAATTCTCTTTCTGGGGGAATTTACTAGTTTTTGTGGCCTGTTCTCACTTCCTGTCCTCTCTGCTTCCTGACTGCAGGTATGATGTGACCAGCCTCCTCCTGTTCCTGCTCCATGCCATCCTTCCTTGCTGTGATTGGCTGTATTAAGCCTTGAGCCAAAGGTACCCACCCTTCCTTCATTCACTTTTGCTAAGTGTTCTGTCACAGGCCCCAGAAAAGTGTCTAACACGCGGCCATTCTGAGTGTAGCCATGTTCCAGCTACTTATTTGCTTATTGCTGTGTGACCAAATGTCCCGTCCCTAATATCTTCAAGAGAAAAATAGTCGGGTGTGGGATCACTCAGCACTCAGGAGGCACAGGCAGGTGGAGCTCTGTGAGCTCTAGGCCAACCAGGACAGCCAAGGCTGGCACACAGAGAAACACTGCCTCAGAAAGACAAACACACACACTCTCTTTCTAGGTGCATAGTCCTATCTGCCCCACCCCCCGCCAGCTGTGTCTCTGTCTCTGTATCTCTCTCTCTGTGTACTTGTGCGTATTCATGTCCGGGAGTGCAGGCTCTTTTGTGCCATGGTGCACTTGTGGAAGTCAGGCGCAGGCACCCTGTGTTTTCTGTTGCTCACGCAAGGCTGGCTGGTCTGTGAGCGTCTGGGCATTCTTTAGCCTCCATTTGCCATTCTCACTGTAGAAGCTCTGGACTTACAGATGAAACACATGTTTATTTGGCTCACCACCCTGTGACCTGGGCAGAGCAGTTCTTTCTCCCTGTCTCCCGGACTCAGAGCCTCTGATCTGCTGCACCGTCTATGTTTTCACAACTCCAGCTCAGCCTGATTTCCCAGATGCTGCTATGGCAAGAGAAAATGTCTGACTAAGTGCTGGTGGGAAGTGAGCGATCATGTGTTCAAGCTGTAGTTCAGACTCTCAGTCTTTCCTCCCAGGCTGGGTTCAGGTGACTGGAGAGTGCAGGAGGCTTTACAGAGCATGGAGGAAGGAAAGTTTACGTGCCCGGTGGTTGCCTTAGTTTTGTCCCAGCTGTGACAAAATCCCTCACAAATGACGGCTTTGTTTTGTGTTGTGGTTGGAGAGGACAGAGCCAACCATGTCAGGGAAAAGAGGAAGATGAGTCTGGTGCTCAGCCCACATTCTCATTTTTTTTCAAGTCAGTCCGAGGACAGACCCTTTAGATGTGTCTCCTCAGTGATTCCAAATCCCGTCAGCCTGACAGCGGAGATGAATCATCACAGTGGTGTAAATCTCCCTGCTTTGGCCACCTGTCACACACATTGCGTCTTTGTGAACATTTTCAAGCTAGTGTCTTCTGTAGCCCATGCTAGCCTTCAATTCTCTAGGTAGCTGAGGCTGACTTTGAACTTCTGATCCTCCTTCCTCTCCCTATATGATATAATCACAGGCGTGTGCCACCATGTCCAACTTTAGAGGTCTTGTCTTGTGAGACAAATTCCTTATTTGACCGAACCATTCTTTGCTAAGTTTTCTGGAGCCAGAAACCAACCAGGACTCTAGCTGATTCACAGCTGTCCCTGTCACGTACAGGAAGGCCCCTCATCCATATGTGTATGTATCTGAATATATGCCACATGAGTGTGGGTGCTTGTGGAGGCCAGAAGAGGGTGCTGGACCTTTTGAGGCTGGAATCACAGGCAGCTGTGAGTTGACGGACATGAATGGTGGGAATCAAACTCAGGTCCTTTCGAGCAGCAGCAAGTGCTCTTAATTGCTGAGCCATTTCTCCAGCCCTCTATGTTTTTACCTTTAATTTTGTTTCTCTTGCTGGATCAGTTTCAGTTTTTCAGACCAGTCCTCTTTAACCATCACAGCACTTTGCAACAAAACCACTGGAAATAAAAAGAGTCAGAGGCTTGGGCACTTTCTCCATGGTACCACATGCCACCCAAATTCTCCCACTTAAGAGCCTCTTCTTTGACACCTGGACTTGAACAATGGAAAGCAGAGTCCCTGCTACATGCTACCTTGGTCATCTCATTCCCAGTTCTGGCTTCCTGTCAGGAAGATTTCCTCCACTTTCTGGTTGATAGTGGCAGTGGCTTGTATCGGGAGGGACAGGAGTGCATCTTATGTACCTACACACAGCCGTATCCTCTAACTGTTGTTAGATTTCCTGCTAAGGGCAAGGAGGTTATCTTTTCGTCAATGCTGCCCCCTACCAACTCAATTCAGATTATGCAAGAATGGAGCGACATTTCCTGGGAAAACCGAGACCATTTGTTATAAACTGACTAATGCACAACAGGACTAGCCAGAGAATGTGGGTTTTGGATTCTTATTTGAGCGAGGATGGGGAAAACTGGTTGGGCTTGAAAGATTTTCCCATCATCATTCGTACATACAGAATGAGGCCCAAGAAGAGAAACACGAAGGAATGTTACACTACAAGCTGCCAGAATTCACAAAATGAGCTCTTTAACACAAAACAAGGTGTGGAAGACAGTCAAGTACAGCAGAACCAAGAAAAACCAACCCCATTCTCTCTAAAGCCACAGAAAGCAAGCAGAAAAAAAGGAAGGGGGGGGGAAATCTCAAACCACCATCTATGAGATGTCACTACAAGGTATTGTGGAATCCAAAACATTCTGTTTTCAGTTGTAGCCTGTTTGATCTTCTAACGTTTCTCCCCATAGGTATCTGTCAGTTTTGATTACAGTCTATAATCTATGGTATTTATAGCTTATTGTCATCTACCCTTTTCTCAGGCCCCAACAGTGTGAGTTACACACGGGAGGCAGCTATTGATGCTTATTTTGATTCACTGATGTGGAGCGAGCCTTACTCACAGTTCTGATTGCTATGGACTCAGCTGTCTGTGGTTGACAGTGGTTAAAAAATAGTAAATGTCCAGATGATGGTGCGAGTCTTTAATCCCAACAACTGGTGAGGCAGAGGCAAGCATATTTCTGAGTTCAAGGCCAGCCTGGTCTACATAGTGAGTTTCAGGATAGCCAGGACTACACAGAGAAACCCTGTCTCAAAACAAAAACAACAAAAAATCAGAAGATTCCAAAAATGAACAATGTGTAAGTTAAGATCGCTTTCTGAGGAGCATGATGGACTCTCAGACCATCCTGGTCAGTTGTTCCCAAAGTGAGAATTTTCCCTTGGCCCAGCAATTCTGTCTAATATATGCCACTACCAATTAGACACTGAGTAGTCACCTCAGTGACCAGGGGACCCTGCAATCTTCATGCCTGAGTGAGAAGGTCAGGAGAAGCCAACACCGTCGTGACTATCTGCCTTGATTGTCTCTTTATCACATGTAACCATTGTATCACTTCACAATGTCATGAGAGAAGTGTTACAGGGCAGTAAGACATAGGTAGGGAGAGAGAGGGAGAGATCTACTCTTCTTAGTATGTATATGTCATAATTGTTCTTTTTATTATTAGCTATCATTTCTAATTTTTCTCTATATCCAATTCATAAATTAAACTTTACCACAGCTATGCAAATAGGTATATGTAAGGTTTGTGTAAGTAAATAGTGCATGTAAGGTTTGGCTCTACATCTGTTTTCAGTCATCTTCTGGGGATGGGGCTTGGAATGCATTCTCAGTGGATAAAGGGAGGTTGACGGAGTGCAAAAGCTTAAAATGGTTCCTGGAATTTGGTTACTACTCAATGAATAGTTTGGAATAGTTGAAGTTGCTTCTGAACACCCTATCAGCATACAGACCTCTCCAAGAGTAGGTGTGTAAGAAAGTTCAAACTCAAATAGTAGTAGCATATTGTCTCATGAGAAAGAATTTGTTTAATGATGGAATAGAGGGGAAATGTTAAGGGGGAAGATGACCTACAGAGAAACAAGTATAAAACCCAAGAAGAATTCACTGTCTTGGATTCACTGAGTGCCATGCACAGCTCCTGACTGCCGAGACAAAGGAGTGCTAAGAGTAGGAACATGCAGGGAGGGATGTTTCCAAGTGACAGATGTAGATTCTGCCTGCTAGCTGGCCCAGCACACCCAGGCGGAAGTCTGGTACCCTACAGTGTTCTTTAGCAAGGAGCTAGCCAAGCAAAATTGGCTTCCATGAAAAAGATGAACACCAGGGACAAAGAAGCCAGTAAGAGAACCAGAGAAAAACGGCATCGTGGGGCATGCCTTTAGTCACAGCTTGTGGGAGGCAGAGACAGGAGGATCTCTATGAGCCTGAGGCCATTCTGGTCTTCATAGCACCTTCCAGGTAACACAGTGAGCTCCTATCTCAAAAATTTATATATATATATATATATATAATCTCTCTATTTCCAAACAGCTAAACAAAACAAAAACAAAAACCCCATGAGAAAAATGTTACCAAGAATAAAATACAGAACAAATACTTTTCTTAAATTAAATAGGAGAGAAGAAAAAGAAAACTACATGAGTTCTTTGCCAAAAGAGCTCAAAGAATAGATGCTAGGGTACAAAGAAGATACTTTTCAAGAATGCTAGGATGAGATAAAATGTGATGGAATAACTCAGGGGGGGGCAATGAAAGGGATGATTGAAATCATGTGTTAGAAGCAGCAGAAGAAAAAAAGTCATAAAAATATAGTTAAAGATACAAAGCTGTAAGTTACAAAGATGTAAAGTACAAGTTTAGGAAAATGGAACAAAACCACAAATGAACTTAAATAGACCAGAGTGGAAACCGTAGAAAGATAAAACAGCTTTTATTTCTATCATACACTGAGGGGAATGATTTCTAATAAACCATTCTGACTCCATGACAGGCTTAAAAATTGGCTTCAGACTGAACAGGCTTGAGTTTATAGTTCTTGGAATATGAATCTACAGTCCAGGGAAGCCAGATACAATAACTCAAAACCAGAAACAGTAACTTAGTAAAGTCCCCAAGCACTTGACCAATCAAATTAAAGGTCAGTTAGAAACACTTTATCTAGTCAAAACGATACTTTGTTACCTGGACACACTTTGTTACCTGAACACTAGTGAAGTCCCCAACTGCAGAGCCAATCATGAGTTCCCCTGTAACTATTAGATCAGCACCAACCAATCACCATAAAGATTACCTAACCGCACTGGGAAATCATCTGTCTTTAAATTGAGCCTGCCTTCTCACTTCAGAATGGTGGCGCCTGCATGCTGGAAATTTCTGCAGCATAAATGCTCCTTGCTTTTGCATGCTACCTGAGTCTGAGGTCTTTCTTCAGTGATTCCCGGACCTAACAAAACAATCGGTATCCATGGCCAAAATTAAAGAGGATTTTAGGTAACAAGGCATAAAGGGCTCAATAACATGAAATTAAGAAAATCTGTGAAACACAAACATGAAGCTTGATCTTGACAGCAGGCAACTCTTCGTTTGTGTAAATGCTCACATGTGTTTCTTGGGCAGGGGAACAGTTACTGTCAGGAATGTCAGACACTGTTGTGCTAGTCACTTATCACTGAAAAAAAAAAGAGAACAAGTCATAAGAGGGAAGACGGCTCAGGATTCCAGAGGGTTCAGTCTGTGGACACTTGGCTCTGTGTGCTGGGCAGACATGGTTGGTGCCTTGGCCGTGCTGTAGAAAAGCTGTTTACTTGATGAATGACCAGCAAAGGCTGGCAGGAATCAGCAACGGGCAGTATAACCCAAGGACCCACCCCCACGGATCTTTCTCCATTTTGCCTCCCCCCCTAAGGGCCCAGAACCTTCCCAGATAGCACCTTTATCTAGGGACCATAGGCTTTTATCAGTTCAAAAATTGATCAGAAGTCCAAATTCAAGTTCCCACCCAAGATTGAAGGCAAGCTCTGAGCTGTGAGACCCTTTAAAAATACATACTCGTAACATCCAACAGTGTAGTGTGAGCATGCCCAGAAGGAAGGCGTGGGAGAAGAGCGAGGGAGAATTGGATGAAGCAAGACTGAAGGCCAGCAAGGAGTACATCAATCTTCAGCTCGGTGTCAGGCCTGAGAACACGTGGTGTCCTGATGCAAACCCCAACAGCCTTGGGTAGTCTGACACCTATGGTCTTGCCTCTCCTCTGGCTGGTTCCACTCATCGCCTGCAGCCTCCACATTCTTAGCATCTTTAACTACCGGGGGGACTCCTTTGGAGCTTTACCTTCATCCTCAGAGCCATATATTATCCTTCTTGGGCTCCCCGTAGGAATCCATCCCCTATCACCAGGACAGGAGATATAAAATGCCAGGTAGTTTAGGGCAAAGATGAGGGAAGAGCTCTATGTCTGTCCTTGGCCTGAAGTAGGGCATTTTCTTGATTCTCCAGAAGGGAGAGGCTGCTATCTCATCTCCTAGGGTGAATAGCCCTGCCTGGAGGCTGTATATGAGGGTCACATGGAAACTACAGTCCAGATTCTAATGTTTTCTGGCCAACAGCTTTCAGATTGAATCTCTACAAGTTCATGGTGAAGAGTTAGATCTGTTTCTCAATTCCAGCCCATCTCAAACTATTTTGGAGTTACATCTTCAGAAGGAGGTAATATTTTAATACCCTTCATCAGGACTCTGTTGAGGTGCATTAAGGAAAAACTATTTCCTCCTGCTCAAAATAATGAAAATTACCCTGGTTATGGGTGGAGAAGAGGAAACTGGTCTGTGTTAAAGACTGCATTATATACCACTGTTTGCTCACTTACGAAAACCCAGCTAGGCCTGTCAGTCACTTGGTCAAGAGACCACCCTTTAGCAAGGCTGATTCACTTTAAGCTGTGCTAAGAAAGAAGGAATAATTAGCTTTTTAATGGTTAGTGGTTTAATGGTTAATGCAGCTTAGCTGATCCAGCCTGCTTTCCGAAGTTACTCATAAAAGTGTATCTCTTCCTTTTTATCTTTTTATTCTCTTTATTTTGGACACTGGATAGACATACTTTTCCTAATACTTTCCTCGTTTTGTTCATTAAGCTTGAAGATCTTGTTACGTAGGTGCTTTTCTGTCATGTGGCTGCTTACAAATGGTATGGTTTTCCCTATTCTCCATCTCACTGTTATTCCCAACGCTTGAAAAAAATAAAGTACAGTTTTTGAACCTAATTTGAAGCAAGCTTTATTAAATACCGGCCAGGACAATAGACACTGGCCAGGTCCATACCTGGGATTTCCAAAGAATGGCTGCAAATTATGTTGTTCAAGCAAAACCCACTGTTATGCCCAGATTGTAAGGTCCCCAAAGACCACCAGGAGCCAGACTACATATGCAAGAGCAAAGAGCTTTATTCACATTTAAGCTCAATGGATCACAGTGGATCAGAGAGCCCTGAGCAGCTTTTTTTATTGGGGTTTGAGGACATACTGGGAATTTCCAGTTTAACAGTTACATGATTGGGTGACATTCAGCAAGGGCAAGATTGTTACAAAGTGATTGGGTAACTAACAATTGAGCAAACTATCTATAGACCTAAGGAATGTTAGGTATTTTTTTGTGCCAAGAAATGTCCTACTCTAAGGTCGGGTGGGCTGCCCAGCCCAGATGCCCCACCCACCCTGAGATAAGATACCTTCCCATTCTTGTGGGAATCCTCAGGTTGTTCCTGAGGGAATCTTACAACCTTCTTTCTGGAATTGGTGACCTATGGCCTAGTCCTGATGACCTTGGGATGGAGTCACTAGTTCCTGGTGACTTTTGGGGGTGTCAGGTCTAGTTCTCTCATTTCCCCTTCTCATGGTCATTTCAAGACCCAACCATGGGTCTTTCAGATATGACCCCTTGGTGTCCTCCAGATTTACTCTTCCATAACAGGATCTGAGTACCATTAACCATATTGCTCCCAAGTGTTCCTTCATAAAAGCTACCAAGTGGTTTAAAATGCAAGGCCCAAAGGTAAAAAGCAAAATCAA
The DNA here is from genome assembly GCF_030254825.1 of Meriones unguiculatus. Lineage (NCBI taxonomy): Eukaryota > Metazoa > Chordata > Mammalia > Rodentia > Muridae > Meriones > Meriones unguiculatus. The sequence goes on from NC_083354.1 coordinate 45,138,555, forward strand.
GATGAGTAGGGGTCCCAACAGGGTGGATATAGGCGTAGTAAGCCAAGGAGAACTATTACATCAGTGTCGCTGCGACACTTGAATACCTCCTGAGTGAGGGCTGGAGGAAAGAAAGGCAGGACAAGGAGGACACCAGGTCAAGTTCTCTGATCAAGGTGCCAAAATTTATTGAACAGAGAGCACAATATAAGCGTTAACAGAAGGAAGTAAAACCACACTGATGTCAGTGTTACCAGGGCAACAATAGTGTCAGGAGAGCAATGGCTGATTTCTTGCAAATGCTAGCCCTTCTTGGAAAATGAAACTTAAGCAGCAAAAGCTGAACCAAGCTATCCCGTGATGGCCAAAATGGCTCCCACATATCAAGATTCAAACCATCCACCGGAATCCTCTCTTTCCACTGTCTCTCCAGGCTTTTTCTTACTCTTGCTAAGGATTCCCTAATCACTCCTGAGTGATTTACATAAAAGCAACATTCCTCTCTAAGGGCTGAACATAGCCCACCTGGCTGTAGGAACAACAGATCCAAGCCCCTTCTGTTTTGCAGCACTACTTCTATACCAGGGAATCAACATTCTTTTCTAAATGGGTGAATGAGTTCAAGGTACTGAATATCAACATCTGCCTTTAAGCTGTTATAATTATGGCTTTGTACAGCCAGTGCTGCCATACTGTGGCAAGCCGTGGCTATTAGGCTATTAAGTTGCCGAGCCTAAAAGATGGCGCCTGCCGGATGTACTGACTGCTGATAAACAAGTCCATATTTGGTCAAGGCGAGTGTGGCACCGGCCCATTGGCTGCCTGCTGCAGGTCTGATGAGTGAGCGTGGTTGGCTGTGATTGGCTGATGTGGTTGCCTATATAATTGGGAAGGGCCCGGGGTACGGGGGAGAAGAAGCTTACAAAAGCCTGAATAAACTGCTTGAGGAAGAGCTGGTGGTTGTGGCTTCCTTGCTGGTCGAGGCGTTCGCGACACCATACCACTTCCATTTCCAGCAAAACTGGTCCCCAAGATAATAGCTAATGTCAGGGAGCCCCTTTTGACTTAGCATTTCAGCCTATTAAGTAGGATAAAGTCCGATGAATTTCTCTTCTTCTGTAACCTCTTTGGGCTGACATTGGGATGGAGATATTGGGAACCCAGAAAGGCTGAAAGGCTAGTCAAAAGCTAGGCAATGGTGCACCATCTAATTAGAGACCCAGTTGAAGAGACAGGAGGCCATCACATCAGCTGGACTGGTTTACATTAGCTTTCAGCAATTCCACATCTCAGCTCACAATCCATAGCTGATCCCTGAATGGAGTCTGTCAGCCAGGTGAAAATCTGCTGAGACAAATTTAGACTAAAGACAAAAGTTAAAATTAGTCTATTAATGGAGAAAGTGTGGAATCCCAACACCAAGGAAAAAACTAATCTGGATTCCATTTGAGCTATGGCAGACCCAGGTCTTATGACTTTTTTTATCTCATGAAACTCAAATTAATTTTAGTTTACAAAAGAAAGTATATTACTATCACTACTGTATTGAGATCCATACTTTAAAAAAAGCAGGTAACAGGTGTCTGCAAGACAGCAGGAATAGACTTATGCCATTAAGACCTAGTAAAAGCTATGGCTTTTGGGTCAGAGATGTACACATTAGACAGATGTTTTTAACATGATGAGAAGCACCTTCAAGTCTATCTCCAGCAGACAACCAAAGGGAAATCAAAATCTCATGCTTGTGACTAGATAATAAGCAGTCAGTGCTCCATCAGTTTATCACAACTCTATTGATCAATGTTATAACCCTGAATTTTTGAAATCTTATAACAACATAAGTACAACAAAAGCATAGAGGAGGGAGAGAAATCTGAAATCTCTCCCATTTTAAATACGCCTTAAATTACTTTCTTATATCATTACAACTTGCATTCACACACTTTAAAATACCTTTTTAGAGCCACAAACACTTTACAGCTTGCATTTACCAACCTTAAAATACTTAGACACTCAAATCTTTCTTGCATTTACCCACTTTGAAACACTTTCTTAGAGAAGCTTTATTTTTTATAACTTTCATTTGCCAACCTTGAAACATCTTCCTGGAGCCTCAATTTTTTTAAAAAAAAAATCATATCTTCAGGCCTTACAAACTTTACATCTTTCTATCCATTATTCACCATAAGGCACAGGCAGTTAACATGAAGCCTGAGAGCAAGGCAAACCTGTTTGCCTTTCTAAATAAGAGATTTAGTACCTAGTGGTTCTAACTAGCTAATGAATTGAGCAATGAACTAACAGTGAATCTAATTGTCTGCTCTTTAGCTGCAAAGCTACCATTAGCTTAGCTTAGCCATCAATGTGATCAGAGACCTGAGAAGGATAAATTATAACCTACATGAATTTATGTACCAATCAAAATGACAGAGATGACTGGTCAGCCCACCACCTAGGCAGTTGTCCCTGGCTCCTGTGGTTTCATGGCATCATGAGCAGAGGCAGAGCAGCTGTTAGGCCCAGAAGAGTAGAGATTGTCTGTGTGGAAAAGAAGAACATGAGAGAATAGCCTCACCTTGCCTTCAGCAATGTGAAACAATGACTCTCCAGGTGTTCATAGTTTTGTCCAGTTTAGGCTGGGTCCTAGCAGTAAGCCAGTTGGGGCAGTCTTGCCCAGTGGTTAGCATACCACAATCCAGAGTTGAAGTCATCTGTCATTGTGCCCAAATCTTCTGGGAGACCTTGGGGAGCTACCAGGATTTGGGTGTGGAGAGCTGAGACTCAGATGCCACTAGATGGCGCTGACATTCAGCCCTCAAAACTGTAAACAGCCTCCAGTACCCATGCGCGAATTGCGTAAGCATGCTAAGCACGCTGGGCCCGAGTCATCAGACAGGGTAAAGAGTGAACAGCCAATCAGGGTATTGACACGTCACTTAGGTGCGACCAGGGCTTATATAAATAGCGCCACATCGGGGCTCTCTCTCTCTCCTCTCCTCCTCCCCCTCTCCCCGCCTTGCTCGCACCGGCCCCGGCCTGCGGGACGCCGCGGCGTCTCTCGGCCAATGCCCGCGGCTCTCTGCTCTCCTCTTTTCATCGCATGACCGTAATAAAGTTTTGTTGCGGGAGGATCCTTGTGTCCGCGTGCGTTTCTGCCGGCGAGATGATCACGCGGCTCCCAACATTTGGGGACTTTTTGTCTGTCATAATAAGCTTACACATGCTAAAATGCCATATTCCATAGATCTCTGACAACCTTGAGGGCCAGCATGTCACTTACTTTTTGCCTCTGTTTAGTTATTTGCTCTAAACTGCATTCTATAAAATAGAATGTGCAGTTAAGTGTTTTAGGACCATATCTATTTCAAGTAGATCTACATAGGCAAAGTTTGTAGTTGCCCATTCTAGGCTTAACCTTGAAAAAATAAGCAAGAGACTAGGTAAATCTGAATCTTGTAACCAACTGCAGTCATTAACATAACTTTAAATATATTTCTGAACTAAAATCCAAACTTTTAATTGTTCAGTTCGTAGAGGGCTGGCAAACCTTGCTGATCCTGCCACATTGTATTATTAAGACTGTACAGCAAAAAACTTTAAGGACAGAAGTTGCACTTAGCACAAAACAGGGAACTGAACACATTTGACAGCCCTCAACAAAGATGGTGGTGAAACCATGGCTCCACCCTCTTTATCCCTGAACCAACATGGCAGCCAGTCACAGTTTTGTCACAGGCCATGGCAGGCATTATAAACATACCCATTAGGTGTCGCTGGTGATGGTGCCACCTCCCACAGTATAACAGTGTGGAACATTTACAGTTTCCCAAAACCAAGTTTTAACATTGTAATCAAAGATGTTTTAGAACCAACTACCTAACAGAACAGCATAGAACAATTTTTAAAACTGTACTTGAACTATTTTGGCCACACCAAACCCATCAGCAAGAAAGAAACAACATTAATCCATTCATTCAGGAACCAGGCACACACTCCAGATCAGCCTGTTGTTAATCTGAAATTAGAAGTCAAAACCAAATTTTGCCAGTGTAAACAATTTAATCTCTAAAACCAATACCAATTTAAAATGAGATTTGTCTTCTTAGTCGAAAAGGATATAGGATGATAAATATAACTTATTACGACTAAGGGGTTCTGTAATTTTGTTTTTCCCCACGCCACACCATGTGGCAATTTCAAGATGGTGGAGTCACATCGCATGTAGGCCACATGGTTGCTATTTAAAAACATCAGTATTTCCATAGATAGTACAGACACATATGTACACATATATGTTCTAAATAAGAATTTTAATTTAAGCTTTAGTGCATGTAGACACCCGGAAGGGTGGAGCCTAAGTGCAGGTGGGGGTGCTGGCATGTTTTGTGGGCACAGTGTGCCCTGAATGCCTTAGTGGCCCACAGGCCCACATGCCGTCCTCCAGGCATTCGGATCTGACTGGGTTGCACCATTTTGGCTCCAGGAATTGTTTGCCTGGACTCCACTGGGAGACCCACAGGACAGGGGCTTGAATGTTGAGAACACACTGATCCCTGTGTTACCCACAGTGGGGGTGTGGGTGGGAGGGATCTGATGTCTGGCTGCTAGCACAGAGGGACCCTGGATCTGGGGTTCTGCATGCACTCACTTAAAGGCCCACTCACTCCCTCACAGGCCTGATTGGAAACCACAGGGGTTCCGACCCCCACTCCCCCAGGTTCTCTAGGTTTTCTGCTTTCAGATTTGGGCAAGCAAGGGCAAATGAAAGTGTAGGAGATCAGAAGCTGGGTAGGACTCCCATGCTTGGGGCTGCCTCTACTGTCTCCGCCACAGAGCTGAGAGGCCCGTGCCTGGATCCAGACTGTCCCCGCTCACGGGTTGTTCCCTCTAGCCCAGCAAGCCTCAATATCAATGTTCTGGCTTCAACCTCCCCTCCACTCACCAATTCGGATCTCCTGCTCCTCAGATACAGTGCACGCTGATCGCCACCATCTTGGATCCCCCTGAATTTAAACTTTAAACACATCCAATAACTGTTAATCTATAACCAAGGCATACAGAGCATATTAACCATTTGAGATTAGTCAGAAATGAATGGCCATACATACATTTGAAACAAAACAGACAAAACTTTTCTTACTTCATTCAGCTGCAATTTCAAGCACTTTGTTATCTGCTGAAATCTACGATGGGGTTTGGGACTTGCTAGCAGTGTTGCCCAGGGTGCCACATGACGTAGTCACCCTTTGGTATGCCTCCTCACCTCTGCCTCCTCATGCTGACCCCCAGATGAGAATTGGGCACCATTACGGTGGAAGCTCAGCACTTTTCCTCCTGGAGACCAGGCTTGCACAAGCTGTGCTCTTTGTAGCAACACAAGCTCCCTGTTCCCCAGGATTTCAGCTAGCACTGCTGCCCAGGGGCAGCACCCCGAAATGGGCATGGCTCCACACCATGGGTAACCATGACACCACCCCTCCCCCAGCCATCTTCCCCAACCTGGCCTTCCCAGTGATCCAGGTGGAAAGGCAGGCGTGCTCCCACTGGCAACCAGAGCTGTCCCAGCTTGTAACGCAGGTAGCGTGGGGCAGGCAATGTCACCACAGAGCCTAGCTGTTTGGTCACCAGCCTAAAGAGACCATCACAAGCAAAGAAAAACACAGAAGAACAAAACAAGAAAAGAATGTACCAGTAGAACGGAAGAGGAGGAGGAGGAGGAGGAGGAGGAGGAGGAGGAGGAGGAGGAGGAGGAGGAGGAGGAGGAGGAGGAGGAGGGGAAACCAAAACTTGGAACAGTGGCTCATCTCTCAAAGGGCCTTCTGCCCTGTTCCATTAGGGGTGACCTGCCATGACGTCAGGCTCTACCCAACTACAGAATTTGAAATGGTGGCTTGTCATTCTGCCAGACCAGACACTGGAGCAACGTATCTGTTGAGCTCCACCAGATCAGAGGCCAAAGCAGCAGCTAAGCTCTCCCAAACCAGAGACCAGAAAGCAGTGACAGAGGTGCCAAGCCTGGGGCTCCACAAACTGTACCCATCCCTTGGCACCTCCTCACCACCATCACCAGAGCCTGTGGAGCATGGCTCCAGCATCCCTGAAATGGGCAAGAACTAAGTCTAGGGGGTTAGAAGGAGTCTGTCCCTTGTTGTCAGTCAGTCCCAGAAAACAGGCAGCGACAGACAAGACATTCAAAAAGAAAGACACACACAGAGCCAAACAACAGATTCTACCACTCCTGTGGTGGAAAAACTAAAAGTAGGATAGCACCAAAGCTGCGCTGTGGCAGTTACCTGCCTTGTCCTTATCCAAAGATCCAGAGATCATAGACAACTGGGTGCTCTATCACCCTTTACAGATAGGGAAGCATCTGTCCCCTGTGAAGGGGTCTGGAATATCTTCCAGGTCCACTGTGGCCCACGGTTGCCCCGTGCATCTGCTCTAACTGTTCCCGGCCATGCCTCAAGGCCTGAAACAGAAACTAGAGGAACACCAACACAGACACAGACAAACAGACATAGACAGAGTACTCACTTACTGGCAGGTGTTCAGCTCTACATACCAGGGGTCCGAAGGAGTCTTGGTGAGCCCCAAAATGTTATGCCCAGGGACCACCGGGAGCCAGTGATTGGCTGACTAACATACCTAACATTGAGCAAGCTATCTATTGGCCTAAGGAACGTTGGGTATTTTCTGTGCCACGATATGTTCTACTATAAGATTGTTGAGCTGCTCAGCACAGATGCCCCGCCCTGAGATAAGATACCTTCCCATTCTTGTGGTTATCCTCAGGCTGTTACTTGGGTAGGGAATCTTATGACCTTGTTCCTGGAATTGGTGACCTATGGCCTAGTTCCTGATGACCTTGGGGTGGAGTCACTAGTTTCTGGTGACCTTTGGTGGTTCTCTCACCACAAGGGTACATGCGGGGGGCAAGAATCTCAGGCAGGTAATTACAACGGAGATGCTGGCGCCAGATGCTGCAATTAGCTTTGACCACCTGGATAGATTGCTTCCTGAGACCTGGAACCACCCCCCACCTGACCGGTTTTAACAGTTAATGTTAAAACCTTGGAATGCCTCAATGACTCACGAGATAGCCTCCCGCCCCCTCCCTCCTATTTTACTTCCTTATTCTTTGAGCATAAAAGTAAAGCTTTGCCCTACAATAAACAGACTTTGACAAGGAAAACTGCTTGGTCCCGTTCTTTTCTCTCGCCCGTTTTTCTTTCAGGCTTGGTTCTCTTCGAGACCCCACGAATTACCGAGTCCCGCAGGCGGGACAGGTACATATTTCCAATCTTTGTCTAATCAGTAGTGCAAGCATACATTTTGACAGCACATCCTGTGCAGCAGTTGGGGCAACCAGCCTTGCTTATGGAAGTGAAAATGTTGGGATCTGCAAGCAGGCATCTCTACAGCCAGCCCCAGAGGGATCTGACAAACCAGGTGTCAGGCATCTGTGAGGCCACCTATGGACCACTCACCGACCATCAGGAACCACCTGTGCATCTTCTGGGTCACCTTATAAGAGAACTTGCAGCCCCTCCCCCCTTGCCCTACCCAGAGACAGTCTCTGTGACCCCTTCCCCTTCCCTTAATAAACCTCCCATGTGGAACTAGCCTCGTGGCGTGATTTGTGAGCCCGCGAAGTAACTTTGCTGCACAATCTTAACAGAAAAGACACGGCTTGTTATCTTACATGAACAGCTCCTAGAGTTCTAGAAACTTACCTGTCTTTGTCAAGGCGGGCTTATGTGAGGTTAACTTGGCCCTGACCATGGGTGTTGGGATCAGTAAGCAGGCACTTCCTCGGCCAGCTCCGAGGAATCTGACAGACCAGTTATCAGGCATTTGTAAGGCACCCAGACCATCTGCTGATCACCTGGAACTACCTATAGGGTGCCCTGGGTCACCCTATAAGAGAACTGGAGCCCTCCCCCTTTCTCTCTTCCTTACTCTTCCTCTTTCTCTCTCCCCCTTCCCCTAATAAACCTCCCACGTGGAACCGATCTCGTGGTGTGATTTGTGAACCCGCGTGTAACCTCCACATTGGTGCACGTTTCCTAACATTGGTGCGTTTTGGCCGGGATAGGTTACCTCCAGCAAGTTCACCGAGCGCGCCGGGGCTTCTGGAGACCTATTTTTCTCCAAATCCGCCGGAGATCTCCACTTTCCCGCTTCCAGTTAGCTACAAAGTCATCCAACACTGGCTACATTGGTAAGTTTCCCTTTTGGTCAGCATATCCCTATTGCTAGGCCCCATCTCTACTAGGGCCTCAGTTTCCCTTGGGAGCCTTCTACATGCGGTTTTCTCTACCTGCTCTTGCAGAAAGCCCTAGCTAGGCAAAACCGTGTTCTTCCGGCCGTGCCACGGGGCACCGTGCCTTGATCCCTGGCCAAAATCTGACGATATTGGACGAGACCGGATCGCTCTCTCCAGAGACCCACCTTTTTCTGGGACGCCGTTAGGGGCCAGTCTCTCTCGCTTCCCAATGGGTAATGCCCATACGCCGCAGTCTGTTCCCCCAGCTTTCTTTCTCCTTCGCTCTAAAACTCCTTTTTGTTCCTCCTGTTCTCCTACTAAACTCCTTCTAACCATAAAACTAAATCTAAAACAGAACCATGTGGATGAGATCAAGGCTTCCTACCAGCTTCAGCATATCCTGGACCCTTTAGACCCTAGCTATAGGAGCTCCTGAGTGTGTGGGCCGAACCCTGGAAAACACTTTCCTAGATGGCCCTGTCTGAGGAGAAATTCCTAAAGCCTCTCTTCTCAAGAGAACTCGTTCAAATAAGTTTACAACTCTATACCCTGAAACATGTGCTAGGCTGGTTTCTTTGAATGTTATGTAAATATCCTTTTGTTTTAGTTCCAAGTGTGGGATTTTAGTTGGGCCATGTTTTGTCCACACCTGTTAATTGTCTCCTGTGGGGCATGATCTTTGCCAGCATGATATTTGCCGGCTGGTAATGGCCTTTCCAGGTGCCGCACAGAGAGGGGCGTGGTCTAGGACTCAGAGTATAAATACGACAGCGAGAACCAGAGGTGTGTGTGGTGGCAGTCTGGAGTGGCATTCTCTGTGGCGCTTGGTGTTGGCATGTGACATGGAGCAGTGTGGAGAGAGCAGAGGCCATAGGCGGTGTGGCAGTTTGGAGCAGACAGACAGAGAGAAACGCTTCTGGGTGCAGCGGTGTGGAAGAGACCGCTAGCTGCCTCTGCACTTGAGAGAGATTGGCATAGAGTCCTAAAAGAACCCCTTGACCCTAACCAGCTGAGAGAAGTAAAGGGTTATGGGTCGCCTGTACCCACTAACCTTTTCCTCTTCCACTTAAGGTTGGGGGGTCCGTGGAAGGGAGGTAGATGCCTAAACACCCCCAATAAAGTAGAGTTTAAAAAAAAGGACAGCTACAGGTTGCATCTGATCAATTCTTAAGTTTCCCCGAAGCATCTCTGTCGGGAGCCGCTCCCGCCATTACAAGATGGCGCCGGTTTCCTGCTTCCTGGTTCTTCTTGCCAAACGTTGTCTTGCGATGTACGCATGCGCCACTTTATGCTAATGTAGGTTTGGTTGTTCTCCCTATTGGAGAACACATGCTAATTGGGTTTTGTGTAGAGCACCAATCACAGACGAGCAAGTCACCCTGCTGGCTATTTAAGCAGAGCACGCACAGGGTTTGGGGTCCTTCTCCATCTACTTTCAAGAGCTTCGCAATAAAACTGCTGCTGGACAAATCCTCTGTTGCCACGTCATCCTTATCGGCAAAGGCTGCGCGCGACACATCTCCATTTTCCAACATTTAGGCTTCTTTTGAATGCCACTGACTTGTTTAATAACCACACCTTCCCACATTCGACTAGCTCCTCTGTTGTGTCATCCAACTATGTATCATCCAGATTTTTCTGTTCTGCTATTTGCTTTCAATCTCACTGTAAACACAACTGAAAAGTGGCCAGTAACAGCCTGCTTGTATACCGTGCTGTCCTAAAATTTCCACCACTAAATTAACTGGCGCACCACCTTTAAACTCTGCTTCCAGCAAAGGTTCAGGACACGATGATATGCAAATAGAAATGTACCACTCATGGTCTGTAGTCTGATTCCTAAGAGAGGAGTCCTTGTTCCCGTCAGAAACGGCACAAGGGCAGGCTTCACTGTCTGTATGTCTACCGGGGTTGCGGTCTGCTGAGCTCCCGTAAGAGTGACCCACTAAGCTCTGATGACAACATTCCAGGTCTTCTCTAGCCCACATCTGCAAATACTTCCAAACTTCTCCCACAAACCAGCTTCAAAGGCCCAAGGCCCACACACCCGATTTATTCCCAGAATGACCCTACTTCCCTGGTATCTATCTTCTGTGTTGGTCACTTTTTTACTCACTGTGACCAAACGCCCTACAGAAACTCCTTAAATTGTTGGGATTTAAGCTCAAGCCATGGTCACACAGACCCACGCGCTTGGGAAGGAACATCAGGGCAGCAGGGGTGACTTGCTGAGAGCTGTTGACTAAATGGCTGATCAGAAATCAGAGTGAGACAGGAATCAGCCTGGGCAATGTAAGACCTGGGGAGCTCAGGAGTTCAAGATCACGCCCTTCCCAGAAACTCCCCCAGACCAAGACTCGTAGCAAAAGCAAGAGGTTTATTAACCATTGCACAATGGGGTCACCCCTGCCGGTCAGCAAAGAGTGGCACCGGGAGACAAAGGCCTTTAGGTTTTTAAAAGAAAAATTGCGGGAAATTTGAAGTTGCAGTTTTGGCAATTTAGGATTGGTTGAGGAAGCTATAAAGTAAGATAATTGGATAGTCTTAGGTGCTCAAGCTTGGCCAGTCCTGCCAAGTGTGGATGCAGCTGCAATTTAAGGTGGGGGTGGTTAGCTCATCCTTGAAGATTAGGGGCTGCAAACTTTTGGCTGCAGGTCAAAAGCTACTCAGAAGAAGTCTGGGTTCATTGCTAAGAAATACTATCTCAAAGACAGGAGTTTTTCTTTTTGCTGAGTGAAGGTCATTGCTTGCTTGCCTTCTTTTCTATCTGTCCTCGTAGATAGGGTCACATTTTTCCATTCTCTGGAAAGGTACTAAGAGGCTTTAGCTTAACCTGGACCTAAGACTCAAAACTATAAGCTTTAGAAGACATACAGGTTACAAAGTTAGTCTAACCCTTTCAGGCAACATCCCCAGGGGGTTCAAATGAGAATGTCCCCCATAGTCTTGGGTATGTGAGGGCTTCATTCCCAGTTGGTGGCACTGTTTGGGTAGTTTAGAAGGCATGGCCTCGCTGGACGAAATATGTCACTGTGGGTGGCCTACTTGGAGGTTTCTAAGCCTTGAGTCATTCATGCCCAGCGTACTCTCTGCTTCCTGGTTTCTTTCCAAGATATCAGCCCTTAGCTTCTGCTCCAGCCACCAGGCCTGGTGTTTGCTGTCATGTTTTCTTGCCATGATGGATGTTTATTTCTCTGGGAACAAATAGGCTTTTTTTTTTTCTTTTTCAAGTTGCCCTGGTCATGTTGTTTTGTCATAGCACTAGGAAAGGAACTAATACAAACCCCTGACTCATTCCCACTGACCCACTTCCTTCAGGCAAGCCCCACCTCCCCAAGGCTCAAGAACCTCTCCACATCCTCATCATCTGACCTAGCATTCAAAACACAAGCCTGTGGGGACATCCCAGATTCAAACCATGACAGCATGAGCATGTATTTAATTATGTTACCCTTTCTGCTATAAAGTATATAAAGTCTATAAAACGTTTATAAAGTTTGTTGACATTTGGAATTGGGAAGTATTTGAAATCCTTCTACAAAATGCTTTTCATACCAAGAGCAAATACAACAAACAAAAAGCCTCCTAGCTACCTACTACAAAAATCTCACCAGCTTTTATCAAGGCCCAAGCACAAAGGTTGGATGTTAGACAGTTTTCCTTCATTGCTTCTTGCCTGCATTAATTGTACTAGTTTCCTTTTAGGGCACTAACGATGCAACAGCCAAGAGATGTCAGGTGTGTGCAGCTGGGACAACCCCAGTACTGATGTAGGCCATCCTGACAGGGCCTACATGTTCATGACTTGTTCATGAAGTAGAAATAGCTCGGAGAACTTGAAAGCCCTTCGCTTTTATTATCTTTTAAAGACATCTTTACATAATTATGCTTATGCCTGACAGATGTTTGCTGATTCAGGAATAAATAATGGTGAACTCAAATATGTAAACACGGACGGAGTTACTCAATCACACAGAGAATAAGTTTCCCAAGAAAAAGAAGCCAGAAAAGACTCCGAGCTTTTGGAATTTCTTTTAAGTGTTTGTTTGGCTTGAATAAGTATGGACCATTCACTGTGTATTAGTTTCCTCAAAGTTTTGACTTCTGTAATGTACATGTTGGTAAACTGTCATGTGCTGTTTGAGCTCAGTGTGAAGCTGTCTCTGGAAGTGGGGTGTCCTCCTTTCCCCATTTCAGACTCAAGCACGCTTGTCTCACAATGTCTTCTGAGGCCTCTGGTCTGGGGAAGGGCTGCCCCCTTAACAGGGATGGGAAGAGAACAGCTAAACAGTCCCCACATAAAAACATGATGTCCTGAAAAGCAGAAGAACACCATATCTAACTGCTGTCATGTTTACCCCACAACAAACGTCTAAAGTAAAACGAGGCGCGGAAGGTTGGCTGTAGGAACTTTAACCAACTGCCTCAGTTTTCCCAGTTGATTTCTGCTAGTTGTTCTGAATTCTTGGTTTAATGCTGTCCATAGAGCTATCTAGGTTTGTATCAATATGTCATTTACTATTTATTATTTCACTTGAACTTAATCTATACTTAATAAGCTAATTATCCAAAACAAAAAGTAGACCTATTTTATCTACTTCCTGCTTATCATGGTCAGTAGGTCGTTAGGGGATTACCAGACTCAGTCGTCAGGATACCAGCAGTCCAGTCCAAAGGCCAACACGAAGCGACTCAGTTGGATTGCCAGAGAAGCTCTCTGGAACAGTTCTCTCTGCGAAGTCAAGTGTTGAAGTACGAAGATCAGCCATAATGATTGATGTTTCACTCTGCCTGGGCCTCTATATCTGTCCTCTCCTCAAGGTCCACCCACGGATGTTCTCAGCTGGCCAAAGCACGCCCCTCGAATGAGAGAGCAAAACATCACGTGACCTCTCACAAGCCAACCTGGGCAAAGCATCACGTGCCCAGCTTGCAGCAAAACATCACATGACCGAACCGAGTTCGGAAACTTCCACTTCGCAGGGCTGTTACCATGGCAACAATACACATTCGCCTAGGACTTCATCTGCTCTCCGGACGCCCACAGGGCTTCCTCCACTTCCTACATAATTTTGGCTAGCTAGACAAAGGGTCTTTAAATGATCTTTAATTTGATTGGTTCTTCAGTTGGGGGACTTCATAGAGTGTCCAGGTAACAAAGTATACAAAATTTAAGAAACGAAACCATAGCGACATACTTGGAAGCAAAATGGCTTCTAATATGCTAACAACAGGTGTTAACAGAGGAGCCACAGTTATGCTAAGAAATAAAGTAGGTCTCAAAAGAGGGGCTGTAGAATTTAGCAGGTCACAATACATGTACGACAGGACTTCTCTCTACAGTACTAGGGTGGGGTCAGGGTCAGAGTTGGATTTGGGGTATCTAGCAAGAAAAGACAAAGATGTAAAATGCTGGTTAGGGAACATCAAGCAAAAAATGGATGCTAAACTGGGGACCCTGTGTGTTCCACAATCATCACTCTGAGTCCTTCAAGCTGCCTTCCCTTTCCAGTATTGTTTTCCCTTCCAGAGTGGCTTCTCTCCTTCACATGCCAGAAAGCAGATTTCAAAGACAACACAATATTTGTGGCCCATTCTTCCTATGGAAACTCAGACTTACTAGGGTTTGTCCAAGCTGGCCAAGGAGGCTACCATGGCAGTGAGGATCTGCCTTCCTTACCTTGGCAGCAAATTCATACTTCTTTTTGGTTCCTGATGCCATTAGTTTCACAGGCAAAAGGAATGATCACCTGGCCAGTGAAAGCAGATGTTTAAACTCAGGTCAGATTGTCCATCTCTGTGGAGATGCAATATAACTGATTAGCCTTCCAATCTAATTAGCAAGTCGAGCACATTTTATTTTTAAATTGAGAGCACGCTAATATTACAATTAAAAATGACTGGGATTGTGGTTGGATATAAAATTGGTTCTGCTAATTTGTTTGGTTCGAGGCTCACTTTAGAGATAAAGTAAAAAGCAGTCCCGGATGAAGATAAGTAAAAGTTCAAATGTTCAGGGAAAAACACCCATGGGCTAATCCAGCTGATGAACTCCATCCTGCAGCCCTGAAGCTTCCAGGAATGCAGGGATTCTGGAGAACACAAGGCTGTGTCTCTGTGATTCCCAGAGGCACTCCGGAAAGATGGATGTGGGAAAACCAGCCAACATGGCTGCATGGTGACATAGTATGTACTGCCAGCTGCTCCTGCTGCAAAAGACGAGGGAAGCCAGGATCAGCCTAAACCAGAGTCACTAAATCCTGCCACTGATGGCATTCCTCCCAGGTACCATCATGTGTTGGATACCCAACATAATGATAACTAATGCTGATTTTTTACACTGTCCTCCTTTCCCCAGCCCAGTCCCACGGAAGCTCAATGAGCTTTCAAGTATCATCTATCATGCCATGCTCCCCCTTTCATGCTTTCAACAAAATCTTTAATAGCATCTCCGTGCTCCCCAATTCCTATAAAACCCACCTTTTAATTTGAATTGGCAAAGTCCAGCGGGATTCAGCCCCATTATTATTATTTTTTTTTGTAAGCCAATTTTTCGCCCACACTGTGTCCCAGCAATACTGGGCTCTGTCAGTTCCTAGGAAATGCTAGGGTCTGTCCTGTTCCATCGTCTTTGTACTAGGAGTTCTCAAGCCTGACCCTCTCAAAGTTGTGGCTACTTTAGCCAAACTTCAAGTTCACTGCTTCAAAGAGGAGCTCTCATCCCAAAGCCTCACCCCTGACCTCAACCTTGCAGAGAATCCTATGCTTTTATTGCTTCCTTAGCAGGCACAAGTCCAAAGTCCTTCATCTGTTCATCTTGGCTCTCCATGATCACAAATCTTGTTTATCACTCGAACCCATGCTTCCAGCATCTAAAACAGAGATTGGAATGTAGTGGTGTTTAATAAATGTTTGTTGAATGAATGAACTGACAATTAGAGGGAAATGGGTTGGGAAGTTTATATAGAAAGTATAAGGGTGGAAAGAGATATCTGATGGGTTTATTAAGAATCATATAAGCTCTAGGTATGGAGGTGCACGCCTTTAATTAGCAGCAACTGGGAGGCAGAGGCAGATGGATCTCTGTAAATTCAATGAGGCAGTGAGACCTTGTCTCAAACAAAAACAATAATGAACACAAAAACCAAAAGCCAAACCAAACCAAACAACAAAAAAAAAAACCCAAACCAAACAACAACAAAAAACCCAAATCAAACAACAGAAAAACCAAACCAAAACAAGACAAAACCAAAAACCTCCTCCAAACAACAAAAAATATCAAAACAAACAAAAACCCAACACCTAACCAACAAACAACCCAAATAATATAAGAGGTATTTGAAAACTCTCATTCATAGTATTGAGCTGGGTTGGTAATTAACATTAAGCAAAAGCTAAATAGGTTTAGCATTTTCTCAGCTGCACATTCCACTGATTGACTTCCAGATTATCTCCGCCTTTTTTCTGTCCTCTGCAACTTTATTTTGAGGTGTCGGTATTGAATTCAGGGTCTTGTGCATGCTAGGGAAGCATTCTACCACCGAGCCACACACTCAGCCCCTGCTCTCTGTCTGTATCTTAAAATTACATGAACATAGTTTTCTGGGGGGCTGCCTTAAACCTTCGGTGATGAAACTAATTCCTCTCTCTAGAACTTAGGGTCCAGGTCTGTCACATCTGATGGACTGTGAAACCTGTAGGACAAAACTCTAGTCTCTCAGATTGATCTAGGAGCAGAAATGCGAAACTGTGAGTTGTGCTTATATTTTCTGCATGTTAGTTTTCTCTTTGCTTTCCATTTTCCTCCTCTCTTGTGGCGCTGAGTGAGGTGTATGTGAAACCAGCATTGTTTTCTCGTCTGCTGCTGGGAAATGAAGATGTGGTCACAGTTACTAGGGAGTAACAGGGATTACCTGCCTGCCAGTGTGCTCAGTGCAAGAGATGGGCTAGCTTCCACACTGGTGTCCCTTTCCTGTGTGGTCAGCTGCAGCCCCACTGGATCAGGAAGTGGGGCAGAATGCCTTTTCCTTTCCTGCAGAGCCACCTTTTCAGTCCTTGCCTTTTGTTTCAGAATAACCCCGTGTCCCGTAAGCTTTCAGCAAGTGTAAACACAAGCTCACCCCGGGATTCTGCTGTGTCTAAAATATCCCCACCTAAGGAATGTTCTTCTGAAATAGCAGTGTCTGGGTTTTGGTGTGAAATCGTTAATTAGTATATCCTGCGCCTCCAGGGAAATGTGCCCTCCTAACGGACAGGGGGATGTATTGTTCGGTGTGGCTCTTAGCACAAGGCATCAGGTGAACAAATGACAAGAAACTAGTATTTATAGGGCACTAACGGCACAGTGCACACCGGGCTATCAGAGGCAACAGATCTACACAACGAACAACAGAAATATGCCTCACACTTAACACCTGGGGGAACTGAAATTTAGAGCAAAAGCGAAGTCGAGGAACTTGTTCCAAACCAGACGGCCAGAAAAGTAAAAAGCATAACAGAAGACACACTTTACACTGAGGTATTGTGTGGCAAACACTGTTATGTCCCTTTGCCAGAAGAACAGTCTGGCTTGCCTAGAAACATCCCCTTAAATCGTCATCCTGCTATCGGTGAACTGAGAACAGTTACCTCCCCAAATTCACGTTCTAGGGTGACACTGCATTAAAATAATTGTGTGTCTCCCAACAGCTCAGCAACACATAACGGAGTTGTTATTTTTGTTCGGTAAGATCTAAAAGAAAAAAAAATTATTAGCTTTAAAATTAAAGTGAGACAAACCTGAAATGGGGCTCGAGGTGTTTAGCAAGGGCCTGTGGCTGTTGTTCTTGCTGGCTGACTCATGGAGATTTCAGGTTTGAAGTCTTAAGGGCGCTTTTGTTCATCTTCCCTTGCAGGGCCATACGAAGTTTCTCTTCAGGTTTCTTGTATTTCAGAGATTTTTTTTTTTTTCAGCCCTGAGGGAGTCTGGGGTTTGCTCTTCTTTTCAACTAGGAATCCATGAACTTTCCTATTTCTGATGGTTCCTGGGGGAACAGGGTTTCTCTCAGTGACATAGTTCCCAGTCTTGCAGCCCTGGACTTGAGACTCTTGAGGACCTAGTTGGCATCGCTCTCTCATTGAGCCTCTATTGACTGTACAGGCCAAGTCATCCTCACTGCTGCCTTGACCTTCCTCTGTGCTTCTTTAACACATGGCTGATGGCGTGCTGCTAACAACTAGATTCTCTAGAACGCCAACAGATCGCCCTGATGATCAGGCTTTTAATTTATTTTATTTTATTTTTTTATTTTTTTGACATGCAACCTAGCCTGGCCCCAAATTCTATGTATTCAAATTCAGCTGTCAGCTGACGATGACATTGACCTTCTGAGTCTCCTGCCTTCATCTTACAGTGGTGTGTCACCATAACCAATTTGGGCAGTGCTAGGAATCAAACTCATGGCTTTAATGCTTGCTAGGAAAGCACCCTACCAACCAAGCTGTGTCCCCATTGCCCTACCAATTGGGCTTACTGTAGTAAAGGCGAGATTTGCAGAGGCAGAGTCTTCAGGGTCCCCCGGAAAGGGGGTGTCTGCAGGGTTAAGGTCTTGGCCTCGATGGTGGGGTTTGCAAGTCAGAGGAAGAGTTGAATTTGGGTAGAGTTCATGGCATGTTGGCTTTGGGGTGTTGGAAATGGAGAGAGGAAAGAGTTGAAGCAGGTCTTTCGGGTAAGCAGGTCAATACTGACGAGACAGCTGTTTTGCTTAGCTACAGGAGCAAGCGTTTTCTGGAGTAAGCAGCTGAGTCACCTTTACTTGTTCTCAGTGTGGCTTAAACACAAGGAGGAAAGCAAATTGTATTCTAATGTTATTTACTAATCAGAGGAAAGTGAGTTGGCTTTGGGTATCGGTAAACATTTGTTACTAATTAAACAAGTGTGTTGTGTGTGTCTATTGGAGTGGGATGTCAAAAGATAATCTTGGGTTTGCTCTTTGCCTACCGCCATGTTTGAGTCTGGGTTCTCTCCGCGTTCACTGGAGACTTTGGCAGACTAGCTGCCATGCAAGCTTTTGGAGGTTCTCCTGCATTTACCTTTCACCTCTCAACATGGTTGCTGAGATTAAAGACACATGCGTCCTGCTTTCACACAGGTTCTGAGCAAGTGTTTTTTGTGGCAAGTGCTTTACAAACGCAGCCATGTTCCCAGCCTATTGTTAATTTTTCTAATTGATCACAGGCGTGACCAAGTGACATCAAGAAAGTGTTTCCTGTTTGTTTTCTTTTCATTGAAGAGCTTTGATTGCGTCATAGAGTCATATTCTAGTCAGGCCATCTGCAACCAAGATCATCTTGCATATTTCTGATAATATGCATTTGAAATTTCGCTGGTGTTTCCCGGTGGGGATTGAGGAGCACAGAGCAGAGTTTGGTGTCCCTCACT
This sequence comes from Meriones unguiculatus, assembly GCF_030254825.1. Lineage (NCBI taxonomy): Eukaryota > Metazoa > Chordata > Mammalia > Rodentia > Muridae > Meriones > Meriones unguiculatus. The sequence continues at coordinate 45,157,220 of NC_083354.1, forward strand.
GGGATGAAGCTCCCAATTTAAAACGTTTGCAGAAGACACACACGAGGCAGGCTGGGCTAACAAACAGAAAATGGTAGTAATGATAAAGTCTGGGGAAAATGTAAAAACCTTTCTAACTTGAAGATGCTGGGTCTTCTCCCTTTAACACCTCTTATTTTTCCCAGAGAAAATACAGGGTGAACCCAGTTCAGAAAGAGTAACTTAGATTTATCAGAATACCTTCTCTGTGTTAGGAAATGGAGGCTTAATGTTCTTCATGCCCAAATGCCTTCATTTGCTCAGCTCCAAACTCCAGGGTTTTTTTTGGGTCTGAAGTCAGCTAATGTATCTTTACTAGAATGAACGCAATTCTCAAGAGGGGATGGGTATTATATCACAGTTTCTTCAGAGAATTTTTGTTTCAGTTTTATAAGCAGAAAAAGGAAGTGTTGTTTTCTGCAGAAAAGGCAACAGATCCCCAAAGACATTTGATTTCATACTGTGATTGTAAAACTTAAGTCATAATTGTGCTGCAAATAAACCTTCCACAATAATACTTTCTAGAAAGTTTTCTGTACAGGTGGACCTCTTCTCTCTCCTAAGTAACTTTTGCTTCAAAAGATGATACCGATGAATGAGTCTTTGCACACTGGACATGCCAGCCATAAAGCTTCCACTTGGGCTTGGCATAAATGTGAATCAGAAGCTGATTTTGTCCTCTAGACTCTGGTTCTTTCTCTTTTTCTTTCTTTCTTTCTTTCTTTCTTTCTTTCTTTCTTTCTTTCTTTCTTTCTTTTCCTTCCTTCCTTCCTTCCTTCCTTCCTTCCTTCCTTCCTTTCTCCATCCCTCCCTCTTTTCCTCCCTCCCTTCCTTTCTTAAATATTTATCTTTATTTTATGTGCATTGGTGTTTTGAGTGTCAGCTCTTGGAGTTAGAAATAGCTGTGAGCTGCCACGTGGGTGCTGGGATTTGAATCTGGGTCCTCTGGAAGAGCAGTCAGTTCCCTTAACCACTGAGTCATCTCTCCAGCCCCCGACTCTGGCTTTTTAATATTCAAACACCCCCCCCCCCCGTGTACTCTGTGTGTTTCACTGTGGCGACTGACATGTGCTAAAGCCTGGACAGGATCTGAGAGTCATCTGGACAGCCAGCCATGACACTCACATCCAGGATCACAGGATGCTCTGTGCAGATCACTTGGAACTCTGTAGTGGGTGGGTTCAGAGGACAGGAGGATACATTCTTTGGGGACAAGCCATCTTACCCTCACATAATGTTTTTTTCCTATTAATGCAAACAAAAAGAGGTTTACACAATTTTGTGTTCTCTCTGTGAAAAAGCAAATGACGTGATAATAAAAGAAAAATTCCTAGTCATTCAGTTTCCAATCTCATTTCCTTCCCCACCTCTTTCTTTGGGGGACACAAATGGGAACTTTCTAACATCAGAAGGAATGGCAATATTGGGGGGGCTGGCATTCTGGGGGTGCTTGCTCAGGGAGGGGGAGCCCCATTGCAAGTAAGGTCAGCAGGTGTCTTCATGGGCAGCCTGGTAGTTAGGTGTTAAGGCGATATCTCAGCCCTGAATGCACGCCCATGAAGGACAAAGAAAAGCCAAATGTTAACAGTAGGTGAGCGTCCTTTCAGACCCGCAAAGCTCTGAGGGGCACACAAGCAAAAAATCCCACCTTCACTCCCCTCCAACCACAGACCCCTTCCAGAAATCCCAGGATAAAACCCGCGCTGTTAGCTTCTTTATCCTGCTGTCCTTAGGGTACTGCCCTCCTTAGATTTTTCTCTAGTTCCGTGCTGGCTAGCTCCAAGGAATTACACACTGAGGAATCACCACCAGGCGACTCTTCAGCCCCGGTAGCCGCAGCCAGCTGAGACGCTTGTCCATTTCTGAGAAACTGCGCCTTGCCAAGTTCATGCCGCTGCCCTCAGCCCCGCGCAGTGGGCCAAGCCAAAAGACAGCTGGAGGCCTCTCTGACCCCTTCAAGCTTGTGAAGCTTTAGAGAGTCCCCGGGGGGTGGGGGTGGGGGAAGCCAGGCCAAGGGCAGTCAGAGCTGACTTACAAGAGCCGCGGGTGCTCAGGCCGGCACCTGCAGCTGCGCAGCCCCAAAGGCGAGGCACGCGCTCCCCGCTGGACTCGGGACACCCCGCTGCAGTGCGGCCGCCCCAGGACCCCAAGTCTCGGTGAGTGTGGGCTGCAGGGCCCTGGCCTGAGGCTCAGGGTGTGAGGAGGCTCTCTTCCTCTGCTGATTTTGTTTGGGTCCCAGGATGGAGGCTCAGAGAATGTTGTCACCGGAGGACACTGAGGTCCCTAAAGCAGCGGTTCTCAGCCTGGGAGACTCAACTTGCAGGATATAATTTTTGGTGTGTGTACTTTATTGTGCTACCGTTTACAAGAGGAATAAATAGGGATACTGATAGTTCTTAATTAGTGTGTGTGTATAGTAGATTCTGGGGATTGAACTCATATCTTCAGTCTTGGCAGAACGCCCTTTATTGGCCGAGCCTCTTGGTGGCTCCTAGGGCATCCTGAGACTTCCAAAGAATTGATTTAAAAGACACAATTCCCCAAGGTTCCAAATCATCCCTTCAGATGAACTGACTCTTCATCTTTGCCCAGAACCCAACTCTTTAAATATTTGATAATGAAGTCACAAATATAGTTTGTGGTCTATTGTGGATTTTATACTTTTCCTTTAGGTGGTTTAATTCAATTAAGCTGAAATCTTTTTGGTACCAGTTTCTTTGCAGATGTTTCCCAGATTCCCCTCTCTTTGATGGATGTAGTTAAGCGTGTGGCGTTCTGGTACAGCGCTTGCCAGTGAAATACTGTAGCTCAAAGTGCTTCCCCAACATTCCCTACCAGTCGCAGGCTTATGCCAGCGAACGACCACCATTTCTGTGTCAGATAAAAGAGAACACTCAGCCCAGGACCGAATGCTGATCAAAGACGCCTGAAAAACAGCTTTGGTGATGTCAGTAAAACCGGGAGGCTTCACCAGGGGTGTGGGAAGCTGGCAAAGAGATGGTTCGCAACTGTCAGTTTCCCGAGTCAAGGCTGCGCGCGGTTTATTCTGAAGATTCCAATGGGTACATGCTCACACCGTCTGTAATGTGGGGGTGGGGGTGTGTACACGTGTGGCAGCCCCAGGCCAACCTCTGGCGTGGGTCTTGCCCTGTCTGCCTCGTTGAGATGAGGCTCTCTGCCTCCCTGGCGTTCACCGAAAGGATTCGTTTGTCTCTGCCTCTCTAGTGCTGGACCCTTGCTGCATGAGCAAGAGTAGCTTTTTATGTAGGTTCTGAGGTTTGAACTCATGTCACCGTTTTTGAGTGGCAAGCGCTTTACGGAGCGAGCTTTTCCTCCAGCCCTCACCATATCTTTTGTTTTCATGCTGTTTTCTGATATCGGCTTTTTCTCCTTCAACTTCAAGTCACCTCCTAAAGGAAAAGAGGTTGGAACATTACCGGCTCCCTCTGCATCTCTTGTGGTGAAGGCATAAGCGTGTTAGGGAGTTGCATCTCCTTGGTAGCACTGTTTGCTTTGAAGACTCCCCTGTCACTCAGGATTTCAGAGTCAGGTCTGTTTTGGGCAGGTGCGAAGGCCGAGGAGGGGCGCTAGATAAAACTGGGCTCAGATACAAGAGCAGCCCTTGTCTGATTTCTGAGAATGAGCTATGAGTGTGCCGGTTGCCAGGCCTTTTGCCAGGCCTCTCTAAATTCCTGGTGCTCCATGGTACTACTTCCTCTGACCTACATGAATTTTCACCCTTCAAGCTACTCTTTGGGGGCCGTAATTGATTCAAGATCTGGTCTCTGAAAGGCTGCCTTTAAGTTTTACATTATTTGATGGTCTCATAATACCTCAAGCCCATTTTCTTAGCATGGAGTGATGTGTTAGGCTAACTAACTAGTTACCGTCTTGGAAGGCATCAGGGACTTGAAGAGATTAAAATGATAGAATTAGAATTTTAGAAAGATGAAATAGTGCATTGGAAAAATATCTTTGTAGTCAAGAGACTCCAGCTTTTGGGCAAGCTATGATAACTGCTGGGTCCTCTGTCTCTTTGTAAAACGGGCATAATTATACTTTACACATTGAAGAAATAATCGAACTGAAATACACAGCACATAAAATGTTTTCCATATAGTGTATGTGTTGAACGGGTGCTAACATTTATTAACATTATAATTATAGACCTAGTTTCAGGCTAATTGTTTTTAACAACCAGAAAACTAAAACACAAGTTTGGGTAAACCGTAATGTAATATTTTAATGAGCTTAAAAGTATTTTCAAAGATCTGGCCAGACTTCTCAATTAATAGGCAAGCATAATTTATAAGCCAATTACTTATATAGGAGTATTGCTGAAAGCTTAACTAGGTGTTCACATACGCACGGAGAATATTCTCTCACAGTGGCCAGAGGGCTGACACACCAAGGAAGGTTCTGCACTCTGCTTCCCTGCCGAGTCGTAGATCTTCTCCGTCTGTCTGTAAAGTAACCTTAGCTGCAGGGAGCCATGCAATGTGTTTTGATAGCCTCGCACATCACCCTGTCCACCAATATGCTTTTTTTCTTTTTCTAAAGACTTATTTATGTTTTCACGTGTGTGGATGTTTTGCCTGCAAGTGTGTAAGTGCGTTGAGTGTGTGCAGTGCTAAAGAGAAGGCCGAAGAGAATGTTGGATCCGTTGGATCTGGAGTTACACAGGGTTGTGTGAAGCCGTGTGGGTGTCCTTGTAAGATGGACAAGTGCTCTTACCTGCTTGGCTGTCGCTCTGGCCTCTGTACGGTTTTTCTTAATAAAGAAGAAAAGAGAGAATGTTGGGATATTGGACAGGAACTTGCCGGTCTATAATAATGACACAAGATGAGCATAGTTCTTAGCTTTTTGGAGAATATGGTAGGTTTGTATGCATGCATGTATGTATGGGTGCATGCATGTATGTGTCTGTGTACTTGTGTGTGTGTGCGTGCATGTATGCATGTGTGTCTCTCTGTGTGTGTGTATGCACACACCCACATGAGCATGTATATTAATGACCAGGGGGTTTTGGAAAGAATATATTAATGTCATCCTTCTAGGTAATGGGGTGGCGTAAGGGCATTCAAGTAGAATAGATGGTCCTGCTTGGAAGTGCTTCAGGCATGAAATTGGAGTAATATCGATACTTTCATCTAGGCCTTGAAGGAGGCTATATAGACCGCTAGCTTTAAAGCTTTAAAGTATTTCTGGGAGGTGAAAAAGACAGATGTGTTGACTGTGATGAGAAATCCCAGGATAAGAATTACAGACACTTGCCTAAGATGACATGCCCAGTCAGGGGACAGCGACTCTCTTCTGATCCCTTGTCCACTTCCTTAATGGGCAGACAGGGTTAGGTTATAGAAGAAATGAGTGAATAAAGATGGCATCACATACTTAGTTTTACATTGTGTTGAGATTTCAGAAAAAGATACTTGTAAAGAGTGAGCCGTAATCAAATTCAGCAGCCACCTATAAAGAGATCCATTGACGGTCTCCTCGGGTTCAGGATAACATCACACAGCTCGCTAGCTGTGGGCCACTGGGTAAACTACTAAATTAGTTCATTCTTCTGTGGTTTTGGTAATAGAAGCACACACCTAGGGAAGTGGTAAAGACAAAGGATGAAGAGTGTTGATGGCCGTGTAATAAGAGACGCATGGGTTCTGTTGTTCCGATCTCTCACAACTAGGAAAATCGAAGGAAAAGATGAAGCCTAAAACTAAGCTGATCAAGACAGATGACGAGGAAATCAACCTAGAAAAAATTATCTCCATTTGAGTAAAGTAGCAGCAAGCAGCTACAAGCACATTGAGGGGAAAAGTTCGAGGCTACGTAGTAAGAAACTATAATTCAGCTAGCGCTTGTGAATGTTCAGTATGCGGAACCAACATTTGCAGACACTTTATTTCTCAACATATTCCCTACCACAAACGCATCCAAAGGTTTCACAGAAAACCCACGGCCCCTGAATGAGCTTCATAAAACAAACAAACAAACAAAAAATCCAATAAAATAATTCTCAAAAAAAGTCTGGAGGAGTCTGCAGTTTTGTTTTTGTTTCTTTTATTACAAAGCAGGTGCCTTAGTTTGTGGCCTATCATTTGGGACTTCTCGCATTTAATCTCTTTGCAAAATTGTTCTCGCTCCTTAAGTGGCTCATATGGTCTTGGAAGGAGGCTTTTTATGCGCGCTAGTCTTTTTGTCTGGGCCTCTAATTGTTCCATGAATCATCTATACGTGGTGGGGCTGGCTGGCCAGCAAGTGGCAGATGGCAGAGTTGTTAACTTACCTATAGCAGAGTTTCTCTTAGGCCTTATTCATCTTAGTCTGGAGAGGATGTCCTTTGAATGAAAGATCAGATGTCAGCTCCTTTCCCTGTGAGAAAGGAGAAACTTGCCAGGCAGTTTCCTTGTGCTGACGGGCTGTGTTGTCTAATTCTTGGCTCCTCTCTGCCTTTGATCCTTGATCTCTTCCTCTGTGCATTAAGACACCTCAGTTTTGGAAAGTGAACTCAAAGGCTCATTCAAGGTCTACGTGATGCAGAAAAGTGTCGTTTTCATGCACCCCAAGCCTCTCAGTACCCCTCTTCTCCCTGCCAAAGCCCATCACTGACTCACAGTTGCCAACAGGATAAAGTTAGGTTCCTTCAGAGCTCCCTAGGGCATCGAAAGCCTTCCACCACCTCGTACTCTCAACCCTGTCTTTCCTACATTGTCTTCCATGTTCCCTCCCGTATCGCGGACACTGCCCATGCAGAAGACTCCAACACACACACACACACACACACACACACACACACCCTTGAAGCCTTTCCGAAAGCCTGTGCTGTTTCCCAAGTGTTTTGTCGGTATCTTCATTTGAGGTGCTGCCTCATTCCGCCTTCTTGCATGAGCGTCCGCTGTCAACCTTTCTCATTTCCTTCCTTGGTTACTTAGCACTCACTCTGCACCAAGCTCTGGAGACAGGGACGTGGAAAAGTCCAGCTTGGTCTCTGCTCTTTGCCACACAGAGGGCAAAGGAGAGAGCAGAAATATCTTCATGCAAGCTTTTTTGTCTTTTTTGCCCCTGCTAACCCTAAACCATCTTCAATAGTGCCAAGAGTATGGCAGTTACTCAAGATAAGTTTGTTGAGTGGGAAATCTATCAGATAGCCATATTCCTGTGTGTATGTGAGCACATATGTACACACATGCGTGTGATTGTGTACATAGATAGTTTTACACTATTTAAAGTCCAGTGAAAGCACAGAGAAGGAAAGATGGCCTCGTCTATAGCATGAGTTGGACTTGGCTGGGAAAATCCATTGCCCTTGCTTTATGTAAAAGACTGGGTCTTTCATTTCCATTGCCCCATGTTAGAGACAAAGTTTCTTTTTTTATTTCTCATGCCCAAAGCCAGCCCTGGGGTCTCTGTTTATTGCAGGAGTGAAACTAGGACTGTTTCTGTACAGCCCTGCTAGAGTGGCTCCACCTCCCCCCCCTCCAGGGATGGGTCAAGAACAGCCCGACACGGTAGAATGTTTTATTAATTACTTTATTTGTTGGTGTGTCAAAGCACCTGATAAGAATCCACTCATGGAAGGGAAGGTTTGTTCTCATTCACAGTTTTGGTGTGCAGTTCATCACGGTGAGAGACCTGTGGTAGCAGAAGACTGAGGAGGCAGCTGGTTACGTTCCATCTGGAGTTAGGAAGTCAAGAGAGAGGAATGCTGGTGCTCAAACTACCTTGTGTGTTTTTTGTTTGTCTGTTTTTGCTTTCTGAGACAGGGTCTCTCTACACAGCGCTGGCTGTCCTGGAACTCACTATAGATATCAGGCTGGCCTCAAACTCACAGAGATCCACGTGTCTCTGTCCCCAGCTGCTGAGGTTAAAAGTCTGCGCCATCACAATCTGCTTCATTGTTTTATTTTTAAGTGTGTGTGTGTGTGTGTGTGTGTGTGTGTGTGTGTGTGTGCGCGCGCGCGCCCATGTACATGCTTGTGGAGGCTGGAGGTGTTATCTTTAGCAACATCGCACATTTCCTTTGAGACAGGCTCTCTCGTTGGCCTGGAGCTTATCAATGAGGCTAGGCTTGCTGGCCAGTCTTCCTGTCTCTGCCTCCTCAGTGCACACTTGGCTTTTTACATGGATGCTGGGAATCAAACTTAGGTCCTCATGCTTGCAAAGCCATCACTTTAGCAACTGAGCTGTCCCTCTAGTTCCTTAGTTTCTCCCCTTTCATTTGTCCTGGAACCCCAGCCCATGGAGCAGCCCATAGACCACCTACCTTCAGGTGGTCTATCCATCTTATTTAAACATCCCAGATACACCCTCAAAGACAAGTCCAGAGATGTGTTCTTTAGGTGATTCTGATCTAGTCAAGTTGACACTAAAGATTAACAGCACGCATGGGCTTGGTATAGGATGCTTAAACTGCAGAGTTTGCTGCTTGTGCACAGAGCGTTACTTTGTCAGCCATAAGACACTCAGAACATGGCCTTTTGTCCAGGAAGTGGCCGGAATTGCTGCAGTGGGAGGTTTGATGGGGCCACTGAGTGGCAACAGCTGGGTGGATGGAGCCGATTATCGTTTCCCAAGAAATCCAATTCAACAACTTCTTTCCAAGGATCTGTTTTTGAGTAGACACTGAGCTAGATAGCTGGGACTTTCAGTGGTGAGACATGAGGCACCCAGCCAGCATCTGTTCAAGGTGTGAAGAAGGGATGGGTTAAGAAAAGCTTGCCAAGGGCCACAGGACATGGCAAAGTGTGCTAAGCGTCTGAAAGAAGGGTGCACTTGGCTGTCCAAGGAGTTTGGGTAGGCATTGGGTGTGTTCATGGACATGGGGATGTGCAGGAGCTTACACATTTTCTGAGGAATGGAGCCAGGGGAGAAAACCGTGAAAGCCAGCCATGTAGCAACCACAAGATGACAGGACAATGAGGCTGGGCCCCTGACTGTTCCTATTGATGGGAAAACTAAACATGCATTCCAGATGCTCTCAGAATGGGGCCAAAGCACCAGAGGCTGTGTGACCTTGGATTTACCATTCAACTCCAACAGACCCCAGATCTCCAGCTTTCTGGAAAGGCAAGCATGTGTGGTCTGGGGCCTACACCAGCTGGAGTGTGTGGTTTTTAAAGTTGTGACCTTTGCCCTTTTGCTTGAGCTCTTCATTCTGGTCCAGGCCTGACCCTGGTCAGTATGTGGGACATTTATTCTGAGTGATGGATGATGAACCAGGAAGAGAGGAGGGCAGGTACCAAGAGAAAGGAGACTCAGTGGAGGAGGGAAGGGACAGCCTGGCTTTTATTTTCTATTCTCATTTATTTCTTCTTGTCCCTTTAGCTGCAAAAGGAGAGGAAGGAAACAAAATTAAGTGTGGTAGTTCTAGAACGATATGTAATAAGCTATTTTTTAGAGTTAGGATTAGGCTGTATAAACTTCCAATAAACTGTTTACATGAGCAATTGCAACCCAGAGGACTCAAGACACCAATGCCTTTGTTGTGTTCTAACTTATTAAGTAATTTCTGGTTTCTTTTAGTGTCTGACTCTATCACAATATCACAAGCCTTAAACACACACACCCACACACAGATAACTTTGTTAAGATCCTCTTTTCTCAATTCATGAAATCACCTTGGGATCCAAACTGCATGTTACAAAATCAACCATCTCATAGTGTGACAAGAGTAGGGGCTGGAGAAGGAACAGTCAGGATTAACATATGAGGGAAGCCAGTTGTGGGGGAGGGGACTGGCTGGAGACCCTTCCCCACCTGGGCTTCATGAGTCAAACAGAGCATGCTCCATCAGTATGGAGACTGGGCCTGGAAGCCCATCCCTACCTGAGCTTCATCTAATGCAGAGAGAATGGTTGTGAAAAGCCCTCTGTTGTGAGTTATTAATATTTACTATTGATTTATCTTTTAGTGAAGCAGCCATTATTACTAAACCAGCTGTATACCCGAATTACCAAACAAACTAGGATTTATTTAATTAACCTAGAGCACAATGCTGGGCAATAGTTACTCCATCTTAAACCTCCAAGCCTGCATTGTTTCCTATCATTCAGATTTTATCGATTATACTTGCTTTTAGTCATATCTTAGGTTCGGTTCATCTCTCCTCAAGGTTTGAAGTTTTGTCCTGACAATCTCTCTCTTCTAGTCCCCCTCACTTCCTTCTCCTCCCCTCCAGACCAGGATGTCCCATCCTATTCTCTCCATTGTATAACATTGACTGGTCCTTTAATTGACAATACAGAGAGCAAATGACGGCGTGTTTACGCGAACTTGAGACAGGTGATGCTTAGAATAAGCATCACAATGCAATGTCCGGACTGAAACCAAAAAATAAAGAGATCAGCATTTAAATGAAGAATGATAAATTGTGTACATTCCACAAGAACATACACCAACAAATACAAATTAGAGAGAGAAGTACTGTATAAAGGTCCTATAAAGTACTGTCTGCCTTGTGATCCAGTGCTTTCTGGGCTCCTTCCTCATCCCACTAGCCCACTTCCATTCTTGGGAGTGTTTTTCCTTTCTGAGACACCCACCTCTGTTTCTAACCTTATGTTCTTGGTTCGAGAGATTCCTGGAACACAAGTTCCTAGACTCCAGTGACCTCTGAGCCCAGACCCTCGGCCCATCTCTCTGTCTGTTTTTCTTTTTCCTTTCTTGGTATCTTTTTTAAATGCTGGCCAGAAGCCTCAGCATGCTTTCTGGGACACTCTGGGCTTTCTTGCCCTTTTGCTATTTCTTTTCACTCTTTCCATTCTCCATCTTAGCCTCCAGGAAGCTGCTAAGATTTAGGGTTTGTCTGTCCCGTTATTTTTCTCCTGGACCCCAATAAAACTGTCCTCAAGATTCCATCTGAGTGGAGTTTTAATTCCTTTATCAATGAGATGGAGAACCCAAAAGGAAACCTTGGTTTCTCTGGTAACACTAGGAAGTATAGTTACCAGTCAGAATGAGTGATGTTGCCTGGTATCAACTGTGTGGACCGGTCCCTCTAGATGTGTGGTTTAATTATTCCTCCTCAAGTGGCTTGGGGTTCCCTCCTCCCAGAGTTCATGCTACTTTGAATTGCTCTCAGCCTTTTGGATTTGGGAAGTGTGAGGAGGGAGTTGGTTCTCTTGGAAGCTAGCCAGACCTGGCATTTCTTCGAGCCCCCAGTCTGGTTTAGGCTGCATCTCCAGAAAGAGATTAAAATCTCTAAAATATAATTTGTTTACACCACTGAATTCTTTCCAACATAGCATTAAAGAATCATAGAATTTTATTGAGGGGTGGGAGAGGTCTTGGAAATGTATGTGATTAAGCCACCTGTAAGTACTGAGATCCCTTACAGCTGATCGGCTGGGCTCTTTACAGTGATTTGAGTGCCTGGGCTGGCTTGGTGACTCAGAAACCCTTAACTCCAGACTCTGAAAGCCAGGGAGGGACCTATAGCTCTACGATTTAGAAGCCAGATAGGTACTCAAACAGCTCTCTGGGACTTTTCCAGCCACGCTCCCTTTCTCTTTTCAAGGTCTTTCTTGAGCTTAAGCTCTTCACCCTCTCTCCCTCTCCCCCACTCCTGATTGCCTTTCTGGCATTGTACCTCTGTCCCTGTCCCTGTCATTGCCCCCCCCCCCCCAGCTCCCCAGCACTCTTTGGAGCTTCACAGCTGCTGTCGTTACTGAAGCTGCTGTCCCCTCCATTGCTGCCACCTTGCTGCCACTATTGCTTGGCTGCCAGTGAATTCCACTGCCATCTCCCCTCTGTTTCCAGCTTGCTCTTCTGGCCTCGAAGACCTGTTAGCTGTGCACACCCCCAGGGAACAGGGCAAACACCAAACCCCCGGAAGGAAGCCTTCTGTGTGTTACAGTGCCAAGGGGCAAAACTCTAATCTACTTAGAAGGAAGCGTCTGGGATAATTCTTCATCACAGAGGAGTAGATGATAATGTGTTGGTTACTATGCTAAATGCATAAGCAGTGAGGCTGGAGAGATGGCTCAGTAGCTTTTTCAGATGCTCAGGGTTCAAGTCATAGTACCCACATGGCAGCCCACAGCCATCTATAACTCCAGTTCTGGGGAACGCAGAACGCTTTTCTATTCTCTGAGGGTACTGCGGTGCACAGAAATGTGTACAGACCAAGCACCTATACACATAAAATAAAAACCTTAAAAGCTTAAGCAACAAAATAAAACCCAGAAAAATTGGGCTTTATAAAATCTGTTTTAAAGTATGTCTCAAGAAGGTGAAAATACAATTCATAGAATGGGAGGAGGCTCTTTGCAAGTCATTTATCATCTGCCAAGGGTCTAGTATCAAGGTACATGAGCAATTACTGCTATACGGGAATAAAAGCATGCTTAAAAGCGAGCAAATGATACAAATGCTTCCGCAGGGAAGATATGTAAATGCTTAATATGTATGTGGAAAGATATGACCAGTTTTCACACAGATAATGCAAATCAACACCACAATAAAAACCATGTGTTCTTAATAGAATGGAGGTCTCATGCAGCTGAATCTGGCTTTGAAGTAATTTTGTAGCTGAAAATAAACTTGAACACTGTATTCCCCTGCCTCCCCCCACACACGTAAAGTACGGGATTACAGGCATGTGCCACCGTACTCAGCCACATTCTGTGCTCACTAGACATCAATTTCAGCAAACAGTCCACATGCTTGGCGGGTGCTGCATAAATTCACTTGCTTTTTGTTAAGTTCTTCTTGTCAGCACACCCTCTTATGAGTAGCCCTTGGTATTCAATAGTGCTTATAATTCATATTGTGGTTCTTTTTCAGGATAAAGTTATGAACCTCCCCATGAAAGGAATGAATCTCCAGCTACTTGCGCTTGTCCTAATCCTCTGGACAGAAACACTGGCCTATCAGAGCCCAGGTACTAGTATGGTTTTTTGCTCATTATTATTTGGGGAAAATAAATATTTCTATGTTTTATCAAACTTTAATAGAAAGGAATACTTTCTTTGCTAACAGATCAAAGTCCTCAACACTTAATAGTAGCCAGAGAACATTCAACAGACCTCATCTTTGAAAGGTGGGAAAAGCTGTGGGGAAAAAAAATTATGTAGCCCTGGCTAGAAAATATTTATTTATTGATTTGCATAACCCTCAGCATCTCATATCTCTGGTAGTATGGTAAACCTACTTGCAGACAGAGCAGTTTGAGGCTTATCTTTAGAAATGTTGCAGAAATTCTGACGAACAATCAAGCAAGCACTTGGAGGAAAGCCAGAAAAATGGGCTTAGACCCAAGCCAATGCTTTGTAAAGTCCAGCCACAACCCACAGTTCCTCCCAGCTTTTATAGGGTGGATAACAGTTTTGAAATCCCTGATGATGTGAGCCTCTGAGGGTGATCTTTGAGTGCCGTCGTCACCAAGGGGAATCTCCACCATGGTTAAACGTGATTACCAGAACAAACGCCGAAGGTGGAAATTAAAACGTTCCTTCCTCTGCCAGCTGGATCTGTGGAGGGAGTGGATAGCCATGGCAAGCATTTCTTCCTGCAGTTTCCTGCAAGGGTTTGCCTTCCTGGGAGGAAGGGCTCCACCAAGCTCACAGAACTCAGCACACTGAACTATTTCAGAAGTCAAACTTTAATTCCCTCCATCTGTTTACTAGTCTATAGTTTCTAGGTGTCTTTGTTGGGGTTTTAATTCCCGTGGTAAAACCCCACTGGCCACTATTACCTTGGGGATAAAAGGGTTTATTTAAACTTACAGTTCCACAGCACAGTACATCACTGAGGGAAATCAGGGAAGGAACACATCAGCAGGAGCTGATGCAGAGGACATGGTCTAGAACTGCTTAGGGCTTTCCCATGGCCTGCCCAGTCTACTTTTTAAAAAGCATCCAGGACCCCCGAAGGTGACACTGCCAGTAGTTGAGCTGGGCCCTCCACATCAATCATCAGTCAAGAGAATGTACCAAGTGTTTTATTTTTTGTGGCTAAACCATTGCCCCCTTTCCTTTTACATTATGAAATATGGATGCTGAGAAGCTCCAGTCTGAACATCCCTAATGTAATGGTTCAAGATCCCAAGCTTTTTGAGCCCTGGACACCAAAAGAGGCAGTTTCGCTGTAGCCTCTGTCTTTCCCGGAGCTGCTTTACCAAAGAAGCCATACCATAATTTTCTTTTTCCTTTATCCAGTTCTTGGGGATGGTCTGTGGCCAATGGCAGACCCACAGGGGAGTTAAAAAACTGGCCCCTTTGCCTCTATGTGGGGTGGCTGAGGTGATTTATGGTTCAGCCACTTTCAGACGAGCCCTGGTGACACACTGGTAACTTCCCTTTGTCTCAGGCCCGCCCATGTCTGGTTCTCCTGTTCTGTGGTCCTCGGAAGATTCCTCGGAAGATTCCTCGAACCTGCAGTTCTCCACTCTGTCCCCAAGTGCTCCAGCCCAGGGCAACCGCTTATTCTATGCTGTTTCCAGAAATAGTTATTAGTCATTGAACCGCATTGGGACCTTCTGGAGTACTACTGTGTCATTAATTTTCGTAGTACAGCATCGTAGTTTTGGGCTCCAGAAATAAAAAGCAGTCAGTTACCTGTAAATAGACTTGAGAAAGAAAAATCTGTTGGCTAACTTTAATAACATCCCCTTGACATGTCAGGCAAAAGAATGCCTGGAAGGCCAGGAAAAAAAATGCTCTTTGGAATTATGGTAAAGCTTTAACACAAGGACACAGTCTCGAGTGAATGCTGAGGTGCAAACTGTGATGCTGGAAATAAAACTGTGTGTTTGCTGGCTGTTTCCTTGCTGTGCAGGACCAGGCCCTGAGTATGCAGATGTGGTGTTCCTGGTGGACAGCTCTGACTCCCTGGGGAGTAAGTCCTTCCCGTTTGTGAGAACTTTTCTCAGCAAGATGCTCAACAGCCTACCCATAGAGGCCAACAAGTACCGGGTGGCGCTGGCCCAGTACAGCGATTCCCTCCACACTGAGTTCCAGCTCAGCACCTTCAAGAGCAGGAACCCCATGCTGAACCACCTGAAGAAGAACTTTGGGTTCATCGGTGGGTCCCTGAAGATAGGGAACGCCCTGCAGGAGGCTCACAGGACCTATTTCTCTGCTCCCACAAATGGAAGAGACAAGAAACAGTTCCCTCCAATCCTGGTGGTGCTGGCTTCAGCCGAGTCTGAGGACGATGTGCAAGAGGCTTCGAAGGTCCTGCGAGAGGATGGGGTGAAAATCATCTCTGTGGGGGTGCAGAAGGCTTCTGAGAAAAACCTGAAGGCCATGGCCACATCCCAGTTGCATTTCAACCTCAGGACTGCCAGAGACCTCAGTGTGTTTGCCCCAAACATGACACAGATCATCAAGGATGTAACTAAGTACAGGGAAGGAACAATTGTGGCCCCAATCACACCTGTTGCCCCATTCACACCTGTGGCCCCAATCAGAGCTGTAGCCCCAACCACATCTGCAGCCAATGCTGATGAGACAGGTACGAAGCCCAGAGAAGCCCAGTCCCCACGGGCACCGTATCTGTCCACCCTCACCCACGGCAGCCTTCACTTGTGTTGTCTCAGTACTCTAGCTGTGTTGAGCTGTTGGGGATTTCCACAGGCCAGCCTTTGCTTTGCCTCTGCCTCTGCTGTTTCTCTGCCTCCAGTCTTACTGCCTTCCTTTGCCTCCTTGCTGCCGAAGCACCCCAGCATTTAAATCACAACCCTGCATTCTTTTGGGAAGCCTTCATTTTGGGTCCCAGCATTCCTTGGGTTCATCTTACGACAGCCATATTACCCAGAATTTTCCGTCCCTGTTCGTCCCCGTCCTGTACCGTGAATAGGGAGTGCCCTAAGAGCAGAACTGGCAGGCTTGTGTTTACCTCCATATTCTTTGAGCCTGGACAGTGAGCTGGTGTTCTCTTTCTCACTATGAATCAATGAAAGCCTGACTGTCACAGGCTTCGGAAGCCCATCGACGGTTCCTTTTCCTTCGTGTCCTTGGTGATGTGAGGGTGATGGGCCGTATTTTAATAAGCGCTGGTCAATTACCGTATCGCAACTCCCAGTGGGAGTGAGGACTGTGGAATGAGAGGCTTGTCAGGACATGTTCATGCTTGTGTCTTAGGTAGCTTAGGGGTGGCTTGTCTGGTCAGCAGTGTGGCAGGCTGCTTGGGTTGTGCTGTGGTGGGCTGCTTGGGCGTGTGTTGGCACAGCCCTTCCCGAACCATTTCTTTTGAGCCCGTCTCTGATGAGTACCCGTGCCTCCTCCACGCGGCAGGCACTTGTTCCAGCCCCGCTAGGGTGATAGCTTTCACATTTATGACTAAATAATTCCCGTTTTTCTATATTTAACATTAGGATATATTTTTGCGATGCATTTAGTGACGCTTTTAGGGAGACTCTGAAATGCTGCCATTAACTAACAATGTCCCTCCCAGCAGAGGTTATCTTTAAGCTGAAGAGATGCTGATAATATTTATTAAGGGCTGCAGATAAAAACGAGAGCAGTTGGGAGCAGCTCACATTGAATTGGCTCAGCGTCGCCAATGTAAGACCTCAGCTGTTACCTCTCCATGTGAAATTTTCCCATTTACTTTCTTCCGAGGACTCCCCACATAGGCCCTGTGGGGCTGCTCTTTTCTCTAAGACCCCTTCATCCGTGCTGAAGTCTATTGCATTCAGAGCTACTCGGGATCAGCACTTAGCCCAGCTATGGAAGCGTGTCCTCAGTGTGAGGGGTCATGACCCCGGCCACTGCAGCATGTCCTTAGGCAAGTTCTGATGTCCATCCAGAGGCCATCTCTGTTACCTTCCAGCTCCCACCCAGCTGGTGCCTGGACTGCCTTCCCTTCGGCTCCCGGGAGGTCCTGGCATTTCACATAGAAACACACCAACCGTCTCGCCATTTACTTTGATTCTTGACTCCCTTGGCCCAAAGGAGGAATGCTAATGCCTCACGAGCTCGCGCCTCCTTCCGGAAGGATGCTGCTCTCGTGTCTTAGGTCAGTCTTCTGTGATGACCTCAAAGCAGAATACTCTTGAGTCCAGTTGCCGCTGGGGAGCTGGACCTAGAAAGCATCAGTAGGAAACAAGGAAAACGGAACAGGAGGCTGCACACACAGTCCTGGTGATGAGACACAGCTCTGGGCAGGGGTGCAATAAGAATGCTGCTCTGGGTTGAAGCCTGGCTGTGCCTCCAGAGTACAGCAGGAGAACCCTCGGCTTTGTGGATTTCTCTGCCTGCTCCCTGACTCTTCAGGCATCTCTTCATCTCGTCTCTCTGGAAAGATGGAGCTCTGTCACCGTCTTAAGGGGCCCCATGCACTGATCACACTTCCCTTACTCCCTCTTGTAGTATAAGACAAGGTCCTTCGTGGAAGGGTACCTGCCTTCTGGAAGTTAAAGCAAGGCTATGTTGTCAGTGTTTTAAAATTATGGCTGGGTGCTTAGGACTGTGGGTAGTTTTCTTCTCCTCCTCATCCTCTTTGTCTTCCTTTTCCTCCTCGTCCTCGTCCTCCTCTTTATCCTCCTCCTTCTTCAACTTTTTGTTGACTCTCTGTGAGCCTCACATCACGCACCCTAATCTTAGGCATTTTCCCATCCCTTTGCTCTTTGCCCTTTGTCCTTGAAACCTCCTGCCACAAAGAAAACAAGACCAAAACCAACCCAACAAATTAAACAAAACAAAGCATAGAAAACATTTCATCGTGGAAGCTGCAGCTTTGACTCAGGCCCTTTCACACGCTCCAGCAGTTAATAGGTGAAGTAGATGTTGGGTGGGTCCACCCACAGCCGTGGATCTGTGTTTGTGTGGTATCTGAGTTGGTCAGCCTGCCAGCTCTCTCACATTGGGTAGTTTTCTTAACCCATGGGCTTCAGTTCCCTTCCTTGTAAAGTGAGGAAAAGAGTGTTTATCTGCTAACAAGGGCAAAGCGATTTGCGTGACTATTGTTTACTGCTATTGCTGGTAACAGCTGTTGGCAAATAAATGCTGGCTTGAGGAGGTCACCTTGGGAGTTTGGCTTTGCCAGCGCTGTGGGATTCCGAGTGAAGTTTATGAGAATTGGGTTTAATTCATTCTCTACAAATATTCTAGTTCTCATACCAGGTGCCCAGCATTAGAGGGACAGAGATAAGTAAGAGGTTTTCTGTCTTCTGGGGTCAGAGAAGCGAATGTGCAGCTCTTGACAAGATTAAGCTTGTCTGACGTCTCCGCTTTGCACAGATGTGGTTCGTCCGCCCGTGTTTGGAGTATGTTTACTGTGAATGTGGTGTATTCTACCGTAGACTCCAGATTCTTGCAAACAACTGCTCATTGATATCTCCTCTTGGATGCTCACTGCTGTGTGAAAAGTAGCGTATCTGAGATTAAACTCTTGGATCCTACCTCTAACTCATTCTTCCCTCTGTCTCAGAAGGACACATTGCCACCATCCATTCAGTTGTGCAAACCCTAAGCCCAGGAGTCTCCCATATTTCTTCTTTTGTATCCAATCATTGGGTTTTCTGCTGTCTCTAGTCATGTATGAGAACTGATATTGCTGCTCTGCCTTACTGCTATTGTCCTGTCTCATTCCTGGACCCAAGCAGTTGCGTGTTGCAACCTTGAATTCACAATTCTCTTCAGCACCTGGAGTGCTGCTTAAGAAATGTAAAACAGGTCATGTGACTCCCAGGTGGTCTGGGCCTGCTCTCCTCTTGCCTCATCACCATTGTTCCCCTTCATCCACTGGCTCTAGTCACACACCTTGCTTGTCTCCATCTTTCGCTCTCCCCTCTCCTAGAATTTTTCTTTCTTCCAAACCTCCTACATTCACATGCCATCCAAATGTGATCCTTTCAGAGGGGCCTGCCCGGACCTCACAGCTCACATGGATTTCTCTCCCCCAACCATGCCACCAGGAGAACCAGTCAAGCCATCTGCTTTGCTTTCTTTGGTAGCAATTGTCACCGCTTGAAAGAACAGAATTTGGTCACGGAACGTGAGCTTGTTGAGGTCAGAAATATGCCCGCCAATGCATCCCTGCATGTCAGCGTATAAGGGAAATGGCGATGAAGGTTGTGGCAGCCACGATGGCCCCCTTGCTGGTGAAAGGCAGGTGTGTGGCCACCATGGTGGAGGTAGTCCTACTGATGGTGGTGGGAATACTGGTGTCGAAGGTAGGTTTCATGCGCTGGTCATGTGATGACTGCGCTAGTGACTATGGTCACACTGGCAGTGTGAAGTGTCTATTGTACAATGGTGACATCTATGGTAGTGGTGGCCAGTCACAGAGATGACTGTGGCAGTGCTGACTGGAAGCATGTGGCAGGAACATTGCTAAGGATGGAGGAAAGCGTACACACGGGGCCTCTGAATTCGACAGCCTTGCCGGGCTGATTCAGAATTTTGATGTTTTGCTTGCTGAGAGAAAGCAGTTCTGACTGGGTCCGTGGTAACTCCCTTTGCGTGAGTGACTGCAGTCCTTGAAGTCCCCCTTACTCCAGCCGAGTGGTATCTGCTAACCTCACGACTTTTCTGTCTCCACAGTTCCCCTTCCCATATCCTGTCAGAAAGACTCCCTTGCCGACATTATATTCTTGGTGGATGAGTCAGTCGGGACCACACAAAATCTGAGGAACCTGCAGAACTTCCTGGAGAATGTCACCAGCTCTGTGGATGTGAAGGACAATTGCATGCGACTTGGACTGATGAGCTACAGTGACAGGGCTCAGACTATTTCTTCTCTGATGTCAAGCACCAACCAGTCAGAATTCCAGCAGCAAATCCAGAAGCTCTCCCTCCGGACTGGGGGGTCTAACCTCGGGGCGGCCATTGAGCAGATGAAGAAAGAAGGTTTCTCAGAGTCCAGCGGCAGCAGAAAGGCACAGGGGGTCCCTCAGATTGCTGTGCTGGTCACCCACAGACCATCCGATGACGCTGTGCGGGATGTCGCGATGGACCTTCGCTTGGAGGGCGTAACCATGTTTGCGATGGGCATCCAAGGGGCCAACAGCACACAGTTAGAAGACATAGTGTCTTACCCTGCCGGGCAGAGCATTTCCACACACAGCTCCTACGAACACTTGGAATCATACAGCGAGACCTTCCTGAAGAAGATCCGCAATGAAATCTGGGCCCAGGTCTCTACTCACGCAGAACACGTGGAGCTGGATAAAACTGGTATGTCTAGAAGACTCTTGTTATTACGTGGCTAATGGCAATGGTTGCCTGGGGTTGGGGCAGGAGTGGACATTGAGCAAAATTTAGTCAGGGGAATTTTAAGGATTGTAAGAATGTAAAAAACAAACAAACAAACAAACAAAAACCCTGAAGTTGGGTGATGGTTGCATAGCTACAAACATGCCAAAATCCATTGAACAATATGCCTACAATGGATTGACTTTGTGATGTGCAAGTTGAGCCTCACCTCAGTAGGTCATAATAAAGCCATGCACATTACGCATAAAACATTTTTATAGTGTAGATGGACATGGAGAAAAAAAAATAATGTGTAGTTCCACCTTCAGATAGCACTGGGCTTGGCTTGTTTAATGCTGTCTCTCTGTCTCTCTTTCTGTTAATTTGTTAACTAGGGCATTAATAAATCAGAGGGACATTTGCTTTATCCAAACTCAAGATGCTATAACAGTGAGAATTGTCAGTGTCCAGAGGGGCTGGCCTTTCATGTCTTCACACCAGAACATTTTCTCTTCCCAGACATGATGAGATAAAAACTAAACTGTATTAAAAAGGCTGTCAGGGACGTGGCATCACATAAGAGAGTTGTTTTTGTGAGTGACAGGTCTAGCGGCACCCAGTTGAAAACAAACATTTCAGTTTTAAAAGCCAAATTTACACGTCGGTAGCTCTATTTATCTCTCTGTTTAATGGAACCGTACGGCTTATGCCAAGAAACAATTCACTTCTGTGTAATCCAAATGGTGGGCATGTTCCGTAGCTGCCATCCAAGGGTTACAGTCCAAAAGTTGGCCAGCCAATGAGCTGTAAATGAGATGACTTTTGATTCTATTTAATTTAAAATGGATTTTTGTTGCATGTATAGGAGGTGTTTGTGAGCCGTGGCATACGTGTCGAGGTTAGAGGACAGCATCAGACTCAGTTCTTGCTTTCCATCATGGGTTCTTTAAATTGAATTCAGGGTGTCAGGCATGCATGGCCACCATTTTCTTTTTACCCTCTAAACAATTCACCCTAATTTTAAAGTATTTTTAAGTTAATGGGTTTTTTTTTTGTTTTTTTTGTTTTTTTTTTTTTTTGCAAATGAACATATTTGTGTGCACCTGCATGTAGAAACGAGAGGTCAATGTCAGCATCTTCTTCAAGTGTTTTTCATCTTATTTGTTGAGGTTGGGTCTCTCCCTGTACCTGGAGCTCCCAGATTTGGTTAGGCTGGCTGGCCACCAACGCCTAGAGATCTTCAAGACTCTACTTCCCCGGCGCTGGATTACAGAAATGTGCTCCCTTCCTCAGTGTGGGTGCCAAGAACCAAAGGCAGGTCCTTGCACTTATGTGATGAGCTTTAATGGCCGGCCTCTAGGTTTGTGAGTTAAGAGCAACAGCGACTAATGACGAGTGATTCCTGGTGTGTGAGAGAGCAGATGTGCAGGGAATCGTTGTGATTGGCTGTGATCCTCACCGACAGCTGCTTCCCTCCTTCCGGTGAACTTGTAGGTCTTTCTTAGACTACGTATTGGTTCATTCTGCTCACTCTCAAGGTTTACAAGCCCAGATCAACATGTGCTTTGCAGATGACTGTGATCTCAGCCTCAAAGATTTGTGTATTGATTTCACAGTTTTAATTCTCTGGATTGGACTTATTTCCAGTATTACTTACTTTTTAAGAAACAGTCACTCAAAGCCTACAGTGGTGTCAGGAATCATCAGTTGCCCCAAAGCTGCCAACAAAATGGATTCTAAAATGGCTAAGTTGCCTCGTGTTTAAAAGATTGGCTCATTTGCTTAACAAGATATTGGCATATGAAACTTAACAGTTCGAACATGTGCTACCCATTTCCTGTGAACGACAAAAGAGAAGTTATTAGCTGTTGCAAAAGTTAAAATTAGCTGGGCATGGTGACAAAACTTGTAATCCCAGCACTTGGGAAGTGGAACAGGAAGATCAGGCGTTCAGGGTGATCCTCAGTGACACAGATAGTCCCAAGCTAGTCTGAGCTACACAAGACAAAAGACCATGCTCCCCCACCCCGTATATCCAGTGTGAAAAAGTAAGAGGCTTTGAAAGGGCCTTTGTTTAAAATAATTGTTGAGTTTCTGTGATGTGCCAGGCCTACGAGGCAGAAGCAAGGCTTTAGCAAATCTCTGTGTTCTTGAAGGTGGTAGTCTGTGGTAGGAAATGGGTTATGCTCATGAAGAAATCAATTTTGGAAAATGCCACAATGGAAATAGAGCGAAAAATCCCGGTGCAGTGATACATGTCTTTAATCCCAGAACTTGGGAGGGAGAGGCAGAGGCAGCTAGATCTCCTAGTTCAAGGCCATCTGGGTCTACAGAGTGGGTTTTAGGACAGCCAGGGCTACACAAAGAAATTTTTTTCTTGAAAGAGAGAGAGGGAGAATGGATATAGAATGACTAACATGTCAGCTGTCAGCTAGAGGGGAAGTAGAGACCGTTTTTTTAAACTGACTTTTGGCTTGGTGTATCTATAATGAGAAACATTTCAGGAGAGGAGGACAAGTGCTAAGGCCCTAGGGAACATTTAAAGAATACAAAGTCTGGGCCTTAAGAGATGGCTCAGCCATTACAATCACTGGCTGTTCTTCTGGAGGACCCAGGTTTGATTCCCAGCACTCCCATGGGAGCTTTAGGCACCTGTTGATTCACCTCTAATTCCAGTTCCAGAGAATCTGATGCCCTCTTCTGGTCTCTACAGGCACCACACACATATGGTGCACATGCATACAGACAGACAATACACCTATACTTAAAAAAAAAAACAAAACTAAACCAAACCAACCAACCAACAAAACAAACAAACAAACTGAATGAATAGAAAGTTCAGTGTGATTAAAACACAGTAGTATGAAGAATTGCTCAATCTAGGATTAAGGAGTCAAGGCTGATTTTTAATTTAAAATTCTAATTCATAGATGTGGGAACATAGCCTGACCTGATTTTGGCTTTAAACACGTTAAATTGCTCTGGGAAGAACAGCTCATTGGGGGTGGGGGGAGAGGGCAGGGGTCACAGTGGGACATGGGGTGCATGCCTCTAATCCTTTACCTGGGAGGCAGAGTTAGGAGGATCAGCCCAAGCTCAGGGCCAGCCCAGGCCACATAGAGACTCTGTCTTAGAGCAAAGCAAAACGAAAGCACCCAGAACAGATGGCACTGATCCCACGCTGTTTCCAAGGAATCGTTTAAGACACAGACTCTAAAGAAGCAATTGTCAAAGCCCATAAAATGATTTTATTTACAGCCTGGAGGCCTGGGAAATCCAGTCCTGGCTGTGTGATCTTAGATAAACCACTATGCCTTGCTGTGTTTTCCCAAGATAGTGATACATTTCAAAGGTTAAAATGGACAGAGGCCCTGTGTTGTTCTCTCTCTCTTTCTTTTTTTCCTCTCCTTCCTTTCTTCCTTCCTTCCTTCCTTCTTTCCTTCCTTCCTTTCTTCCTTCCTCCCTCCCTCCCTTCCTCCCACCTTCCTTCCTTCCTTCCTTCCTTCCTTCCTTCCTTCCTTCCTTCCTTCCTTCCTCCTTTTTTTGAGGTAGGGTTTCTCTGCATAGCTCTGGCTAGAACTTATTCTGTAGGCCAGGCTGTCCTTGATCCCAGAGATCTGCTGCCTCCCAAGTGCTGGGATTAAAGGTGTGTGCTGCCAACTACCCGATTCGAGGCCCCGTTCTTTAGCTCCTGTACAGCTTCTCTCACAAAGCCTGAGACAAAGTTCCCTCAAGATGCTCTGTGACTGACAGAGAACACACTTCCTAGGTTCCATGTTTGTTTCCTTTTTAGGCTGTGTGGATACAAAGGAGGCTGATATCTACTTCCTCATTGATGGCTCAGGCAGCATAAACAAGAAACAATTTGAGCAAATCCGGATATTTATGTCATCTGTGATAGACATGTTCCCCATCGGTCCTGACAAAGTCCGAGTTGGAGTCGTGCAATATTCAGATATAAATAAAGTGGAATTTCCCATTTCTCTCTACATGGATGGCAGTGACTTGAAGAAGGCTGTTTTTAACATCAAGCAGCTCAAAGGTGGTACATTCACTGGCAAAGCCCTGAATTTCATCCTGCCAATAATAAAGACGGGAAAGTCAGAGAGGATAGATGGCGTCCCCTGTTACCTCGTTGTCCTGACTGACGGGAAGTCAGAAGACCCCGTTCTCGAACCTGCCAACAGACTGAGGGCTGAAAACGTCTCCATCCATGCAGTGGGGATTGGCGAGGCGAATAAGACACAGCTGCAGCAGATTGCTGGGGAAGCGGAAAGGGTTAACTTCGGGCAGAATTTTGATTCTCTGAAGAGCATAAAAAATGAAATTGTTCGCAGCATCTGCTCCAACAAAGGTAAGAAAATCAAGATGAGTCACAGAAAGGGATGCATAAAAGTCATGTGTGAACAGGGTTGCAGTTCTGTGCTGGGACACTTGTCTAGAATGGATGAGCCCTAGGTTTGAGCCTCAGTCCTGCAAAGCAAAAAGGAAAAACCAACCAATCAACTAACCAACCAACAAAGCTGGGTGTTGCAGAAGGTGGCTGAGGTTTTCACTGGAGAGGAGTGGATAAGGATATAAAATATGTCTGAGGGTTTTTTTTTTGTTGTTGTTGTTGTTTTTTGTTTGTTTGTTTTGTTTTGTTTTTCTGAGCCACTGGGAAGAAAAGCAAACAAGCAAATGAGGGATACCGAGGTCAGAATTCCACATCATGGGATTCGTCTTTCTCATTCCCTTGTTGCCAACAGTAATACGGTTGTCATGTACAGTTGGGGTCTATAAGCAGGATGATCAGAAAGAACGGTTCCCAGTGTTTCCTGGGCTTGACTCCAGGAGAAGGAGAAGGGCTCCAGGAAGCTCCTTTAGGGAGCACCTGAGATCCTTCGTTAGAGGAGAAGGTTCTAGAGCGATGTGAGGGGGCTGGTGCATCTTTTGTTGTTCAGGTAGCATAGAATAGGAAAAGAGTCCTGAATGGTGAGTGGGACACAGGATTCCAAGGAGCCTAAGCCTGGGGGGACCAGAGAACAGCAACATGCCTCCAGGCGGGTGCTAACAGACTGAGGCAGTGTTTCTGTGTGTCAGCTGCACAACGGTGCTGCCTGCCTCTCTTTTATGTAATTAGTCAGGCTGAGCAGTTCGGGTCTGGTGGATGGGCAGGTGTTTCCCCCTTTCCGTCGGAACTGAAGCTGTACTCCTCACCTCCCGACGGTGGAAAGGGAGGCCTGAAGGGAGCTTGCTGCACTCAGTTGCCCTGATGGTAGGACCCTGAAGAGGCTGGGGTGCTCTTGCTCACCTACTGGTTCAAACTTGGTCAAGGGGTCATGTCTGGTTGCAAGGAAGCTGGGACAAGCATTCTTCTGCCTGGATGAAACTTGACTAGCAGGCAAGACTGGGGACACACATCAGCATACCAGAAGCAGACCCTATCACCTGTAAGGGGACACTCCCGTGGATGTTAAACGCATAGAAAAAATATCTAATCCTTTATAAGCGTCACACACAGAAGTGCCGTCAACACTTCGCTTTACTTTGGGGCTTTGTCAAAGCCATATTTGTATTTTTTTAATTTTAAAGATTTTTATTTTATATGTTTCAGTGTTTTGGTTGCCTATTATGTATGTGTGAGCCATGTGGGTGCAGTGCCTGCAGAGGTCAGAAGAGGGCGCCAGAACCCCTGGGACTGGAGTTATGGGTACAGGGACTTGAACCTGGGTCCTCTGCAAGAGCAACAAATACTCTCAACTGCTGAGCCATCTCTCTAGCCCCAATAACACCCATTTTCAATAGTTTATAGAAGTTGACCTTCTATGTATGTATACATGCACACACACACACATGCACGCTCACGCACGTACAAGCATATCCAATTCCTATAAGGGCTATCTATAAATTTTATGTATAAAGGAGTAGTCTATGGTGAATGGATATATGTGTGTACTAAAGAATGTAGTATGTTCAACTTTTTTCACTGCAATTTCTAGTGTTGACTTATTTATCAAATAATTTAAAACTATACAAAAGAAAAAAACCCAATGTTTCTCTAAGATTACTTAAAGTATGTTTTTCAAGGCTGTGTTTAAACTCTGCAGTATTAGTCCCATAAATGTCAAGAATTGATTACTTTGGGTCAGGTTAATTTTAAAAATCGCTGTTACATCTTTAATGCTTAAGGTGAAGCTTGGTCTTTCTATGCACTTAAAGAGTTATGAATGAATGAGCGATGAATGGGTGAATGATGAATAGGTAAATGATAAACGAATGAGGAATAAATGGTGAATGAGTGATTGTATGGATAAAGGACTGGCAGTTGGAAGTGACATTTTCCTTTTGAGATTTCTTGGATTGTCCTCAGTGAATTTCTGATGCAGGGTTCTTGTCAGGCTTTTTCTACCAAAGTCACGATTAAAAGTTTCAAACATTACAGCAATTCCTTTTGTTGATTTTACACGTTTTCATCATAAGTGCCTTTGTATTGCTTACTGCTTCCTCATGGCTGATAATCACACCATTTTTCTGCTCTTTTCCCACCACACAGGGTGTGAAGACATGAAGGTGGACATCATGTTTTTGGTGGACAGTTCTGGAAGCATAGGGCCTACAAATTTTGAGAAAATGAAAATGTTCATGAAAAGTCTGGTAGGGAAGATGCAAATTGGTGCCCACAGAACCCAAGTTGGTCTTGTTCAGTTCAGTGATTACAATAAGGAAGAATTCCAGCTTAACAGATACTCCACACGTGAAGAAATTTATGCCCAGATAGACGGGATGGCTCCCATCAACAGAAACACTCTTACCGGAAGCGCGCTAACCTTTGTGAACCAATACTTTGACCCTGCCAAGGGGGGCCGCCCCCAGGTCAAAAAGTTTCTCATCCTCCTCACCGACGGAAAAGCCCAGGATGAAGTGGGGGCTCCTGCCAGGGCTCTCAGGAACAAAGGTGTGACCATCTTCTCCGTGGGTGTGTATGGGGCCAATAGGGCTGAGCTGGAGGAGATCAGTGGGGACAGCAGCCTGGTTTTCCACGTTGAGAACTTTGATCATCTGAAGGCCATAGAGAGTAAACTCATCTTCCGAGTGTGTGCTCTACATGGTAAGTGCTTCCTCCCCCCCCCCCTCCCTTCAAGACTCTAGGATATGAGCTGTTGACTTAACATGCACGAAGAGGCTGCAGTCTGGTCTCAGCCACTTCCTAGACTTAGGGTTTTAGGATTTGGGTCTTATCTAGACTTTTTCTATGTGTGGCTGTTTTGTTGAGCATATTCTCCCATACACCCTCCCAACTCTTCCTTTCTTGGTCCCTCCTCCTCACATTAATCCCCTTTGTTTCCCTAGATATTTTTGCTCCTACTTTTTTTTTTTTGTCACATATATATAGATGATTCCATGTATCTATAAAATCATCTAGGGCAAGAAGTAATTGGAAGCATAAATGCATCTTCTTAAGTTAAATGGTAACTTAAACAGCCCCGATCTTCTGAAAGCAAGACTCATATTTTAAATATGCAGTGTGCATTTTTACTGATTTGTATTCTTCTTAACTTCTGGCAACCAGGCATTTGTCTGTTGGTGTACTATCACTTGTGAAATTTTATTATGTGACTTTCTCCTTGATTATTTGAGGTTACCACATTTATGTCATAAATCATAATGCTTTTTAAAAAAGTATTGAGCAATCTTCTGTTTGAGCCAATATCTGTGGTTTGCTTTTTTTTTTTTTTTTTTCCCAGTGCTGGGATCTGAGCCCAGTGCCTCACAGATGCGAGGCAGGCCCTGTACTACTGAGCTGAGTCTTAGTCCAGATCCCATCAGATTTAACTTCTCTTGAGCTAGAACTTGCTATCAGTTTGTGCAAGGACTGAAGACATACATTCTAAAAACTGTCAAATGCTGTTATCTGTTTTGGTAACAGCTAAGAGAGCAAACGAAAACATCAGAAGTTTGTAATGCATTCTCGTAGCCACGTAGAAACATTCACTGGGTTTCATGCTTCGATATCACGTGCTCAGAATGCTTGGAATGTTAACAAATGAAACACCTCATCGCAAACTGAGTTTTTGGTGCTATCTCAGGGCTTTCCTTTTTCTACATGTTAGCAATGATGCCCGTGATCTTGGTAATGTTGAGAGGTATACTAAAGGGCCAGACCTTCATCCTTAGACTCCTTCATTTTGATAAATAATGTTGGCAGAGCCATGTCTAGAGCATAACGTGAAATTTCAGCTGCTTCATATAGTAACCAAGCCATAAATGGTTTTCAAGTCATGCCCAGTCACCAAGTCCCAATGAAGCCGTAGCCCCAGGCTTTCACAGGGTTAGCTTGGCTCATCCACTGTGTCTGGGACTTGAAAATTTGAGAACCTCACTGGCTGAAATAAAGAATGGAGGGACATTCAAGAGCAGGTTGGTGGGAAGTGAAAAAGAAAGGGAACTTTGGAGTGGAAATGCCTAGGTTATCGATGAAAGGAAAATAACAAACAAAACAACACCAGGAGAGTCTAGACTTTGAAGACCACCAGGGAATGGTCTGTTGGCTTTGAGAATGGAAGAGGGCTTGGGAGTAGGGGAGCAGAGATGAACGCTTTCATTCTCTTCGATTTATGCCCATTTCTTTACTGAGTTTGAATTCTGAAGGCCAGGACGGAGCACACATAAGCAGGGAAAAGGATTGTGTACTGGGGCACAGAAGACAGCTGGAGCCAGAGAGGGTGGGATACAATCCCACTCCTACACAATGAGCTCCTGAACTCGAGACAGCAGGCAGCCTTTGCAAATCCTAGCATGTCTCCCGTTATGTTGGCCTTGAATTGGCTTCTGACATTGCTTTTCTGCTGAAAGCTGATTAGCAAGGGCACCCTTGGGTCTGAGACACGGCAGGACAGAATGGTGTGGCATAACAGCCAGCTGTGATGCCCCTTAGGTAAGGGTACATGTGCCCTTAGAATTCTGCTCTGGCAACTTGTCCTTGACTGAGCTTTGGTTTCTTCCTCTGTAAAATGACAACAACTACCTGAAGAACCAAACGACACAGGAGCTGGGGAGAGCGTTCAGTTGGCCAAGTGCCTGCCCCCAAACTGTAAAGATCAGAGTTTGATCCCCAGCACCCAACCAAAGAAGCCAGATTTTTGACATCTCAAGCGTGTTAATCTCAGTGCTGAGGAGGTGGCAACGCACAGGGCCTTGGGGCTTGTAGGCCAGCCAGCCTAGCCTACTTGGTGACTTCTAGGCCAGTGAGGGATTTTACTTCAGAACTGAGGTAGATGGTGTTCCGTGGAATGAGCTTGAGTTTTGGCCTCCACACGCACACACACACACCTGTGCACGTGTGAGAGGATAACCACGTGAGTCCTGGGCGATGGGGGAGGGGCGTCACACACCTCAAACGCCCAGGGCGTTTGAGAGAGTTGAACACTTTCCCTCAGTGCATATAGGACGCATGGCGGAGTTTGTGAATGCCTGTTGCTTGTTTGTTTGTTTTCCAGATTGCAAGAGGATCGAACTCTTAGACATTGTGTTCGTGCTGGATCATTCAGGCAGCATAAATCCCCAACAGCAAGAAAGCATGATTAACCTCACTATCCACCTGGTGAAGAAGGCAGACATTGGCAGGGACCGAGTTCAGTTTGGAGCTCTCAAATACTCCAACAACCCTGAGATCCTTTTCTACCTTAACACACACTCAAGCAGATCGGCCATCATCGATCACCTGAGGCGGCCCCGGGACACTGGAGGGGAGACCTACACCGCCAAGGCTCTCCAGCACTCCAACATCCTATTCACGGAAGAGCATGGCAGCCGCCTGAAGCAAAACGTGAGGCAGCTGATGATTGTCATCACAGACGGCGTGTCCCACGACCGCAATAAGCTCAACGACACAGCACGGGAACTGAGGGACAAAGGCATCACCATCTTTGCGGTCGGCGTGGGAGCCGCCAACCAAGATGAACTGGACACCATGGCAGGGAAGAGAGAAAATACTGTCCACGTAGACAATTTCGACAAACTGGGAGATATTTACCAGTCCCTGCAAGAGACTCTGTGCAATAATTCACAAGAGAGTAAGCCGCAATGATACCTGCTTGTCGTTTTGTTCTCTGGGGATCGCGTTATGATCACTTCGGTCATATTCACACCCACTCCCTCTTCTAACGCCTACCAGACCCACCCCTCACATCTCCATTCCCCCAGCTTCGGGTTTTCTTTTCCAGCTTGGGTTGCCCATATTCTTATGGCTAGCTACTGGAGCTACATCCTTAAAGAAAACTGACGCTACCTCCCCCAGAGCTATCCACTGCACATAGCTCCTCAGCGAGGGGTGGAGACTCGGAGTCCCCTCCCACCTCCACGGGAGAAGGTTGGCTGACTGATCTCACGCAAGACTCACGCAGTCACAGCTACTGTCCTACCACGTCCTTAAGACACTGTTTCACCTGGTCCTCTTCCTCCCCTGGCTCTCACAGTCTCTTCCATCCCCTGTTCCGTCTTGGTGTCTGAGCTTTTGGGGGTGTGACGTATACACGTGTACATATCCATGTGTGTGCCCGGGGGTCTGTGTCACCCCCATCTGCCTATTGCCATGCAGGTCACTCTCAGCTCTGTATGACGTGTCTTACACATGCTGGACTGTGTCACACCGCTGTCCGCAGTGTTTTGGAAGCATTCTAACTCTATCCGACCCTCATGACCTTCTCCCGTCTCTTCTGTTCCCCCTGCCCTTTTCACGTCCTCCTTATTCTGAAATTTCTCCACATCTTTGTGCCCATCGTTCTACCCACTACAAATACCCAGCCCATTACTTCCCTGCATCTAAAATACCTAACAAGTTTAAGCTTTTGCTTTCCCCGTGCTCCCAAACTCCGGCGCTTTCTCTTTCTCTTGGCGTTAACACTTAGTGTGTATCTTGCTGTTTTCTCATCTGTATCAGTCAAAAGACAGTGAGTTCCTTGGCCTCTCCTTCACTCTTGGGTTCCAGCCAAAGCTAGTCTGTCAGGAAGCCTGGTCTTAGGAATATGGACGCTACTTTATCCTCATCTCCCATGTTACCTTTTGGAAGTGAATGCTGAGATGGAGTATGGGCTCGGTGGCGTTTTAAGGAGCCACGCTTGTGAAATGAGGAGGAGGGCAGGGAGGCAGAAACCAGCCAGTGGTGCATCTTCAGTGAAGGGGTAGAGCTAGTAGCTCTGAAGCAAGCACTTCCCAGGGCAGCTGGCCAGTGTCAGACTTAGACGGCAAGGATAGGGTGAGAAGGGAGTGTGGGCCGCCCTGGGAAAGGCATGCCATTGGCAAGGCATCTGTGCAAGAAGGCAGCCCCGAAGGAGCTGACAGCTGACGGCCCCACTATCTGCAGGAAGCTCTTTCCTCCCAAAAGGTCTGTCTGGACAGCTCAGCTCTGTGGCCACCTCTGTGCTTTACAAAGGAATTGCGTGACACTGGGCAACTGGTGGCGGCCATTTGTGATTACCCTGCTGCTTCTTCTACCGAGCCGGGGCGTCTGGCTGGAGCCGAGAGAAAGTTATTCCTTGGGCTTTAGGATATGTCACGTTGAGCTTCAGTAAGATGATCCTGTGCTCTATTTATGAACACCACACACCTGTCCTGTTCACTTTTAATACTGAGGATATGACATGAAAAACTGAAGTAGAAAAAAGAGTTTAAGTTTCTAGAAGTTCAGATACGTTTTTTTTTTCCTTCACAGTAATTATGAATTCTTACAAATTTACCCAACTCTGAATTCCATTTCTACACATGCACAATTACAATAATGTGTCATAGGCTGGCTGGGACTATTTACTCAGTTATTGCATGCCCAAAGTGTTTTGGAAATGATACGGTTCAATACAGATATAAACTGGCAGCATTAGTAACAACAGGAGCTTCAACAGGACACAATGGGATTGCTACCCAGACTGTTCTGCAGACATTGCAGAGACTTCTATGCTTATAAAACATCTCCTGAGAATATTCAATCTATTCAAATCACCTACTTCCTTTCTGAATAGCCTGCAGTATCTTTTCCAATAACTCATGCAAATATAATTACACTTTGAAAAACGTCTATTATCCTACTCTTTCCTGCTATTTTTTCCTTCTCTTTGAGGTTCAATCAGTGAGTCTCTCTTCTGTTAATTTATCTCAATTTGCTGCTAACGCGAAACAATTTAAGTATTTAGCAAAGCAATTTAAGTATCCCAGTAAAGGAACAATTTAGAATGATGCACGAGGAAAATAATTTATTCTTTTTCTCCCCTCTTCCTGTTCCAGCCTGTAACCTTCAGGAAGCTGACGTGATTTTCCTTTGTGATGGCTCTGACATGGTGTCTGATTCGGAGTTTGTTACCATGACAACTTTCTTGTCAGACTTAATTGATAATTTTGACATTCAGTCTCAAAGAATGAAAGTAGGGATGGCTCAATACGGGAGCCTGTATCAGGAAATTATCGGGTTGGAAAGCTCTCTGAACAAGACTCAGTGGAAATCTCAGATCCAAACTATGGCCAAGAGCAAAGGGTTTCCACGAATTGACTTTGCTCTATTGCACGTGAAACACATGTTTGATCCGTCTGTCGGTGGGAGAAGAAACGCTGGTGTTCCTCAGACTTTGGTGGTCATCACATCTGCTTCTCCCCGCTACGATGTGACAGACGCAGTGAAAGTCCTGAAAGACCTTGGCATTTGTGTGCTGGCTTTGGGCATCGGAGATATTTATAAGGAACAACTTCTTCCTGTCACAGGAAATTCGGAAAGAATAATTACTTTCCAAGACTTTAATAAACTAAAGAATGTGGATGTGAAGAAGAGAATGGTCCGTGAAATCTGCCAGAGCTGTGGAAAAGCCAGTGAGTGTCTTGCTGTTGTTTGGCTTGATGGCAGCTTCCTGTGCCTCCATGTCCCAAGGTTGTGTTAGGGGCTAGCCTAATCCACTTAGAACAATGTGTGGTGAGAAGAGACATCAATTGCTGCTTCTCCCTGGAAGCTTGTGATGAGTCAGCCTTCCTCAGTGACAGGACAGGGTGTAGAACATAAGAGGACATGCTGGGCTGTATCCTGTAGGCTTCCCTGTCCCTCACTACCATCCAGGGTTTATGCTCCCTTCATCCCTGGAGCTTCGTCTCCTGTATTTGCAAGTCCTCTGGACAATGTCCTTCATCCAGCAGGAAGTAAGGAAAATGAACAATTCACTATTGATGGTTTTAACGTTGTTAAGCTACTAAAGGAGTCAGTGTGTGGTGTGTGTGTATGTGTGTGTGTGTGTGTTTGTGTGTGTACATTTATGTGGGTGTATAGAGTGTTTTTTTTTTTTTTTTTTTGGAAACAGGGTTTCTCTGTGTAGCCTTGGCTGTCCTGGACTTGCTTTGTAGACTTTGTAGACCAGGCTGGCCTGGAACTCACAGTGATCCACCTGCCTCTGCCTCTCTGAGTGCTGGGATTATAGAGCGGGTTTTTAAAACTTTTATTGTTATTATTATTTAAATTCTTTATTAATTACACTTTATTCACTTTGTATCCCTCCTGTGGTTCCCTCCCTCTTCCTGTCCCAATCCCTCCCTTCCTCCACCCTCTGCACGCATGCCCCTCCCCAAGTCCACTGATGGAGGAGGTCTACTTTCCTTCCTTCTGATCCTAGTCAATTAGGTCTCATCAAGAGTGGCTGCATTGTCTTCTTCTGTGGCCTGGTAATGATGCTTCCCCCTCAGGGGTGGTAATTAAAGAGCAGGCCAATCAGTTCATGTCAGAGACAGTCCCTGTTCCTATTACAATGGACCCCACTGGGATACTGAACTGCCATGGGCTACATCTGTGTAGGGGTCTTAGGTTATCTCCATGCATAGTCCTTGGTTGGAGTATGAGTCTCAGGAAAAACACCTGTGCTCAGATTTTTTGGTTCTGTTGCTCTCCTTGTGGAGTTTCTGTCCTCTCCAGATCTTACTGTTTCCCACTTCTTTCATAAGATTCCCTGCACTCTGCCCAGAGGTTGCCCATAAGTCTCAGCTTCTGCATTGATAGTCTGCAGGGCAGAGCCTTTCAGAGGTCCTCTGTGTCAGGCTCCTGACTTGTTCCCTCTTTTCTCCTTCTTCTGATGTCCATCCTCTTTGCCTTTCTGGATAGGAATTGAGCATTTTAGCAAGAGTCCTTCCTCTTGATTAGTTTCTTTAGGTGTATGGATTTTAGTAGGTTTATCCTATATTATATGTCTATACGAGTGAGTATATACCATGTGCATCTTTCTGCTTCTGGGATAGCTCACTCAGGACGATCTTTTTGTCTTTTATATACAGGAGGGCTACTGATTTTTTTGAGTTAATTTTGTATCCAGCCACTTTGCTGAAGGTGTTAATCAGTTTTAGGAGTTCCCTGGTAGAATTTTTGGGGTCACTCAGGTATACTATTATATCATCTGCAAACAGTGATACTTTGACTTCTTCCTTTCCAATTTGTATCCCCTTGATCTCCTTCAATTGTCTTATTGCTCTAGCAAGGACTTTAAGAACAATGTTGAAGAGATATGGAGAGAGTGGGCAGCCTTGCCTTGTCCCTGATTTCAGTGGGAATGATGTAAGTTTCTCTCCATTGAGTTTGATATTGGCTATAGGCTTGCTGTATATCGTCTTTACTATGTTCAGATATGTGCCATGTATCCCTGATCTCTCCAAGACTTTAAGCATGAATGGATGTTGGATTTTGTCAAATGCCTTTTCAGCATCTAAGGAGATGATCATGTGGTTTTTCCCCTTCAGTTTGTTTATGTGGTGGATCACATTGATGGATTTCCGTATATTGAACCACCCCTGCATTCCTGGGATGAAGCCTACTTGGTTGTAGTGGATTATATCTTTGATGTGTTCTTGGATTCAGTTTGCAAGTATTTTGTTGAATATTTTTGCATTGATGTTCATGAGGGAGATTGGCCTGAAATTCTCTTTCTTTGCTGGGTCTTTGTGAGGTTTAGGTACCAAGGTGACTATGGCTTCATAAGAATGAGTTTGGTAGTGTTCCTTCTGTTTCTATTTTGTGGAATAGTTTGAAGAGTATTGGTGTTAGCTCTTCTTTGAAGGTCTGGTAGAATTCTGTGCTGAAACCATCTGGCCCTGGGCTTTTTTTGCATGGTAAACTTTTGATGACCGCTTCTATTTCCTTAGGGGATATAGGACTATTTAATTGCTTTACCTGGTCTTGATTCAGCTTTGGCATGTAGAATTGGTTAAGAAAATTGCCCATTTCATTTAGATTTTCAAATTTTGGGCATATAGACTTTGGAAGTAAGACCTAATTATTGTTTGGATTTTTTTCAGTGTCTGTGGTTTTGTCCCCCTTATCGTTTCTGATTTTGTTGATTTGGATAGTTTCTCTCTGCCTTTTAGTTAGTTTGGCTAAGGGTTTGTCTAGCTTGTTGATTTTCTCAAAGAACCAGCTCTTGGATTCATTGATTCTTTGAACTGTTTTATTTGTTTCTAATTTATTGATTTTAGCCCTGAGTTTGATTATTTCCAGCCATCTACTCCTCTTTGGTGTGTCTGTTTCTTTTTTTTTTTTTTTTTTTTCTAGGGCTTTTAAGTGAGCCATTAAGTTGCTTGCATGAGATGTTTCGAATTTCTTCTTGAAGGCACTTTTAGTGCTATGAATTTTCCTCTTAGCACTGCTTTCATTGTGTCCCATAAGTTTGGGTATGTTGAAACTTTTATTATTTTTTTTAAAATTTTTGTTTATGGCTGTTTTGCCTGTATGTATGTCTGGATAACATGCATGTCAGCGACCTCAAAGGCTAGAAAAGGGCATCAGATCCTCAAGAATGTGTATGCATGTATATGTGTGTACTTTGTGTCTGCAGTGCCCTCAAAGGTCAGAAGACGGTGTCAGAATTGGAGTTACAAATGGTTTTGAGCCAGCTTGGGGGGTGCTGGGAACCGAACCTGGGTCCTCTGTAAGAGCAACAAGTGTTCTTAATTGCCGAGCCATCTGCCTAGCCCTGATTTGTTTTTAAAGAACAACCTCTACGTGATTGTAACGTAGTAAAAATTTCAGTTGTCTTTACAGGTTATTTAATCCACAACTATAAATAGCCGCAAAGGCCTCTTGGATATCGTAGAGGAGTAGGCTTGGCTAGGTGTGAGGTCGGCAATGTGATCTATCCCGCTGGGAAGTCACCTCTCAGCTGCAGCCGCCAGTGGCCACAGGGAACTCAGCTTCTGTGCATTTGGGGCTGGGAGTCGGGAAGACAGCACAGCGGAAGGCATCCCTCAGCGTGGGATTTGTGCATTTGTAACTTCCTTGCTGCTGTCTCTGGAGCTGTGACACGGGGGGCTACCGCCCCCTTTACAGCATGTGTCAATCTCTCTGAGTGCTCCAGATCTTTAATGTTTGGGTACTCGTGTGGAGGAAAGTGACAGAGGAAACCCTGGGCCTGGAGTTAGAAAGCCAAGTAACCTGCTCATTCTGTGTAGCTGGCGTAACTTGTTTGCTTAGTTGACAGTGTTTACAAAGTGGAGACTTTGCATTAAAGAAACAGATCTCAGGCTTTACATAAAAAAAGAAAAAATGCATCTATTTACATGGGGTCTCATTTGCCACTTGGCTGCTCTCGGCTGGTGCTGGTGGAGGGCAGGCATGGGGCTTGTTCTGGTCTCCAGATAACTGTCTTCCCACCCTGGCCATTTGACTAACTGGAATTACCCACCCGGCCTTGCAAAACTTTGCATTTGTCACTGCTGGAAATTGAATAATCTCCAGGACAGTTCAAATGGTTAATGTGTTATGATCATACGAGTAGGAACACGTCGTCATTAAAAGCAGGAAAATTCACCCACACACAGAGAGCTGCTAGCAGAGAGCCTAAACCATAGCTTGAATGTCAGATAACAACTGGAACTTTTAGGTATGACTGGGGGCGAAGGAGGCACTTGCCTTCTATATTGGTAGAAGCCAGGATCTTCACTTTTGAAACATACTCTGGGTACTAGAACTCCCTGGACTCCAGCTCTGGAGCATGGCAGAATCCTTTTTCTGACCCTGCCCTCCATCCTTACTGCTGTCTGCTGATTAACCTGGCCTTGTTTCCTTGGTCTCCAGATTGCTTTGTGGATGTAGTGGTCGGGTTCGACCTTTCCACTCATCGCGAGGGCCAGCCTTTGTTCCAGGGCCACCCACACTTGGAATCATACCTCCCAAGGATCTTAGAGGCCATCACCTCTATCAGAGGGGTGAGCTGTGGCGCAGGTGCGGAGGCGCAGGTGAGCCTGGCCTTTAAGGTGAACAATGACCAAGAGTTCCCAGCCAAGTTCCAAATCTACCAGAAAGCGGTGTTTGATGATCTGCTGCAAGTCACCGTCCATGGGCCGACTCATCTGAACGCACAGTTCTTGCAGTCGCTCTGGGACGTGTTTGAGGAGCGATCGGCCTCCAGGGCCCAGGTATGCCCACTACAGCCTACCTCCAATTCCTCACCCCACATCTGCTCCCCACTTCCCAGGCATACCTCTGGCTTTCCCGTCATCCGTTTTTTTTTTTTTCCCTCTCTCTTTCTGTAGGTGATGCTTATTTTCTCAGACGGTCTCCAGGGCGAAAGTGTCACCATGCTGGAGCAGCAGTCGGACAGGCTCCGAGAAGCAGGTGCTGAATGGAAAGTCCAAACAGTGGGTGCACGAAGCATGTGAGCGGGTCTCTGCTCCATGTGTTCTAGGTCTTGAGCTCTGTGTAGACGATGCTGGTGACTTGTGTGGAGTCCTTTGATTGACCCCCCTTTTTTTTCTCTCCCTTGATACGATGCACTTACACTTATAACCTTCTACAGACATGCACCCTTGACTAACCCCAACGGCTTGGACTGAGGGTAGTTTGGAGATTTGGAGGTTTTAAGGAAGGAGAAGCTTATTTTGGCTCACGTTTGTGGGGGAGACGGTGCATTGTGGTGGGGAAGACACGGTGGAGGCAGCTTCATGGTGGCAAGAGGCTCTGTAGTGACAGCTGCTTGCTCCTGTCTCGGCAGAATAGGAAGCAAAGCCAGGAATTCTGGAGGCCGGCTGGCTTTCTCCTTTCCTCTGGGACTCTGGTTCATAAGGGCAGGTTATCTTCAGAATGTTCAACTCGAAACATTCTCACCGACATGCCAAAGGCTGTGCCTTGTTACTGCCCTCGGTGCTTATTAATCCAATCAAGTTTACAGTGAGGAGTAGCTGTTGTAGGTGGGACTATACCAAATCACATCCCAGTGACCCCGGCTCTCAGTGATGTCAGCATATGGAAGTCCAGTGCTCAAGCCTCAAGTGAGTCAACTCTGGCACAGTTAACACTTCAGAGTCACTGCGGTGCACACCTGTAATCCCAGCACTCCGGGAGGCAGAGGCAAGTGGATCCCTGCGAGTTTGAAGCCAGCCTGGTATACAAAGCGAGTCCAGGACAGCGAAGGCTACACAGAGAAACCCTGTCTAGAAAACAAAAACCAACCAAATAACTAAAAAAACAAAACAGAAAACACACACACACATAAACAACAACTAAAAACTACTTCATGAGAATTCAAAGTCTTACATGATACAGGCCAAGGCTGAGTCTTTACTGAGATAAAGCCCTGCTCATAGCTTCCCTTTCTCTTTGCTGATATCTCTCTCTCTTTCACACACACACACACACACACACACACACACACTTTCCCCTCTCAGATCCTGTTTCTAGGGTGTCCGTCCTAGGACACCTTTCACTGTTTGAAGTTATCCATGTGAAAAGTAGCAATGGGAGCTAGCACTTCTCACCCTCCATCCGTATTCACCAGCTTTGGCTGAGCCCGAGGTGAGATGGAGAAGATGAGAGGAATCTTCAGCAGAGCGGAGGTCCGTTAGCTGTGCAGGGACACATCTTCTAAACCTGCCTTGAAGGAGCCCCAGACTGCGCTTTTGAGATGCAATTTTCATAGCACACCTCCTTAGAGTCATACATTTTCCTGCCTTATTGCTGGGGGGGGCATCACCCCCCCCCCCCCCCCCCCGTAGATCCCTTCAGCACTTTCTCATGGTCCTTGGGTTATGTAGCAACTTCCGGAACATGACACCCAAGACTGCAGGATCTGCCTCGCGTCCTGCTCCAACCAGAGCTCTTCCCGCACGCTTGGTGTCCCAGCATTCAGAACTTCCCTTCTTCAAGGTGTTCAGTCTCGTTCCCTCCAGGCTTCATTAGACCTCTGCACACCTCCCTCTGTCCTGATCCTCTGTTATTCCATACTCTTTCCCTTGACCAACTTCCATTCATCCACAGGGTCAGCTTAGCCACCACTCTCTCCAAGAATCCTCTCGTATCCCCTGAGACTGTCCTCCCATATCAAGACTGTCCACCCATATCAAGGCTATCCTCCCAGATCCCCTGAGACTGTCCTCCCATATGGCCTGAGACTGTCCTCCCAGATCCCCTGAGACTATCAAGGCTTTCATTGCTCTCTGATGGCCTCTCCTGGAGAACTCAGATTTTTTTTTTTAAATTCTGTCCATCTCATCCATTAGACCATGAACTCTGACACAGGAAGGAATATGAGCCTAACCCACTCTACAACAATCAGTACTGAGCAAGTTCCTAAGAAACACATGCTGCTTACTGACAAGATGGGTGAGCCAACAGCTAGTGGAGGAATCAGTGAATGAGTGGGTGAAATCATACACTCGCCTGAGATAGGAGTCACCTGAGTCTGCATCTCTGGGGAAAAGCTATTGTTGATACGAAGTCCATAAAATTCAGAACCCCACCCCAAAAATTAACAATGAGCTTCTTTAAAAAATATTTTTTTATTAATTATAGCTTATTCACTTTATATCCCAGCTGTGGCCCCCTCCCTCAACCCCTCCCAACCCCATCCTCCCTCCTTCTTCTCCTCCCATGCCCCTCCCTGAGTCTACTGATAGGGGAGGTCCTTCTCCCCTTCCCTCTGATCCTAGCCTATCAGGTCTTCTCAGGACTGGCTGCATCATCTCCCTCTGTGGCCTGGTAATGCTGCTCCCCACCTCAGGGGGAGGAGACCAAAGAGCTAGAGACTGGGTTCCTGTCAGAGACAGTCCCTGCTTCTATTACTAAGGAACCCACTTGGACACTGAGCGCCACGGGCTACATCTGTGCAGGGGTTCTAGGTTATCTCCAGTAATCATCCTTGTTTGGAGCATCAGTCTCAGAAAAGACGCCTGTGCCCAGATTTTTTGGTTCCTAGCAGCTTTATTTGTAACAATGAGCTTCTTAAAAATCACATTTGACTGCCCAAGAGTTGCATCAGAATTGGTGTGAGATAGTGCGCACCACTTTCTGCTGCTGTTTTTCTGTTGGTTTGTCAATAGCTTCTCTTGGATCTTTTTTTCATGCTGAGGTCAGAGACTCGAGTCTAGTATGTTTTCAGAAATGCAGCTGCATCTGCTTCTGGGTGCTCGTGTGTTGAGAATTCTGCTTCCTCTGATGTTTGCCTTTTCCATCTTCTGGTTCTCTAAATGTCATTTGCCAGGTGGAAGTTCCTTTCCGTGAAAGAGCCCTTGGGTCTCACAGGTGCTATTTTTAAAAATAGGACTTGATGCTCTTTTGGTGGTGTCCCTGGACACATTGACTCCTGATGAGTTTCCCAGCTTTGGATTTGGACAAGGATTCGACTACAGGACTCACCTGACCATTGGAATGATGGACCTGGGCAAGAAGCTTTCCCAGTATCTGGTGAGTTGCCATCTCAAGCACCATGTTGGGTTATCTCAAGGTCCACGAGAACCAAGATGGAATCCAGTGTTTCCAAAGACTGCCGCCGTGTGTCATTAAGTTATATGCATGGCATTTAGGTTGTTAGAACACGAAAAAGACCTAACATCATATTTTCCCCTGTGTTCTCAAGCATTTTAATTGACATGTCTTTGGTTATTAGTTTAAAAAAAAACTGCATGTGGGTTTTGTTATTGTGGTAAAAATGAATATGTACTATTTATCATCTCAACAATTTGAAGTACACAGTATATGGTTGTATTTGTTACTTATCTGGTCATTACAACTAACTGGCAAAACCAGCTTAAGACGGGAAGGGTTTGTTGGGTCTCAAAGTTGGAGGATGCAGCCCATCACACGGGAGAGGCAGGCAGCAGGAGGAGGACCTGAGGTAGCTGGCTGGCTGCACTGTTTCTCCTGTCAGGGGATGGGGGTGGCCGTAATTGGAGTCTTCCTTTTAATCCTTCTCCAGCCTGTGGAGTGGTGCTGCAGCAGCCCATGCCTAGTGCGGGTCTTTCCATCTTAGTTAACCTAATCTAGAAACACCCCCCCCCAGACAGGTCCAGAGGTTTGTTTCCATGATGATTATAAATCTTAGCAAGTTGACAATCAAGGTTGACAACCGCATTAGCTAATGTGCACATTGCTGTATGATAGGTCTCTAGAAAGTGTTCATTGTATATGACCGAAACCCTGTAAACCCCTGGTTAGCAATATGACCTCTTTCTGGCTCTACCCCGGCTCTACCTCTCCAGAGCCTGGCAACCCCACTCGCTTTCCATTTCTGAAAGTTCCTCTCCTTAAGAATCTTTATGAAGGCATCATATTGTGTTTGTGTGCTAGTGACTGGCTTAGTGTAACATCTTCAAGGCTCGTCTGCACGGTCACACGTGACAGTATTCTCCTCTTCGCTGGGCTGTCTTCGTCCATTCACCTCTCAACTGACACTGAGGGTTGCTTCTCCTCTTAGTTAACATGAATAACACTGTGATGAAACACACACAGGCAAACATTTCTTCAAGATTCCCTGTTCAGTTCTTCTGCCTATGTTCCCACCAACGGGATGATGGATTCCGGTGCTTGGAGGAACACGCCTGCTCTTTTCCATACCTTACAAGCTCTGCCCTCCCCCATCTTCCTGGACACGTGATGTGTTCTGCTTTCTCCCTTCCTCCCTACTTTCTTTCCTCCTCCTCTACTTTCCTCTCTCCTTCCTTTCATTTTCCTTCCCCCACTCCCTCACTCCATCCTTTCTTGGATAGTAGCCATCCTACTACATATGAGGTAATAGAGCATTAAGGCATCTATCTATCTATCTATCTATCTATCTATCTATCTATCTATCTATCCTACCTACCTACCTATCTATCTATTTATTTAGAGACTGAGTCTCACTGTGTATCCCTGACTGGCCTGGAACTCTCTATGTAGACCAGGCTGGCCTCAACTCAGGGTGATCTGCCTGCCTCAAACACCTGAACCCACCGCAGCCTTAAGGCTTTGAATTGCACTCAAAACATTATATTTCAGGGTTTTTTTTTCCTACCTTTCCTCTCATTGTCTCATCACTGAACGAATGCCTAGGGTATTAACAGATCAACCAGCCCCTAATGTCTTTAAAAAGCTCCCGATAATTTATACAACAGAAATTCCAGGAGATTGTCAGCTAGGAAGCAATATGTCTCAAGTCAGCTTGGCCCGTGGCCATGTATGTGCTCGGTGCCCTTTCCATTAATTGAGGTTGTGTCCTTGAGAGCGGATGCTGCCCACACAATTTGTTGGCCTGGTGCGCTCTCTCTGCAGTTCAAGTCGTAAGATTGCTTTCACCCTTCCCGCAAAGGCAGAGGCTGGCTTGTAGGTGTCTCACGATGTGTCTGAATACGATTGTTATGTAAGAAAGCCTCCGATGACTGTTGCTCAGCCCACTTCCCTTTTAATTTAATTTATTTTATTTTATTTTTTATGTCTTTCTTTAGGGAAACGTCGCAGAGAGGGCTTGTTGCTGTACGTTTTGTAAATGTCCGGGGATTCCTGGACCTCATGGAACCCGGGGACTTCAAGGCTCAAAGGTGCCATTTGGTTGTGATCCGTTTTTCTCTCACATTCCTTGCTTGGTCGTGAGTGGAGCTGAAATGGAATAGTTGGATTTATAGCCTTGGCTCCGATAATGTAATCGCCTTGGGCAATTACTTCCACAGTGTAGGAGTGTGTTCAGAGGGGTTCACTCCTGACACGGCCACCGAGAACAACTCCCCTTTCTCCTCCTTATCTGCAGCGAGGATGCTTTTGGGGTTTGCAATTAATGCTTTCTAAATCTGCTTTAGATGGTCTGAAAGGTGTTAAGAGAGAGTTGTGGTTTTTCAATAGTAAATGAGGTTGAGCTGCAAAATAAAAGGACAAATTATAGAAGACCAATTACATAGCAATGGCATAGAAAAATGCATCATGGTATTTTCAATGAAAGACTGTGCCAATGCAAACAAATGGACTACATTCATTTATATAAAAAACGAATGAATTTTTACCACATTCTAATGACCAGAGGAAGCGGAAAAGACAAAGCAGGAGAATACACAGATAGGGTTCCATTTATTAAAAGGAAGCTGTGCTGTCTGAGAATGCATACTTAAGCAGGGAAATAGCTTTAAAGCCCTGGAAGTATTATCCTAACTGTTACCAGCACACTCCTGAGGAGGGCCAGAGTAGTGGCTCGCTGGCTGATGACTGCACAGATGTCATGTAAAATCATTGCACAAAACTTACACATAAAATGCACTTAACAAACTGCATTTTCCTTGCTTTCACTGTATATGCATTTTCAAATGGGTTTTAGGTATCATGGTAAAAGATAGATAAATACCTAAATGTATTGATTTTCATCTCAATAATTTTAGCTTGTATTTTCCTTCCTCAATATTTCAAAAAGACTTAAATTATTCATTGGGGGGGTGCATGACTGTGCCATGGTGCACCTGTGGAGGTCAGAGAACAACTGGCAGGATCAGCTCTCTCCTTCCGCTTTGTTAGTTCTGGAGGCTTGGCAGAAAGCGTCTGTATACTGAGACTCCTCCTCGGTCCAAAACGGATCGATCATCACCCTCTTGGATGCTTTCTGCTTTGCCTATCCAC
Organism: Meriones unguiculatus; assembly: GCF_030254825.1. Taxonomy (NCBI): domain Eukaryota; kingdom Metazoa; phylum Chordata; class Mammalia; order Rodentia; family Muridae; genus Meriones; species Meriones unguiculatus. Next base: position 45,201,212 of record NC_083354.1, read on the forward strand.
GTCGAGGGATAATTTACACAGCATGTTTTGCTGACTTGTGAGACGCCATTTATCGAACACTCCTCTTGCATGTCAGTAGACTCATGTTCCAGGGGCTCAGCAAGGGTCTGTATTAGAGGGTGGGGAAATCTCAGCAGATCTGTGTTACAAGCAAAGTCACAAAGCAGCTAAACTACGGATCAGGGGAGAGTGATTTGGTTTAAACATTGCTCGTATCAAAGCAGAAGAAAGTCAAATGGACCCTTTGTGGGCGTTCCTGCTTTGTCAGTGATGGAGCTGGAGAGATGGCTCAGGAGCTTGCCAGAGTATCTGAGCTTAGCTCCCAGAACCCACATCAGGATGCTAATAACAACCTGTAACTCCAGCTCCAAGGGCCCTCCTCTGGCCTGCACTCATGCACACACACACACACACACACACACACACGCACGCACGCACACACACGTGTGCGGTTACTATTGTGTGGTGAAACACCATGATGAAAATCACCCTGAAGAGAAAAGGGTTTGTTTGGCTTACACTTCCATATTACTGTTTACCACAGAAAGAAATCAGGACATAAACTCTGACAGGGCAGGGACCTGGAGGCAGGAGCTGATGCAGAGACCATGGAGAGGTGCTGCTTACTGGCTTGCTCAGCCTGCTTTCTTATAGAACCCAGGACCCCCAGCCCAGGGTGGCACCCCTACAATGGTTGGTCCCTCCCCACGAATCACTGATTAAGAAAGCAGCCTCCGGATCTGCCTAAAGCCCAATTTATGCAGACATTTTCTCAACCGAGGCACCCTTCTCTCTGATCTTCCATGCCAGGTTGACACGAAGGCAGCCAGTACACACACATAACCAAAATAATAACAATACGTATTTAAAAATGGCGGTCACAGATGCAAGAGTGGCTCCTCATTTATGGGTGGGTTTCCAGGATCAGTCTTTTGTGTCACCTTCTGCAGGGGGGCCTCAGAGACAAGGCCAAGGAAGAAGCCAGCTGCAGATCTCAGGGTCTCTGCAGCTCATGGCTTCATTGGCACCAAGTCTACCCACCACTCAAGGGAGGGCCTGGCCGGGAATGTCCACTGACTTCGTGAGTTTGAACTGACCGAAGATGGTGAAGTGTCCTTCTCTCCCTCCTCCTAGGGTTTTTCGGGTCTGAAAGGCAGCAGAGGACACAGAGGAGAGGACGGAGATCCTGTAAGTTGGGACTTCCTCCCCCATGAACCTATATTCACTGATGTTCCATGTCCTGAACGCTTTCTGGAGCCGAGCAGATTCGTGTATGTTTCTCTCTTTTTAACCTAGCGCTGTGGAGGAAAGGGCTGCCTTCTTTTTCCCTGCACTAACAGGAGCAGCTCACATGACAGGGGCTGGAACTTGGTTGCCGTCGGTGTTTTTTTGTTTTTAAATCAGGGTTGGGGTCTGGGACTTTCCTCCCTGTCTCTAAGCAGTGTGCAACAGCTTATCATTGGGGAGCAGTTTTTAGGCCTTGTGCTCAGTGCATGGCTCTAGGCCAGTTCCTTCCACAGAGAGGAAGTGGGCAGGATGTCCCACAGAGCATGATGTCATGACTAAATGCTGCCCAGAGGTTTGGAAGCCTCAATATATGACTCTCAAACCACAACTCTCACTTAGCCCATTACCCTTATGACAGAACTTGGAGGGATTGAGGCTTCCTTAGGCCTGGGGAGTGTTCAGTTCACAATGTTTAAAAGCTCGGACTCTGAATTGAGGCTTCCAAGGACTGACCTATAAGCGAGACCTTGACCAGGATGTTTACCCTCTTGGTAATTCCTCTAGGACCCAAGGCTGACCTAGCTACTTTAACAGGATCACTCAAGGAGTACACTAGTGTCTCACTTTGTACCCCAGTGGGCTCTCAGACACCACCAAGCCAGTGTATGCATGCTTTTGTGTGTGGCGCATCACCGCGCACCTTGCTGAGGGCCCACAGTTGACTGAAAGCTCAGGTCACGAGAAACTGTGAAGACCAAGGTCCTCTCAAGCCCCCTGTGGCTGGGGGCCACACCTTGTGTTGCCCCCCTCCCCTGACTGATCTTCAGAGCCAAGGAAGCAAGGTGGAAAAACGGAGGCTCTCATGCCCCTTCCCTCACGAGGAGGCGTGTTAGCTATGCGTTTCCTGCTCTTCTGAAAAAATCACCCACAAAAGCATCTTAAGAAAGGAGGGAGCTGGGTGTGGTGGTGCACACCTTTGATCCCAACACTCAAGGAGGCAGAGATGGAGGCAAGTGGATCCCTGTGAGTTCGAGGCCAGCCTGGTCTACAAAGCGAGTCCAGGATAGCCAAGGCTACACAGGGAAATCATTTCTCCACCCCATCCCCAAAAGGAGGGTCTATAATGGTGAATGACATGAGGGACTGGTTCCTTACGGTGAGCAAATCATGGGACAGGAGCCTGAGGCATCTGCTTCCATTGCATCCACAGTCAGGAAGCAGAGAGGTGTAAATGCTCCTCCAAATAGCCTCTTCTCCAGATAGCCCCCCTTCTCTAGATGGCCTCCCCCTCTCCACATAGTCCTCCATCTCTAGTCTCCCCATCTCCAGCTATCCCCCCTCCAGACAGCTTTCTCCTTTTTATGCAGTCCAGGATTCAAGCCCATGTAATGGTACCAACCACATTTAGCCCCCCCCTCCCGCCAAACAAGGTAACTTAATCTCCATAAACCCTCATATGGTGTCCATAGGGTCTCCACACTCAAGTAGCACATTTGTTTCTCCAGGTGCTTTGGGCTCTGGTTCTTGGCTGTTTCTAAACCTTTCCTGTTAGGATCATGGTTGACGAGAGACGTAATGACCTCGAGTGTTCTCCCTGTGCGGACAGTCTGACATTGGACAGGCCTGTGTGTGTGTGTGTGTGTGTGTGTGTCCACCACTGTCGGGGCCTCCACTTTATTTTTTTTTAAGAAAGGGTCTCTTATTGACCTGGAGTTTATAAATTTGGATAGGCCTGCCAGCGCTTCAAGGTTCCACTTGTCTCTGGCTCCTGCCCCCAGAGCTGGGATTAAACGTATACCACCATTCTTGGATACACACACACACACACACACACACTAATATGCATTCTGGGATCAAACTCAGAGTCTTACTCTTGCACAGAGAGCACATTCCCAACTAATCTCTCCCCAAAGGGCAGGCTCTTCTGCCTTTGTGCTCTGTCCTTGCAGTGACGCGTCTTCCCCTGTGTCTCTCCTCGGCTCTAGCCCTGGGTGGTGCTGAAGTGCTTTTCTGTGTCAGCAGTGCTGACTTCCCCAGGGTGGCATCAGGACCCTGGGCATGATATCCTGGGGTCACTGAGCAATTAGGAGTGTGGCTAGGAGGCAAAGAGACTCCTGAGCCTTTGGCTGCACTGATGAGGGAGTAGAGGAGCTGAGCTCATCCCCAACCCATCTGTGACTCCTGAGGGGCCCTGAAGGCCGACAGAGAAAGGGTGGGGATGCCACAAGCTGAAGCCTAGCGCTCCAGAAGCAAAGCACTGACAACCTCTGGCAACTGTATCACTTTGGGTATATGTTTGGACTCACTTTTTAGGGAAGGCGAGGAGAAATTGGGCTTCAAGGAGACAGAGGGACCAGGGGATGTCCGGGGACTCAAGGTCAAAAGGTAAGCTTCAGCTGACTCATTATTCTCACTCCCCTGTCTCCTCCCATTTTCTCGCCTGTTTCCTCTTTCCTACCACCTCTCTCTCTCCCCTCCCGACATGTTATATATGTTAGTTCCTCTGCTTGCAGATGAACCTTCAGCATTCATTTACTTCCACCCATAACCTTTATATGGGCGGGTAGCCAGAAACAAGTAAAGAGAGAATGTCAGACAACAACTCTCAGGGGAGGCAGCCCCTTCCTGCTACGGAATTAGAGTCCCCAGTTCTGCCTTTGACCCCGCAATGACAGCTGTTTAATCTTTTGCAGGGAGTGAAAGGATTTGCTGGAGCTCAGGTACTGTATTTCCTTCCCAGTCAGCTTTGCTCTCCTAGCTCGGATTCATTTCCTAGCAAGCACATGTCAGACCCCCACCCCCCATGCCCCACCCCTCACCCCACCCCTTTGCCCCCCCCCCCCCCCGACTGCTTTGGTGCTGTCACCTGCGATACCTGACTGCTGGCTGTTGTTCTTCAGGGAGAGCACGGAGAAGATGGGCTTGATGGGCTGGATGGAGAAGACGTAAGCCATCTATCTGTCTCTTCTCCCTTTTTGTTATCACAAAGCCATCATGAGGTTGATTTTCCTAAATGAGATTTTGTTTTCTGTTTGTTTAGGGATTTTATGGACTTCGTGGGGGAAAGGGAGAAAAAGGTGACCCTGGTTCTCAGGTAACTCTTTTCGGGTATCAAGTAGTCCCCGGTGACAGATCCAGCCTTGTTTGCTGCGCTGGCAGTTGGGGATAAAACCGACAGCCAGCTTCTCCACCATCTTCGTTACCTTTCTTCTGGCTGTGACCAAATGGCCTGGCACCTCCTGGATGCCCCTGGAAAGCAGCCAATGGAAGAAAGTGTTTACTTTGGCTCACAGTTCCGAGGAATAGTCTGTTTTGGTGGGGAAAGCATGGGGGTTGGAGGGTCTGTTTCCTGGTTTTAGCTTATGGTTCAGGAGAGATAGAGTCCTCACAGTGGGGAAGGCCTGCTATGGCTGCAGGCGCAGGAAGCAAGCTGATCAGTTAGACACGGGTGGGAAAGAGAGTGAGTGGGAAATAGGGTGAGAGTATAAACTCTCAAAGCCAGCCTCCAGGGATGTGCTTCAGCGAGGCTCCACCTCCTAAAGGTTCCTCCCCAGGCAGCGCCTCCAACTGGGGCGGGGGCAAGAGTTCAAAAATATGAGCCTCTGAGACATCTTTCCCATTCAAACCACCATAACTACTATGCAATTTTCACATTTTCAGCTAGAAAACCTTACTGTGTGAGTGAGGTCTTTCTGTGGTTACGGTTTTTCAGAAGTCTGTAAATGAACATGTTCAGCCGTCATTATTAACTTCTATATTCTTTCCTGACATCAAATACAAAGAGAATGAAAAAGTTAATTTGGAGACCTTGGGAGTTATAAATCATAGTGAAATAAATACTTCCCAATAGCCGGTATTTTAAATCATCCCAACAGCCGCCACTATCTTTTTGTTCTGACCTATTTATTTATCAAACATTTTGAGCATCTGTAACATAGTTAATGATTTGTCAAGGATCCAGAGATGGGGTGGAACACATGTAATCCTCATCTTCAGGGATCCCATGGTACACAGAAATGGTGGGGTCCTTCTGGGTCCAGTCAGCTTCATGATGGTAAGAAGAGACTTATACAGCGCCAGAGAGACATTAGGCTGTGTGTGTGTGTGTGTGTGTGTGTGTGTGTGTAGCTTGGGAAGGATTTAAGCAATCAAATCTGTGTTTCAGAAATTTGATTTGGAAGTAGTGCAGGGACTGCTGGCATTGACATGGGTATAAGGAAGGATGAGGGGTGGGTCCCTAGAGATTGAGGTGAGGTGGGACGCAGACTTCAGGCAGGGTAGTCACAAAGAGAATGACATATAAAATATATCAATATACTATGATTAATATTAATATAACATTAATAGAGTAGAATATATTAAGGGCATGCAGGGACCAGCCTGGGTGAGGCAGTGGGCACATGGGTGCCAGAAGCCACCCTCAGGTTGTACAGAACAAGGCCTGCTTTAGAGTTGCTCCCTAGAAACCTCCTCTGTTCCATTATAACCCTGGCTCAGGGACGAAGGCTCTTCCAATGTAGGGGAGCAGGAACTGAGACTCAGTCAAAATGCCTCCAGGGACCATATCTCAGGCACATTTTTAATGGAAAGTTGTTGGAGGTGACAGTAGAAAACCCTGTAGGTCTGTATGTGCTTGTTTAGATTTAAATTCAGTGAAATAAAAAAAAAATGTTACCCTTCCATCTCACTAGCCACATTCCAAGTGTTGCCAGCGAAAGATGGCTAGTGGCCACCATGGAGTTTTTTCCCACTGCTGTGGAGTTTTCCCCAGTTGCTGGAAGTTCTGTTGGACAACCCTATGCCAGACCATGAGAAGGTTTCTTGCTTCGCAGCCCAACTATGGCTTAAACTTGAACTTGGGAAGTCTAAGGGCACCTGGGGGAGGCAGGAGAAGAGGAAACTTTTTTTCTGGTCCTCCAGGTGCACTGTTTGACATTTCACCCCATTATACAAGCCACCTCCAGGGGGCTCATCTCATTTATTTGTTTGTTTATCTATTTATTTATTTCCAGGGCAGCCCAGGTCTCAGAGGCGCCCCCGGGGAAGATGGAGAGACAGGCTTCCCAGGAGATCGCGTAAGTTACCAGATCCCACTTCGCTCTCAACAAAACTGTTTTCGTTCTCCTTGGTTCTCCCCACTGAAGTACGGGGGCTGGGCAGCAGGTGCTTGTTACCCAGGGCTTTTTCATTTTGGGGTAGGGGGAATCTGTCCAAATCTGATATGGACTGAGTATTTTAAAGGCTCAGAATGGAGTATGAGTTCTCATAGTGTGTTGATGCTTCCAAGTCACCATGGTGAAAACTTCCTTCCTTTTATTTGTCAGATTCCTAACCTTGTGGGCCCTGTCTGAGCTTGATTCCTTTCTTAATTGTCTGTTAGTTTAACAGCACTGGGACTCGAACCCAGGTCCCTGTGCCTGCTGGGCAAGCATTCTCCCACGAGGCGACATGCCCCCTGGGATTGTCTCTTCCAGACTCAGGTGGAAAAGGCTTTCATTCCGCATCTGAGGGAATGGCCTGATAGCGGGCCAGCACGTCAGCAAAGCCACACTGAGGGGAAGTCACTGCACGGCCTGTTACTCTTAGAACACTGCTTCAGTCACCAAATCGTCTTCAAACGGGGGCCGAGGTTACTTCTGAGAGCCTCACGTTGAGGATTTTTCTTACACCTACTTCATCCCTAAGCTTGAATTAGCTTAGTGTCTCTCAGCCTTCCTAATGCTGCGGCCCTTTAACACAGTTCCTCATGTTGTGGTGATCCCCAAACATAAAATTATTTTCCTTGCAGCTTCATAACTGTTATTTTGCTACTGTTAAGAATCATACTGTAAATATTTTTGGAGATGGGGGTTTGCCAAAGGGGTTGCAACCCACAGGTTGAGAACTGATGAAGGCTAACCCTTAGATATTACTTTAAAAAAAAAAAAGCCTAGTGGCGCAGTCTTGTAATTCCAGGTACTCAGATCCCCGAGGCAGGTGAATCTCAAGTTCAAGGCAGCCTAGGCAACTTAGTGAGACTCCCATCTCAAAGATCTGTCAGTGATAGAAGATTTGCTGAGTTTAATCCCGTGTGTACCACAGAAGGAAGAAAAGGGGAAAAAAATGAAAGCCCGGTGTGGCACAGACCTGTAATCCTAGAACTCAGAAGGCTGAGGCAAGACAGTCACAGTGAGTTCAAGGCCAGCCTGGGCTCTGTAGCAAAGCTCTGTGTCCAAACTGATGAATTAACTGACTCCCTCATTCTGGTGTTTCTGGATTCTAACCATTTCTGAAATCATCTCCTAGGGTAACCCAGGACGAGACAGCATGGTCAAAGGCGAGAAGGGCACCAAAGGAGAATGGGGAAGACAAGTAATTGCATCTACGTTACATAGCTAAGTTGACTAATCCCATTGTTGAGTGAGGTAAGTTTAACAGGTGTATTAACAAACACTCACCAAATCATCCATAGTTAAAAGGAAAATAAGGTATGTCTGAGGTAGGCTGTTTATCTGGGGGACGTTATTAATGTTCTAGGAAGTGATAATGCACCTCATTTGTCGCCATTTACTCACAGCACATTGCTAGCCCTCTCCTGGTTGCTGCCTCTGTCCCTGTTGGCCATCTCACCAACAGGGTCACTATACAGCATGGTTCCAGCATGACCCCTTTATTCTGCTGTCTTGATGGCATTTGCTGCTTGTGCCGATGCTCTTTAACCTGCTCAGGATTTATAACCAACCCACTCTTGACCTTTGATTTTGGGGAATTGTTTTCTTTGTGTTTCTAGGGGAGACCAGGGCAGAAGGGGACAGAAGGCAGCCCTAGCTCCAGAGGAAGCAGGGTAAGTATGTCCCAGACATTTGTTTCCCTCCGTACCACTTGTGATGGACACAGAGATGTGGAGATCATCTCCTAGTGCTGAGAGAGCAGACCTGTGGCTGGTGCATTTGCAGGCGTCCTAAATCTCAGCACTGCTGCCCTTTTGGGCCTGAGCGTTCTTTCTTAGGAAGGACTGTCCTGCACTTTGTAAGAGACTTATCAACACTCCCACTTGTGACATCCAAAAATGTCTTTTCCAATACTGCCAAATGTCTCCAGCGGGTGGGCATGGAAGGCAAAATCATCCCCGCCTGAGAGACACTGTGCTCCAGACTGCCTTCCTTTCTACCTTCAAGGTGGTTTTGAATACCTTTGAAGAGAGCCAATGATTTCAACATACACATTCTCCACTCCTGACTTAGCATCTGGGAGCTATGTCAGAGGATTATGGACTGGATAGACATAATTGCATGCTCTTTATACATTGACAGTGGGAGAGGAGAGCATGAATGGCTTCTTCTTGAATGGACTCCCAGACACTGGCTATTAGAGCTGACTCATTGGAGGCTCTGGGGTAGCTGATAGCATCATATGATATCAAGCCTAACTCCCCCCAAACAGGACGTTGGGTTTCCTTCCATTTTTAAGTTCTAACCAAGAAACTACATCACCCTTTGTGAATTACTCAAGTTAGAGTTGATATTTGTTATTATTTTTTTTCTGGGGGGAGGGAGAAGAATCCTGCTACATACCCTTGGCTGGTCTGGAGGTCACTATATATAGACCAGGCTGGCCTAGCACTCATTATGTAGATCAGGCTGGCCCCAAGCAGGCAGAAAATCCTCCCACCTGTGCCTCTTCTGTGCTGGGATTACAGGTGTGCCCCACCACAGCTGGCATGGAGGTATCCTTCGTACCCTGTCTTCACACTCAGCACAGACAAGATGACAGAAAAGAATGTTCAGAACCCTGGATCTGGCCCTCATTTGCTCAGAGGGAAGGAAAACACTTGGCTTTCTTTTCTGAGTGTTGGATTGTTCTCAACCCTTGAAGGTAGCAGCCTGCTGCCCCTTTCCTGGGGAACAGAGGTTCCATCCTAGCCCATCTTGCCATTGTTTATCCTGAATATCAAAGATCCTAAGCCAGAGGGGCTGGGCTTCCCTTGCTTTCGGGACCATTCCCTCCCAACTCAAGAGGATTAAGATGTAATAGGAGGACACAGCAGAGCAGTGAAATGAGCTAAGTGTTATAAATTTTAGAGATAAATAGATCTGTTGGCTCAAGAGAAAGGGGTTTTTAGTTTGAAATAGGTTTGTAACTGACACATAAATCACACACTTTCAAAACAGAGAAGTTTATTTCAAAACAGAGAAGTTAGGGAGCGGGGGGGGAGAGATTAATCCTTGGACACACTAGTCAATGCCTTTTAAATTGCCCTAAGACAGAAGGACCCCAGCCCCCTCCCCATTTCCGTGCTTTGCAACTTATTTTCTTTGGAGTTAAATAAGGCAACATTCATATTCATGTTCACAGTCAAGCAACCTGGGGCTCTTCTATCCTCCCCCACGTTTCCAATGTAGGCCAGAATTCTGTCATAAGATTCAGAGCATCTTAAGTGGATAATGAATTGTTAACAGTACAGCTCAACCCCAGGCATGGGCTCCTTGTGTGACTGAACTTTGACTTGTATAAATTAATCATCGCAATAGCTGTTGCTAACACAAGGGCTCAACATGCTGACAACCACAGAGGAGGCCGCGTTCCAGACCAGAGGCCTTTAGGTGGCCTGCTTGCAAAGAGTCCTTATGACATTTGTACTTATGTCATCCATTTTGCACCAGATCCTCATCTAATCAATTTCAAATACTCATTTAGATAAGCCTCATAATATTCCTGCCAGGAGGATTATTTTCATTGTATCTGTATTATGACATGAACAAATCAAGGAGACTCCAGCAACTTGCCCTAGGCCACAATAGCTAGTAAGTGACTGGGCTGGGATTTGAGCTTAGACCATCTCACTTTAGAGTCTATAGTTCCTGACCACATGTAGTTGCTTTGGGCCTCCTAGGTTTTAAATAAACAGTGGAGCTGAAGGCGAGAGAGTGTGTTTTTTCTAAGGCTGTGCTTTTTCTAAGGACAGTGTTGTACAACGCTATTACACAGAATAAACTTTGTCCCGTCCAGCGGGAGTTCAGTGAGTTCCTAAGGAGGGGCGAAAAGAATGGGGTGGTGACAAGAGATGCAAAGAATGAGAGCAAGTCTATAGTCTAAATGTCTAGCCTGACGGACAGATGTCTCACAGGTTCTGGAAACATAAATCTCTCACCTACGACCTTGTTGCAGCTGTCTGTAACTTTCCACTAGCTGGCCTTCGCTCCCGGCAATTATTCTTCCTTCCAGCCTATTTCCTCTACCCACCCTCTTTTCTTTTTTGAGACAGGGTCTCTCTCATCCTGCAGCTCGGGCTGCCGTTGGGCTTACTATGTCGACTAGACTAGTTTTGAACTCAAGGGCTTTGTGCCTTGGCCTCTCAGGTGATGCAATTATAGGCGCGTGCCACTGTGACCAACTTATCCTTGCTTTTGATTTTTACTTGTGTGCGCATGTGCACTTGCATTTGGGTGCTCGTGGAGGCCAGAAGAGGATGTTGGGGTTACAGGTAGCTGGTTGTGAGCCACCTGGTATGGGTCCTCTGCGAGAGCACCAGGCACAGTTAACCGGGAAGAAACTTCTCCAGCCGCTATCCTTGCTTTTTAATGGAGGCAGAACATGAAGTCTTGGCAACAGTCGCCACCTTTGCTGGCTTTTTAATCTTCTCTATTTTCCTATGTCAAGAGCATCAACTAGTCATATCCAGAGACAAACAGCTGATGAGTTACTATGGGTAACTTCTCCCAAAGGGTATTTTAAAAGTCTAATACCTGGTGGATCTGATATTTGGGTGATTTACCGTAAGGAACTGCAGGAGGTGGGCAACTGAGAGAAAATGGCAGTTCTGAAATAAAGTCTGTGTAATAATTGAATAAATGCAGTTTTAAAAAGTGAACCTGGCTGATTATCACAATACAGTATGAATTGAGAGTGCCCCACAGTTTCCTTAGTGAGAGTAATAATCAACGGATTTTATCACTGTAGATCTGGGAAAATAAGTTAGGATCCAGGTCCCGAGGCGTCACCCATCTTGGCGCTCCTCTGTCCCTGGAGCTTGCACTGGTGACACGAACTCCCAGTTATAGATGTGGACAGTACTGAGGGACCAGCCTGGCTTCATTGTGATAAACTTGGTCAGTAGCATCTAGATCACACAAGGGAGCAGCTACCACCAGCCATTTCCTCCCTGAGGAATCCTCTAGAGCCAAACTTCATGGGGTCCACGTGATGCACCACCACTTCTAGAAATCTCCCTCTGTCTTCCGTACAGCACACAGCTGTATGTGGGTTTGCAGGGAGGGAAACGGTTTCTTCGGGGTGATCTGGACCTCCAAATAGCCCACTGGATGATCATCAGGAGGTGTCAGAGTGGGGCGGAGGCTGCAGCAACTCCACAATGGGTTGCCCTACACCAATCCCCTAAATGTTAGTGTGTGATTAGAACACCCAATGTGAAAGCCTGCCCTGCTACGGCCCCCATGAAACCTTCTATAATCAGGGAATGGGAAAGACTGGTTTTCCTTAGGGACGGACCTTCTGTCTGGACATACTGACCGATGCTTTGCTTTTGGTGTTTTAGGGAGTGGAAGGCCGGAGAGGGCCCCAGGGTCCCTTGGTAAGTATTCTTTTTACTTCCTGTCCTCTGTGGGAGGAGGCTGAGGTCATATCTTCTATGTAAATAATGCCGGGCAAATGGCATTTGACAGGATGTTGTAAGCATGCCCATTCCTGGACACGAACCCCACTGGAAAACACAAGCAGCTATCTGATAAGTCAGCTTCCAGAAATAGGACAGGCCTAAGGCAAAAACCTCCCCCAGAAACACCTCCCAACAAACAAATGGAACACACACATCCCCAACTATCACACTCTTGATTGACTCTCACACGTGTCAGGAACCAGCCTGTGAGAAAGTGAAACTCTTGCTTCTTCTTCACTTATATTCAAAGCATTATTATTAGATATATATATTCCAGGCATTTCTTCCATACTTTTCTTCTTTTAAACCTGCTTTTAATTAGCATGCAAAGTATTTGGTGTCATTATGGCGTTTTCAAACAAAATTTGTGTCTTAGTTACTATGCTATTGCTGTGAAGAAACACAATAACCAAGGTAGCTTATAAAAGAAATCATTTAATTGGAAGCCTTCTTATAGTTTCAGAAGGTTAGTCCATGACCATCATGGTAGCGAGCATGGTGCTGGAGCAGTAGCTAAGAGTTTCTTCCTGATCCTAAGGTAGCAGGCAGAGAGAGAGGGTGAGACTGAATCTGGTGTTTAGAAACCTCAATGCTCACCCGCTCAGTGACACGCCTTTTTCAATAAGGCCATGCCTCCTAATCCTTCCCAAACAGTTCTATCGTGTGGAAGCCAAACACACAAAAACATGAACCTATGTGGTCCATTCTCATTCAAACCACCACAACTGATTCTTTTTGAATCAATTGTCCTTTGCACCCTCATCTTTATGAGAATTAGAAACGTGAGTTCATTCCTGAATGTTGGAAAAATAAGATCCCAGGCAGTATAAGGGGTGAGCCATGGCACACAAAACAGATGCTCTATATGAGAGCCATGCAGAGAAAATCTTAACACTGAAAACTCTTGTTTATCAGGGAGAAGCAGGAAACCTGGGGCCTCAAGGTGCACAGGGACCCGAAGGACCACAAGGCCCACAGGTATGCTGGGCATTACATAAATGTGGGCAAATGGTGTGGAGCCACTCTGGTGGGAAGAAGGCAGGTAGCTCTCAGTACAAAAGCACACAACAGAGGGGCTGGAAAGATGGCTCTATGGTTAAGAGCACATAATACCTCAGCAAGGACCAGAGTTTGATGTCCAGCACCCAAGTGGGATGGCTCCCAACAGCCTATAACTGCAGCTCCAGAGAATCTGATGCCCTCTTCTGGCCTCCCTGAGCAACTGCATTCATGTGTGCTGACACACACAAACAGAATTAAAAGCAAATAATAAACATTAAAAGAGATATACAACTGGTAAAAATTTCAATCTGAAACCATCATCTTGTGCATGATGGGAGAGAATTCTGAGTTTTTATTTTGTTCCATCAAACCTGCTCCAACATTTGCAGCTCATAAATGACCCATGAGAGGGGAAATATGCAGTCTGCCCTCACCTTGCATTGTGCCTACATACTGGAAAGAATGAATGATTAACAGCTCAATAATATATTATTATTATTTTGCACTGGATGGTCATCAGTCCCCCAAATGCTACTAATAGCACAGGTGTCAGAAGTGAGGGCGTCTTCCCTGTCTTCTCTGCCTGGAAGAAGCCATGATCATTTTTGGGGGATGTCTTTGCCGCACCTGGGTATTGCCGCTCTGTGGCTCTTACTCTGTTGAGCTCATCTTAAATCTGGACTTGTCTGAGTCTGTGTAGAAATGCCAATTTTCATGCCTTTCAAGGGCCTCGTTTTTCTTCTAAAAATTTCCAGATTATTAACTCTAAACAAGTTTGGATTCTCTTGATTTTTTTTCTGAGGTCTATTGACCCTGCTGAGTAACTATGGGACCAATCTGGATCTGTCTGGGTGCTGTTAGGGCTGGGTGTGGGATAGCATCATTTCAGATGCTCTGGGGTCCTTTAATGCTTAGTGACTTGAGGTTCAGTGATTTCCTGTTAGGCAGGAACCAGTCTCCCCCGGCTATGTAAGAGAACTATGTGAGACCCACACATGAACTATGGCAGAGATAAACTTTGATTCAGTTGACAGACATCTGCCACTGTGTGTTCTTTAGTGCCAATTTGAAACTTCCATTTCTTGTATTTTAAACATTGAGAAAGCACGTTGGTCCAGTGAGGTATCAAAGAGTTACGTTTGATGGTTACTTGTGGCTTCCTTTCTCTGCAGGTTTATTTTCCCCCTTTTGATCTATTTTTACTTCTCCCTGTAGAAGAAGGATGAGACCCTTATGCCTAGGCAGGGAATCCTTAATATGATCTGTGCCACTGTGTCTGGGCTCATCCACAGTTATATTCTTCTAAAAGAGACTTAATCTCACACAGTAAGGCTGCTTGAAGGGGTAGAGCATTGCTCTGCCCTCATGGGGGTGTCTCAAAAGCATCTACTAAGAGACTGAGTTTCATTGACATCTCATTGAATTGTTGTTGTTATCACAAAAAGGGGTCGAGCGGAAATCGTGGTGGGAAAGGAGAAACAGGAAGTCAAGGGTATCCAGGACCTCAGGTGAGTGACTTGGAGACATTGGGGCAATGACTCTCAACCTCTAGTTTGCTCTTACTGCAAAATGCCTAAGTGTGCAGTGTATTTTATGTCATCTAGGAAACATTTCTTTCTTTCTTTTTTTTATTTTTTTTGGTTGCTGTGGATACATTTTTAACCAAGGTCAAATCCCTCAAACCTAGCTGACATACCTAGCGATCTTTTACCCTTCAAGTATAGAGTCACTCCCTCAGCCCGAAGAAGCATTTGGAAGACTTAAAAACACTGCCAAATGATAAATATGTCCAAACCAAATGAGTCATTCTTCTTGTATTTTCCTCTGTGCCATCTATCTGTCTCTCCATTGACCACAGACATTTGACGGTGCAAAAATACATGCTTGCACAATTATGTTTGATTCCTAAGTCCAGTTTTCTAGTTCAGCATTTGAATGAGTTTTCCAAGTGAGGAATGGGAGTTTGTCAGTTGACATGATTGTGGTGAGGGTGAGGGGTTTGTAGCACTTGGTTCTATAGAGTTCTTTAGTTCTGCCACTGAGAGCTCAGGCAGCAAAAAATGCCTGAGCGTGCTCCGTCACATCTTCCAAGCAGGTGGGTGAAGGGTGCTTAATGCCCAGTTTTAGATTGGGAAATTGAAATACACCCTGTATGCTGTGATGGATGCGTCCATAGTTCTGTGGGATGTGAATGTGGCAGTGATGTATTTTATTCTAACATTGCAGATCATTTCCCCTCACTTGGAAAGAATACTGGCTGAGTCAAGGAAGCCTTTTACCCCCCTGGTCCCCAAAGGGCCCATATGCACCAGTGAATGCAGAGCCATGATCCTGTTACCTAGATTACCTCTGTCTCCAGGCATCTCCTGTTGAGGAGGCCTTCTGGGCTGTTGGGAATGATGTGGAGAAGTGTCCTGTTCCTAATGACTTCCCAGGAATTGCTGCAGTGGTGGCTTTTTCATCTTTTACTCCTTTTATTTCTAGGGTTCTCCTGGGCCCATAGGACCTAGAGGGAGCATTGGAAGACCTGGATTTGGGGGGAGAAAGGTAATCACTATTTTTCATTGGTTTCATATACTGGGAACAAAAGCAGCAGTGTTTTCTCCTGAGCTGTGTGCAAATTCCTCATATGACTCAATCAATCCAAGCACCATGCTCAAACCACCTGCTTCCTGCTAGAAATCCCTTCCTCCTTACCTCTAGGAAGCTATCTTGATTACAGGGAGAGACAGTTACCTGCCCATCACAAAACACTGCTGAGAATTCTCTTCAGCTCCTGTATTTCCTGAGCAGGAATGCATTCGTTGACTAAGACGGGTGGAGTAGAAGTATTTGGACTTACTTTGCTCTGCCTCCTTTGGCCTCACCCAGGCTTGCCATGGCTAACGTAGCTGTGGTGGAGATTTCCAGAGTGCCCGCTGGGTTTAATGCTTTCTTGTTGAGGCCTCAAAACTCTTTCATATTTGAGCCAAGGACCTAAGCTTTCTTACTTTCTTTCTTTCTTTCTTTCTTTCTTTCTTTCTTTCTTTCTTTCTTTCTTTCTTTCTTTCTTTCTTCCTTTCCTTTCCTTTCCTTTCCTTTCCTTTCCTTTCCTTTCCTTTCCTTTCCTTTCCTTTCCTTTCCTTTCCTTTCCTTTCCTTTTCTTTTCTTCTTTTCTTCTCAATACTGGGTCCAGAAATCTCTGTTGTTGTTTTTCCTTTGGGAAAGTCTTCAAGCTTTTATAAAACAGGGCCTGGGAGTCAGCTCAGTTGGTAACAGGCTGAACAATATGAGGACCTAGGTTTGATCTTCTAGAACCCATGCAAAAAGCTGGGTACAGAGGTGCTGCCCAGCCAGACCTAGCTGGATTGGTGATCTCCGGGTTTCCTGAGACAGCCTGTCTCACTGGGGAAGGCACCAGAGATGACCTCTGACCTACACACACATACACATACACATACCTGAACATACATACACTCACGTATCAACAAGAAAATTCCAAACCCAAATGGAAGATGATTGACAAGCAGTGGTGGGAGCTGTGTCAGTTGACGTGATTGCAGCAATCATTTCAATAGATACATACATGCACATGCTACACACCCTCAACTTCCTTGCAGTGTTATTTAGCCATCAACCCTGGGCCTGCAGAGCGGGGAGAAGCTCGAAAAGCCTTTTGCATTCCCCCCTATTTAATTCCAAGGCATCTCAGCTCAGCTTCTTCCTGTCCCGCCCCCTGGCTTTCCCCCTCTTCCAGCGTCACTCTTCGCTGTAGTTGTAACAGGGTTCTCATTGTGCACCTCATTCTTTCTCCTTCTAACCGCACTGTGCTCAGGGAGAGCAGGACTACATTTATCATATGGAGTCATTCCTCTTCCGGGACAAAAAGCAAATACTGTGTGAGTAAATGCACGAGCAAAGGAGCCAGCTTTCCCCAGAGTGAGCTTTCTACCCTTCCTTTTTCTTCAGTCCCCCGACACTAGGGAAGCAGGAAGCACTATGATATTTATACACAGTGGAGCGCTATGTGTGTTCTGCTCTCCTATGGGTAGACTGGATTGGTCTTTCGCCCCGGCCCTACTGAGTGTCAGCTGCTCACCTTGGGTCCCGTCGTCACTCAGTGAACAGAACTGCCTGGGGCAGGTTTGACTTTGCTGGCCTGCATTTTTTTTTTTTTTTATTTTTTTTTTTATCTCCTTTGCCAGGGGGAACCTGGAATTCCTGGAAGCCTGGGGCCAGCAGGGACTCCTGGACATCGAGGAGAACAGGTACAAGGCTGTGGGTATTTGGTTCTGAGGCAAGGGGGGTGGGGGTGGGGTGGGCAGCCTGGTCTCCAGCCCCTGGGTAGGAAGATGTATGGCAGTTCTCCATCTGCTGCTGCTCTCCTGGGCACCTGGCCTTTTGGTTGTGTTGGGGGAGAGGGCTTGAAGGAGATGAGGTAAAGGCAGAGAGAGGATTGGGCAATCAAGAATGGGGCATTTCAATATTTTAACAACCAGCATAGCATGTATGTTGTATCGTCTGGTTGAACCACAAAACAGCCCATCTTTCTCCCCTTGCAAAACCCTGCCATGATAAGAAGCAGAAGAGGCCCAAAAAACAGGCCACTGCTATTTAAGGCTTGCATTCAGGCCTGGTTGCTCTATTGAACCTAATCCCAGCTAGGGACAGCCAAAAGAGGGAGAGTCATTTTATGTTAATTATCAAATTATGTGTAGATATTAAATAGTAGAAAATTTCCAAGTATAGCCAAGATCTGGAGTCAACCCATGTTCATCTGTGGATGAATGGATAAACAGACTCTGGTATGGCTATGTGATGGAATACTATTTTGGCTTTAAAATAATAGGGAAATCCTGACATATATGACAACATGGTTGAATCTGTAGGTTGTTAGATAAACTAAAAGAAGGCAGGCAAAAATATAAAGAAACATAAAAACACAATTAAAAAAAAAACTAAAAGAAGAACTCACAAAAATGCTAACAGCAGACCACATAATCTCATATACAAAATGTAATAAAGTTGAACTCAGAAACAGAAAGGAAAACCCTGGGCTATGAGAAATCCCCAACTCAAAACAAACAAACAAACAAATTACCCATCTTTTTGTGATTCAGTTTGAAAACATGAGTACTCAGAAAGAATGAGAGAAAGAAAAGGGGGAAAATGCAAGTTCCCTAGGCATGAAAATGGGTAGTGATGGAAAAAACATTACCATATTCTGCCCATTTTGAGATATTTAGCCTTAACATCCTAAACAGAGCAAAGTGAAAAAAAAAATCACTCAGTTTCCCCTCCTGCCAGACTCCCAGTTCAGCGTGCGCTCTCAGTGTCACTCGGGTAGTTTCAAAATGCTCCCCTGGAGTTCACTGAGTCTCTTTGCCCCTCTTCCCAGTATGGCCTCAATGAATGAGTCTCTGTCTGTGCTTCCCACTATTAATCTGCCTCTTCTAATCAGCTTTTTAGGATGAGCGGTCTTAGGAAACGTGGCCTGCTTACTAATCCCAACAAGCAGTGGAACTTGGCTTGGGCAAAGACTATGTTTTTGGCTGATCTCTTATTATTAGATATTTAATTTGTTTCGGGTTTTCTGCTGTCGTGAGAACACATCCGTGAACTCATTTGGAAGGGGCTGGAGCTGGGGCTGGGGGCTGGGGCTGAGGGCTGGGGGCTGGGGGCTGGGGGCTGGGGACTGGGGGCTGGAGCTGGGGACTGGGGGCTGGGGCTGGGGACTGGGGGCTGGGGCTGGGGGCTGGGGGCTGGGGCTGGGGGCTGGGGGCTGGGGGCTGGGGCTGGGAGCTGGGGCTGAGGGCTGGGGGCTGGGAGCTGAGGACTGGGGCTGGGGGCTGGGGGCTGGGGGCTGAGGACTGGGGCTGGAGGCTGGGGGCTGGGGCTGGGGGCTGGGGCTGGGAGCTGAGGCTGGGAACTGGGGCTGGGGCTGAGGGCTGGGGGCTGGGGGCTAAGGGCCAGGGCCAGGATCCTGGGCTTCATGTGTGCCAGGCTCTTCCACTGAGCTACATCCCCAATGCTATAATTAATTTCTGTGTAGAAAGTTCTAGGATTTTCATAGCTAGGTCAGATAAGTGTACATTTAATCAGGCCTTTGAATATATTTTTCAAACACTCTTAGAAAGATGTAAACACCATGTGGGTCTATGTGTTATGTGTAGAAGCCTGAGGGGTTTGGGGCAACAGGTCTCAAGCTGTGGGTCGCAACCCCCACAGGGGTCACATATCAGATATTTTACATTATGATTCATAACAGTAGGAAAATTACAGTGATGAAGTAGCAATGAAATGACTTTATGGTTGGGGTCACCACAACATGAGGAACTCTATTAAAGGGCCACAGCATTCCGAAGGTTGAGAACCACTGTTTTAGGGTCTCCACACCAGCAACGGTTATTGTAACTTTTTCTCTTTCCTCTTTACTGTCGGCAAAAATGGTAACTCATTAATTGTTTCAGAGTCAGTTTTTTTTGATTACCGATGAGGACGAACAAATTTCTTCTGCTAGCATCTATTCACCATTTTAAGTTCTTTTTAAAAGAGAGTTACTTTTATTTTATCTATTAGTATGAGTACCAGTGTGTGTGTCTGTGCCCCACATACATGCCTTGTGCCTGTGGAGGCCAGAAGGCATCAGATTCCCTGCACCTGGAGCTGAAGATGCTTGTGAGCCGCCATGTGGGTGCTGGGAATGGAACCCAGATCCTCTGTAAGATCAGTCAGTGCTCTTAACTACTGAACTGTCTCTCCAGCCCCCATTTATAAGTCTTTGGTTGAATTCCTCAGTCATATTTTTTCTTAGATCAATTCCTAATTTTCCAGGTAAGAAATTGGTGAATGCACAAATCCAGAACAGTTATCCCTCTGCCTCCTGCAGTGGTTGTAGAGTGGAGCTGGCCAGAGAAGTAGGAGGGTCCACGCCAGGAAGGAGAGGGCTGGGCTTGCGGCTCAGTGGTGGAACATTGACCCAGCATACAAGAGGCTCTGGGTTCAATCCTCAGTACAGGGGAGAAGAGGCAACAGGAAGTGAGGACTCCCACCCTTACCTATAGCTCTTTTTCATAACACCGCAGCCTCTTCATCCAGATAGCTTCCGCGAAACTGACATGAACTGATGATGTGTTTACAGGGAGATTACGGCATCCCAGGCTACGGTCAGATGGGACGAAAAGGAATTAAGGTAAATATGCAGATCAATTGTTTTCTCAACTGATAAATCAAACCTAAATATACCGAGAAGAAATGAGGAAGCGGTCTGTTGACTTACGTATGTTCTCTGCTGAAAATTTCAGGGCCTGACAGGACTCCCTGGGGACCCAGGGCAGAAGGTGAGGTGCATACGAATTTCTTCTTTTGCCATTACTATGGCCTTTCTGAGAAAAGAGCTGAGTCTTTGGTCTGGGTACAGTGGGAAGTGGCGAGGTGTTGGTCAGCTGATTCCTCTGGGCTTACCTTAACCCTGTGATCAGAAAAGATCACATCCTGCCCTTGGTTACCTGCTTCACCCCAATGATCCATACCCCTACCTTGAACCCCAGCCTCCAGGCAACCTCTCTGGGTTAGTTCTCCAGCTTGGTGATCTCACTCACCACCTTAGTTATCGTTGCTAATCCAGCATTATTTTGGCTTCTGGTTCCTCTCACCTGAAAACCTTCACTTTCTTCTCAGTGGTCTCCTATTTCCATCTTCCTTCAGTTAGTAGACCCCAACCAACATGCTTACTGGTCTAATTATACTGCCTTCTTGGTCTAACATTTTCCAAATTCTTCATTGTCTATTAGATAATCTGTCTGCATGCTTACAGAAAGATTACGCCTGTAATGTCATCAGGAGCCGCCCTCATTACATCTGTGTAGACCAGGATTCTGTATTATGTGTTCCCAAACTCCAGAATGCCTTTGCCCCTGTAATGGCCCAACCAACAAGAGAAGTAGAGTACCTAAGGAATAAACTCCAGGAGAACATCCAAGTTTCAGGACATCTGAAATGTGTTCTTTGATGATGGATTACCTGACAAAACCAAAACCATCAAGTACAGTCTCTGTTCCTCCCGTATACTCTTAGATGTGTGGCCTTCCACTAGAGCAGGGTCAACATAACCAAGGTGGCACCCTTAGAGAAATGTGACTCTCCAGTTCCCAAAGGCTATCAACTGCCAATAGCTTTTTAGTTAGGGGCGGGACTTCCTGTCTACCCCCCTCCCACGCTGGGGTTTGTTCTGGCTTGAGTTTGAGCAGGTCTTGTGCATGCTGCCACAACTTTTAAGTAAGTTTTTAACCTTTAAAAATTTAGTGTGTAGGTAGTGGGGAGGGATGTTGATATAGGAGGGCCAGCATTGCTGATGTACGCCTTAAAATCGGGCTTTTTTTTTTTTCATGGATTCTAGGGGTTTGAACTCAGGACCTCAGCCTTGTGCCATTAGCACTTTTTACCAGCTGGAACATCTTCTTATGCCAAGCTTATTATTATTATTATTGCCTTCAACTTTTCCAGAAGTAACTCAGAGAACTAGGAAGTCATTAATACTTTTGGTAGTCAATACTTTATGTTTCCTAGCATAGTCTCTAGTTGTTTTAGCAACTGGATGGCCCCTGAATTGGTATTTATGTCTAAATACTCGTATTATTAGAGTATTGAAAATAGTTCTAATAATATCTACCTGTAACAATGGTTCAGTTCTACATTCATGTCAAGATGAATTTATTGTTGTATTAGCTTTCGTTATATAATGATTACAAGGTCAGTGTGAGTATTGATTACAGAGAAGTTTTAAATTCTTTCATAGCAAAGATTTTTGGCATCTTGATATATCTTAATCAGGGTGATGCTGGAGATCCTGGAATTCCTGGGGAGCCTGGACCCAAAGGATTCAAGGGATTGATTGTAAGTGGCCCATGATTGCAGAAAGAATAAGCACTTCTCTTGTTGACGTCTGCTTTTTCACTGTCATGGTAAATGTTGATCCAGTCCAAAGGCATCTTGAAAGCTACCAATGAGTCATGTGACTTTGGACCTATATTTCCCAAATATAAGAACCAAACCTAGCGACACACGTGGCCATTCGCGGTTCCATGAACTGGAAAGATTTTTAAGATTTCCAAACTGGTGACTGGTTGTTGAAATACCACTGCCTTGCAGTCTTTTGGAACTGAAGCTGGTATCCTCCCTGTGTCCCAGGGGGCTGTGTGAGGATTCTATTAGGGGGTGGAATGGAGTATTGTTTTAAGGGAGGGTACTGAGGTGTTCTAATTAGCAGAGCACAAAGACTTCGCCTTCTTAGGTACAAATGGCCGAGACAAGCATCCTTTGATTTTGAAGTCTGAGTGCTACGTCTCTGTTATTCCTGGGTGTGGAAGAGATGCAGTTCAGCAGGTCCTTTGCATTAGGCTGAATTTCTCAGTATCTTTTTATCACTTTGAGTTTGGGGAATAAACATAGTCAACTCACGTACCATCCTTGTGTGGGGGAAGTTATTTTTGTTATTTGATTTTAAAGTATTTGTTTTTTTTTTTTATTTTATTGAGGATAGATTTTTCTTTCATATAAGATATCCTGGTTGCCGTTTTCTCTCCCTCTACTCCTCTCAATTTCTTCCCACATCTTCTTCCATCTGAATCAGCCCTCTTTCTGCCACTCATTAGAAAACAAGTAGGCTTCTAAGGGAGTATACTATATAATATATGTAATTTAATATATATGATAAAACAAAAACAAACACATTTGGAATAATTTGGAATAAGGCAAAACAAACACACATATTTATTTATTTATGTGTGTGAGCATTTGTTTGCCTGTGTGCATGTGTACCACATATGTGCTCTTGGTGTTCCAAAGAGGGCATTGGATCATTTGGAGTTACAGAGAGTTGTGAGAGATGATGCTGGTATCAAGAATGAAACCTGGTTCCTCTGCAAGAACGGCAAAGGCTTTTAACCTGGGTCATCTCTCCGGCCCTTATTATTTGATCTAGATCAAATAATAAGAGGTTTTTACACAATCTTTTTTGGGCCATATTTTTCCCGTAGCATCAATTCCAGCTTATGACTAATTTAAATTTAAGTTTACAGCCAGGGTCAGAGCAATGTATGCCACTAAATAAAGCAGACAAGAGGAAAATGGATATTCACCAATGATGAAGAGTTGGTGGCTGGTGTTATGGGCAAGGAATTCACCTGATTTGATTAAACAGCTGTCTCTTATTTTTAATTAAATTATTATTCATTATCACCATTATTATTTATGATGCTAAGGATGGGACCCACACATTCTAGGCAAGCACTCTGACATAGACTCCCTCAGTCCAGCTGTTCTCTTAAAAACGAGTTTTGAGAAGTATAACATCTCATTTAAACTAAGATAATTGTAGGGCCAGAGAGATTGCTCAGAGGTTAAGAACACTTGCTGCTCTTGCAGAGGTCCTGAGTTCAGTCCCCAGCACCTACACAATGGCTCACAGCCATCTGTAACTCCAGTTCTAGGGGGTCTGATGCCAGCTTGCCTCTGTGGGCACTTGCGTGCACACGAGCTCTGTCTACAGATATAGGCAAAACACCAACACATATAAAATTAAATTCAATTAAACCCTGAGGTAGTCTCCATGGAGACAGGAAATGTAGAAACTACACCCGTGTGTTCCTGTTTTCAGCTCTCTCATGGCTTGAAAGGCGAGAGTGGACTTCAGGGGTCTCAAGGCCCTCCGGGACGGAGAGTGAGTATACGTGGGAACTGACTTTTGTACAGTGGTCTCAGGCATACCCCATGGAAAGGATGCATAATTTCTCGAAAGAGAAGCAAAGCACTGTGTTCCGGAAGCCATCATGGTGTCTCAGTCTATCGTCTTAATAATGAAGATGACATGCCCTGTTCTAGCTGAAAAGGTAGCTGTGTGATCAGAGGACCCAGAGCAAACACTGTAAAGTGTAGGCACAATGCAGATACTGTTACTGGGATTCATCACCGAAGCTTTTGTTGTAGGATGGGCTTGCCTGCGTTTCGTAGAGGTCTCCTGACAGAGTTCCAGCATGCGAAGCAGCCTGGTAGATAGAGTTTGCCAGAATCATTCTTGTTGCCTTTTTGGACTTTATTTGGGCTCTAGAGAGATTTGGCCCTGTAGAATATAACCACAACTTGCACTCTGGTCCCATGACAAGAGAAATGTCATCTCCGGAAGCATTCTCCTGCCAAGCCAGGCATGCCTCCTCAGCCTGACCTGCATCTGTTTTCGCTGCTTCTCATGTGGTTGATGATTCAGTGTCTCTCCTCTCCCAAGCAGAGAGTCAGGACAGAACTAAAAAAAAAAAAAAAAAAAAAAAAAACGGCCAGCACCTGCTACAAGGAGGGCACCCAGACAGCTCTGTAAGGAGTGCATGACACGCTTAATCTGCTTTAGGCACTGAAGAATTCTTCAGCTCGGGGTCTAGCAAAGCAAAACTAGTCGACAGTTTCTTGGCCAAATGACTCCATGGCAGAAAAAGATAACAGTTTGTAAAGGAGTCTCTGCTGAACGCATTAAGGAGTGGGCGAGTATGGTCATGTGGGCGAGAAGACTGAGTTACCTACCCGACCATTTTGCCACCCATCCACCAATCCATCTCTTCTCTGGGCTCCTCTCTTTTTCCAGGCTGTAAGGCTATAATTATGGTGTCCCAAATCTCATTCTTGTGCTTGGCTCAACTGGCCTGAATTGGGGCGTGGCCTTTGTCTCAGGTTCATGGTCTTAGCCTTTGTTAGGAACTTCCTTGGGGTCACTCTAATAGTTCTCTTGTGAGAGCATGTGTGTATGTGTGTTTAGAGTGTGTTATGTGTGTGTGTGTTGTGCGTGTGTGTCTGTGTGCATATGCTTGTGTGTACATCTGTGTACCCTATTCAGGCAGGACCCCATGGAGGTCAGGAGGGGCCTTGGATCCTCCAGAACTGGAGTTATGTATGGTTGTGAGCTGTCAGTGGGTGTTCACCATGTATCTGATTGTGTATAGGGCTACCTGCATGAATGTTTTCAGGGCTCCTTAGCACTGGACAGCCAATTGGTGTCCCCTCCCCCCCTTGGGGAGGACCATCCCTCCCTCTCCCAGTTTTCCTCAGGTGCCTATAATTCTTTGTAGAGGGCTGAGGCCTCATGGGCTATCCCCCATTCACTTTGGCATTCTATTGATTTCATGCTGCTCAGTCATACTTGAGCAATCATGCTAGTGAGCTAGTGGGTGTAGCCTCTGACATTATGAGGAGACACCATCTCACAGCAAACTCTTTCTCAGCTATTTTATATTCCTTTGTTCCCTGGGCTCATGTCATTTATGAGCTTAGCATGTACGCTCTTCTTTTGTGTAAATCTCATTTGCTTTGCAATTGCCTTTGATTCTTTTATATATACCTTGGCTTATTGCCTTTTGCATTTTAAGCACTTTGGTTCTTATATATATACTAAGGCTTATTGCCTTTTGCATTTTGATTTGTAAGATAATCTACCTCTTCCTGCTCAGTGCATCTGTGTCCTTTGTTCTACCCTGTGGAGAAAGTCTGCTGCTTACAACCGGGGAAAAAATTATTTTTTAAAGGACTGTTTAAGAGAAATTTCTTCTAAGGATTGCATCCTTGATACAAACCAAAGTGTAACACACCCTTGATGTGAATGGGAAAAGAGCATTGAAACTGACCCATCAGGCTCTACAGTTCTTTAAGCACCTTCTGTCATTTCTACTTCCAAAAAGGGGAGGGGGATTTAAATTACTAAAAATTTGTTATTAAACACTATAGTTCACAAATCAGTAACTTGTTCTTCTTCCCCCTTAGGGTCCTAAAGGCACAGCAGGGCAACCTGTGTATTCCGTAAGTATCTCTTTATTCATGAAAACAAACCCACTACCAGTTCAGTGGGAACTGAGCCTGCCCACCAGGAGGCCGCTATACTCATGCTTACTCTTTCCCTCTCTTTTAAACTTTCCAGTCCTGTGAACTGATCCAGTTCCTTCGGAAACACAGTCGTGAGTACCTGGGTGGTACGGTCAAGAATGTCAGTGGCTGGCGAGAACACTTGGGACTGGGTGTAGAGTGGGCCTGTGGGACCAGAAGGCTGAACTCTCTGGTGAAGAGCCTTTGTCATAGGATTGCCTTGGGCCTGGAGGGACATCTCACGTGTAAGGTGGAAGGAAAGGCATAAAAGGGGCTCATGAGGCATAATGCCTGTAGGAAGAGATATGCCTGTGAGAGGTAAGGCCAGCTCAAAGGCACATAGACCAGCTTCATCATTAATAGGACAACTATGAGTCACATGATGGAGGGCAGACTACTCAATGGATGGACTATAGGATGCAGGTTTAGCTGGGTAGTGATGTAACTATTTAAATATTGGAGTCACGCGTGTGGGCGGTCCTTGACATCACAGAGATAATGGCTTTCCCAAGGCTGTGAGACTAGAGAGACGAAAACTGAAGGGATGCACTTATAAAGGCGAGAAAGAAGAAGGGTCAAGGTGCACAGAATGGAATCCCAAATCTTCAAAATTGGAAGGGGACAGAGAGACAGATCTGAGCAGTTGGGGAGACATCTCAGTGCGGGGGACCACTTGAGTATGGGGTTTGGGTCGCCAGCATCGACATAAAAAGTTGCTAGGCACTTTGTGGGTGCACATAGCTGGGCCCACTGCACATACGCATGCACACAGGTAGGAGACCAGGAAGGAGGGGTAGTATGAAAGACATGGAGAGTTAGAAGTCTCCTCAGCACAGGAGAGGAGGCAAAAGACAGTAATGACAGGGTGCAGGAGTGATCAGTTTCTCTAGACATCACCAGCCTTCTCATGGAAACCAAAAGTCTTCCCCGGGAAGACCCCGGGGTGAGTGGAGGGTAGTCACTGGATAGTTTGAGACTTGGAGGGAGAATTGTTCAGCATTGATTGAAAGGAGCCAGCCAGTAGTTCCCTGGGGAAAGGGTAGGTAAGTGCATCATCTGACAGAGTGTACCGGTAACTAGCACCAAGATCCTGCTTGTAGAAGAAAAGTGAAAGTTGAGTGGCAGGCTGCTATGGCTTCGTAGAAGGTATCACCAAGGCTATTTTGAGGCTGGACCCTGCTCTCAAATCTGTGGACTCCCTGCCCTGCACCAGCTCCTTTTCACCTAGGACCAGAGCCAAGTTCTAAACTGGTGGTTGGGACCTTCCGCTGAGAATAAAAGTGATCTAGGAAGGTGGGGGTGAGGTGGGAGGGAGCGGAAGAGGATAGGAAATGGACCATGAAGCTGAAAATGGCTAGTGCTTTGAGGGGAGCTCTAGAAGAAGAGTTTCAGGAAAATAAACCCAGTAAAAGCGTGAAGTGATTTCTCCCAAAGTCACCCCATTTTGATAGACTCAAACCTAGCATGTCTCACGGGGCTGAAGTCAATACATGGAGAGATGTTTTCAGCCTCGGGATACGGAGATTATAGATTACGTGTGCTGTCTGATGGCTGGGGGCATCTCAGTGACCACAAGAGTAAGACATACACAAGGAGTTAGGGCTGCTGTGAAGGCCCATGGGCCAGGACAGCCAGGACAGCCAGGACAGCAGAACCGAAGGCGGCTTGTCGCCAGTGCTAACGAACTTAACAAAACAAAATCGGAATGATTCATTCTCTTCCTAGGAATTGAGTCAACTGAACATGGGTACTGTCAGGCCCTTGGTTTATTAAAGATCTTCCAGCACTTTCCTTGATGTGCCTTAGATTTACAGAGTAAGGCCAGCTGCTGGTCTGCTCATAGAAATCCATGGGGAACCCGTTGGAAGAAAAAAAAAATTAATCAGAGACAAAGTTCATTTGAAAATCCCTGCCCTCCATGGTTCTACCAATCGAGGATCCCGAGGCATTCATCAGGAAAGAAAACCAGACCCCATATTTTAGCTTCTGCTGAACGAGTCTCCGAAGGCTCGAAGACGAGAGACAAAGCAAATTGGATTTCAGCTATCTGGCCGTTTAATCGGAGCCTCATCTATTCTGCTGCTGACAAGTCGTCAGCCTTTCGACTTCAGCTACAATTCGGCTGAAGTCAGCCAGCTCTAGCTCACAGGGGGAAATGGTCAGAAATGCTCCCAAATGAACCCGGTTCTGTGGACAGCTCCCCCATCCTGTTAACCATGGCTTCCTATAACGCAGACATTAGTCTCATTATCAACCACCGAGATCTTCAGTTTGGCTGGGATACTATCATTTAGGGTTTTGTTGTTGTTGTTTGGTTCACGCTCCAAAAACATAATGGGTTCATCTCTCTTTCTCTCTCTCTCTCTCTCTCTCTCTCTCTCTCTCTCTCTCTCTCTCTTTAACAGCCTGTTGGAAAGGTGAGTTTTCTGACCATACTCCTCTTGGTGAGATAGCTACTGTATTTTGACCAATGTGAAGAAAGCCCTCCTCCCCCAGGAAAAAGACCCTTATGCCTTCTAAGCAGACGTTTCTCTTCTGAGTGACTGTTCCCTGTCGGTGTCATGGTTTTGACCTGAGTGTCAGCAGTGCCCGCACAGTCCCTCACACTGTTGACCTATCTAGGACTCACCACAGTTTTCCACTCGACATTTTACAGAGTAGCTCCTGTCTTTCTGGGGTGAGGAAAGAGGGGTGGAAGATTCTTCTAACTCATCTGTACTGTCTCCAACAACACTGGCTTCTTGGATGTGCCGCCCTTTGGCCCACATCCTTGCCTGGCATTTCACAGAATGCTACCATGTATAAACCTTACCCTGCCAGGGGATGGTCTTGTTGGGGCCCACACTGCAGTCAGGATGCCTGAGTCCTTAGATCCCCGGATGACAGCCCCTGAGGCCTGGCCTCACCTTGTCTGAACCAGCCTCACTGGTGTAAAGGGTATGGGAATGGCTGTGATCTGGTGAAATCTCAATGTTTTTGCTCTTTGTTTTCATAGAAAAGTGTCCCGTGTACCCAACAGAGCTGGTATTTGCTCTGGACCAGTCCTCTGGTGTCACAGAAAGGAGGTTTAATGAAACGAGAGACATCGTCACTTCCATTGTGAAGGACCTTGACGTCAGGGAAACCAACTGCCCGGTGGGCGCACGGGTGGCAGTGGTTTCCTACGACTCAGACACCGGCTATCTCATCCGCGGGTCTGACTACCGCAGCAAGGGGCATCTCCTGCAGCTTCTCTCCCAGATAAAATACCAAGCCCCCCAGAAGGCCGGGGACATTGGCAGCGCAATGAGGTTTGTGGCCCGCAACGTCTTCAAGCGCACGTCTCCGGGAACCAACGCCAGGAGAGTTGCCGTGTTCTTCAGCAATGGCCAGGCAGACAATAGAGGGTCCATCCTCACGGCCGCCATGGAACTCAGCGCCCTGGATATCAGCCTTGCGGTCTTTGCTTATAACGAAGGAGTTTTCCTTGACGAGGCTTTTGGGGTAAGAGTGGCACAGAGTTGGGCAGGGGAGAGTTGGGGAGGGGCCGTCTCTTGGTAATCCCCTTGCAGTTCTGAATGACTCAGTAGCAGTGGCAGACAGTTTGTTTGATTCTGTTATGTGCCAGGCCCCGGATCTAGAGCTTCATGTCTGTGCTCACATAGCCACAAGTCACTGAAGTCCATGTGTATGCCATGTCCATGCTAAAACTCAGAGAACAGAGGCCCGGAGCATCCTCCTAACAGATCCACGTCTACATAGCTACTAGGTGCCTAAGAGGTATTAACTCAGTCCGTCTGAAATAAAGGCGTGTGAGTGGGTGGTTTCCTGGTCCTCTGATGTCTAGGACTTCCTGGAATAGCCCCCTGCTCACTCTTGTCTCATAGGGCAATGAGTCACCTGTAGTGGAAAAAGCTCAGGGGAGCTCGGAGCCCCTAAGATGGTACAAGATGCTTAAGATACATGAATATTTTCCCCTAAAGCTGTTCTTTTATTTTTGGACCCACTTATGTTGTTAAAGGAATCTATGTTCCTTCCTCTTGCTTTCTTATCCCAAACAAAACAAACTACTTAAAAAAAAAAATACCCAAACTGCTTATCACCTTCACCTATTGTCCATTGACTTTTCAATGTATTGAGTAACGCGTGTGTATGTGTGTGTCTCTGTGTGTGTGTGTTATTAGCTTCCTCGTATCTGACAAAGTACCGGACAAGAAGCGACTTAAGGGACAAAGGGTTCATTTTGGCTTGTGGGTCAGGAAGGATGCAGGGTGGGGGAGCCTGAGGCAGCTGGGCAGCCCCGCATCTGCAGTAAGGAAGATGACAGGAAGTGGGGCTCAGCATTACAGCCCACCCCCAGTGGCTCCTTTCTTCTAGTTGACCTTTACCTCATGGAGGTTCAACAGCCTTACAGAACACCACCACCAGCTGGGGGCCCAGTGTTCAAACACAGGATCCAGGGGGGTAACACCTCACATTCAAACCGCAACAGGTTCTGGGGCTGGGTGGAGCCCTCTCATTGCTCAGGAGGCTGTGAAGATCTCTTCATATGCGCGAAGCTCCATAATAAAAGGGGAAAGGGAGTCAGCTCGCTCCTGACCCCCTCCCCAGACACACAGATACACACATAGAGACACACACGCACAGGCACATGTACACACATTTTATGCAAGTAGGAGCCACAAAAGTCCCTGACAAAAAGGATCTTAGAAGCCACGGTCTCCTGGTTCTTGGTTTCCCTTCCCAAGCTTTCTTGATTTGGCAGTTTTGTTCTCTGCAAGAAACGAGTGGCATCTCGCTCTGAGAGCCATATCCAATTCTAGAACAGGAGGAACCTGAAGGATGTCAGATTCAATTTATAGTCTCTGCTGGGACCATGCCCAACCCCCATGAAGGCCTCAGCATGGAAGCAGCACCTGTGTGTCTGTTCTTTGCGACTTTGGGTTTTTATATGTGTTTAAAATTTTTTTTTTTACCACTATGAGGGGCTGGAGAGATGACTCATTAGTGAAGAGCACATACTGCTCTTGCAGAGGACCTGAGTTCAGTTCACCCATGTGAGGAAACTCTTAACCACCTGCTACTCCAACTCCGGGGTATCGGGGACCTCCAGCTCCCGAAGGCGTTTGCACTCAAGTACCCACACCCACACACAGATACATATAATTAACATAACAAAACCACTATTATTATTTTATACCGAGGTGATAAAGAGCATCCCATTGTTATAACTAGTATTTCTGTGTGAAGAGAAAACATTTTTATGTGTTTTTTTTTTTTTTTTGGTCGTTTTCATTTTTCTGAGCCACCTCACATTCCTCATATCATTTTAAAATAGCTTCTTTTGACAAATCTATTTGAAAACACTGCCTCATCCTTTTTATCTCTGGGATATGCCTCAACTGGAAACCAAATTTGCTGCATCCCCCTGGTGTTCCAGAAATTTATAAGAATGTTGCAGGTTTTAGATCCAAGCTCTAAAAGGCTGCTCTTCTCGTGGAGCTCCCTCCCATGAGTTGGACAGAATGAGCAGTTATTAAGTTCCCAGGCATTCCCTAAAGTGTTGCAGTTTCATTCTTGCCAGAGACTCCCTGGCTACTATAGATCATTTGCTCCTTTCCGTCAAATTGTTCTAATCAAGAGAGGAAAAACGCAGTTTACCTGGTCCAACTTCTTACTTTACTTATGACCCTATTTCTTAGCTCCCCATACAGTGATTTCTTAGGGAAAATTGTCTTGTTTGCTGAACGCAACACTTATTGCATAGTTTTTCACCCCTTCTCCCTTCCCCTCTCTTTCTCCTTCTCTCCCTCCCTCTCCTCCTCTCCCTTCTGTCTGTCTCCTTCTCTTCCTCTTTCCCCATTTCTCCCTCTTTTCATCCCCTCTTCTGTTACATCCCCCCTCCCTCTGTTTCTCTCCCACTGTATGTTTCTCTCTCACCTTGATATGTTGTTTAAGTTGGGTTCATGGACTGAAGAAATGATCTAAGCTTCACCATCCTAGGAGCTGAGATCAGGCACAGACAACACCTGGCTCTTATGTTCTCTCCTGAAACACATCCTAGTCACATTTTATCCCTGACGCTGCCTGCAAAGCACTCTTTTTCAGTCTACTGTATTCTCACTATTTCTGTACCCGGGGCTGGTTCCCACGCTCTGCCCACACAACTATTAGCAATGTAAGACACCTGTTGACCCTGTATTTCCTTGGAAACATTTTCCCCCACACTAATCCAGCACATGTTACAAGAACAAATGTCTTCTCACCTCGGATAGCCCACCAGCAACAAACCAAAATATCAGCTCCACCCACATCCAGCTTAGCGAACCAATGAAATGTGGGCTTACCTACAGATGCATGGAATAAGTGAGGGCTGCGGGGCTTGAATTTAGAAAGAAAAGGCTATTATAGGCTCAGTATTTGAGCCCTTGGTCCCCAGCTAGTGGCACTGTTTGGGGAGGCTGTGGAACCTTCAGGAAGTGTGCCCTCACTGGGGGGAAGCATGTCAGCCTGTAGTTTGCTGTTTCCTGTGCTTGGGGCCAGAAATGTGGTCTCTCGGCCTCTTGCTGCTGCTGCCCTCTTCTTCCTGTTTGCAGCCATCTCTCCTCACTGCTGTGGACTCCAATCCTCCGGGAACCATCGGCCAGAGAATCTAAGTTGCTTCTGGTCGTGGTATTCTATCACAGCAACAAAACCTAACTACTACAAGGGATTCGTCATAGGAGTATGGGAGGAAGAATTACGTACATAGTGGGATGTGGATGAAAACCTCAAACTGTGCATCACGAAGCAGTCTCACCCACGTATAGATGAATACACTTCCATGACTGCATAGATGAGGTTCCTGCTCAGCCTATGCCAGCACCTCCCTCAGCTGTATGCAGCCGGGGCAGAATTAAAAACAACCAGAGTGGGAAATGAAGGCAGAAGTGTCTGGAATCTGTGGTGAGGGTCTAAGGACCCTCCTGACCTCCTCCTCCCATGAAGAAGGTCAGAGCCTTGGAAGCTTTGGAGGAGTCTCTTTTGAGTAATCCCAGATGTTCTGACTAAGATGGATATGAGTGTTACATTGATGGTCAGCGGTCCACAGCATGTCATCTTTCTGGGCATCCTCTTACCTGGTTGGCTGATCCTTCTCAGCTTCTCTTTCTCTCTTACTTTCTAGGTGAATTTCATTTAAATGGTACCCATCATGTCCCATCCTTCCTACCCAACTCTGTTTCGAAAGGAAATTATCGCTCAACATACAGACAATTTACTTACTTTTATGTTTGTGATGGGTCTACCCCACTAGGACATAATGCAGACATGTTTTATCTGTTCATTTCAATACCCCCAACATCAAAACTGTACCTATAACATTGTTGGCATCTGATGCATGTTTGTTGGATGCATGAATAAATGAACGCAGAGCACGTGGTTCAGTCCTGTGAATCAAGTCCTTGGTTCACAAAGTGAGCTTGTAATCTCTAGCTGTGGGACCAAACATGGTCAACTGTACCATGTTTGGTCACACCTCAGTGTCCAATTTCATAGGAGTAAAAGGAGTAACACACAACTCTCATCCTAAGGCTGAAATGTTTACAAGTATTTTTATACACTCGGCACTTTACAGAAAGGCAGAGGGAGTGGCTTTTCTCCTCCTTCTGTGAGTGGAGGGAAGAGGGAAACCAGCCCTGAATATTGCTGTGGGTTAAGGCATAGCCTCTTCACCGTCTGGGAATGGTATGTTCCTTTTATTGGGATAATAGCATCTGCTTCACATAGGAACACAAAAATAAGTGTCCCCAAATTAGGTACCGACTCAATTGATGAACGAACATCGCGTGTTGCCCATTTTGGTGAACATTAAAGCAAAACAGTAATCAAGAAACAGATGGAGAGAGAAAGGGGGTGGTCAGTCATAGAGAGATGAGGAATGACGGAGAAGTTACAAGCAAGAACTCTGAATAAACACAATACCTTCCGTCGATTGCCATTTGAGATAAACTTCACTGGAGTTTGTGATTGGAAAGGTCCTTGTGACATCAGCAAGATGAACCTTTTTGATGGAGCACCGTAGAGGTGGTTCTGGTAATCATCACCTGAAGTGACTGGTGGAAACCTATGAATAAAAATTTTCTGAAGGGCCCAACTTTAGAAGCTGGTGATAGGTGTATCCATCATGTGTCACATAGGAACATGTTAAAATTAACTCGGCATTGCAGTCATGGGAATGAGATGTTAAGCCTGGGGTAGGGAGATAGCCTGGCAGTGAAGAGCTTTCTCTACTCTTTCAGAGGACATGGGTTTGCTGTCCACTGTCTACACAGTGACTCATAACCATTTGTAATTCCACTCCTAGGGGCCCCAGTGCTCCCTTCTGGCCCCAAGAACACCAAGCATGCATGCAGCACAGACAGACATTCAGGCAAAGTATCCAAACACATTAAAAGGAAAATCCTTGCCATAAAATACATAAAATAGGCATCCCGATGGTGTGAGTTTGTGTGTGTGTGTGTGTATAGAGAGAGAGAGAGAGAGACAGACAGACAGAGACAGACTGGATAAATCAAAAGATTATAATGTAAAGTTATAGTGATAGTGGACATTTTTTAAGCTTTTTCTCATGATTAGCACATAATAATTTCTTGATAAAGGCTTAAATTACAAAAGCAACATTTGCTTCTTTTTTTTTAATGCAGTTTGATGACACTGGGACATTTCAAGTGATTCCGGTTCCTCCACTTGGAGATTACGAGCCACAGGAAATGCTTCGACGCTGCACACTTTGCTACGGTAAGATTGATGGGAAGGGTTGGCTGCGCAGGAGGCACAGTCGATGCCTGCTGAGGTATCGAATTGGGCACTAGTGAGAGATTTCTATTTACGATAGTGGTTCTATTTTCAGCTTTCCAGTTTGGGAAAATGCACTATGTCAGGATTCCAATCTCTAATGTTTATAGAGTTTCTGTAGAATGTGGAAACTGGTGTAGTCTCTCCCGGAACACTGTTGTAGTTGTGTTGAGAGGAGCCTCTAAACTACTGAAAATACCTTCTGCATGAGTTTAAACATGATTGTGGACTTCAGAGACACATGCCACCTAAATCTGTTTCCAACATAGCCATAGCCCTCCCCTCCCCTCCCCCTCCCTGTCCTTAGCTGCTAGTTGCCACAACAGTTCTCGGACATTGACCACTTCTTGTTAATTTAAATGATGTGAAACAGAAGTATTGATAAGATCATTAATTCTCAGAAGCTCTCGGTGTCTTGTGCTGGTACTGATCCCATGATGCACCTCTCTGTGTTTTCAGACAAGTGTTTTCCAAATACCTGTGCGGAAGAGCCTGCCTTTCCTGAAAATTCATACATGGATGTAGCTTTCCTCTTAGACAATTCCCGTAACATAGCCAACGATGACTTCCAAGCCATGAAAGGATTGGTGAGCTCAGTGATTGACAACTTCCACATCACGTCAAACCCGTCAGCCCCCAACTCTGGTGACCGGGTTGCTTTGCTGAGCTATCCTCCCTCAGAGAGTTCCAAAAGGAAGGGCAGGGTGAAGACAGAGTTTGCATTTACAACCTACGACGACCAGTCCGTCATGAAGAACTACATCCACACTTCCCTCCAGCAGCTAAACGGAGAGGCCACCATTGGTCTTGCCCTACAGTGGGCCATGGAGGATCTCTTCCTAGGAGCCCCCAGTCCAAGAAAACACAAGGTCATCATTGTGATTTCAGCTGGAGAAAACCACGAGGAGAAGGAATTCTTGAGGACAGTGGCTTTGAGGGCCAAATGTCAAGGCTATGTCATTTTTGTGATTTCTCTGGGCTCCACACAGAGAGACGAGATGGAAGAATTAGCCAGCTACCCACTGGACCACCATCTGATACAGCTTGGGAGGATGTACAAGCCAGATCTGAGTTATATCGTCAAGTTCCTGAAGCCATTTGTGTACTTTGTCAGACGTACGTCATTGTTTGCTTTCTTTTGTTTTAACAGAGTATTGTTTGGCAGTAGTATTGATAACCTAAGATTG
The DNA here is from genome assembly GCF_030254825.1 of Meriones unguiculatus. Lineage (NCBI taxonomy): Eukaryota > Metazoa > Chordata > Mammalia > Rodentia > Muridae > Meriones > Meriones unguiculatus. The sequence continues at coordinate 45,236,975 of NC_083354.1, forward strand.
ATCTTATTAGATTTATAACTAATCAAAATATATAAATTAGGTAGTGACTGGGGCAAAATTGGTACATCCCCTGAATGTATCCTGATTATGCCTTGGGTATAAGATGGTCAGACCTTGCTATGATAGAACATCTCTTGCCCAAATCTGTGTAGTGGAAATCACGGAGTGACTGGTGGTCTCCTGAGCTGTCTTTGTACAACCTGAAGAAGTCCTAACAGCTTTTAGAAAGGAGGGTTGAAGCATTTAAATGAGTTCATTTCCCAGTCTTTGCATGTAGCGGGGAGCTGTGTGAGGATGTGGTAATACCAAGCATGTCCCATAGGGATTCTAAAACCCTGGAGGCAGCGCCTGTTCACAAGGGCTGGGGCGGAGCCTGAGACCGTTGGTCATAGGTGCCTGAGTAATGCCAGTACTGTGGTTCACAGACCACACTTTAAGCACCATGACTACAGCCCAACATGCTGCAATGGGATGTCCATTGGCTTCGAGCCAGCCCACAAAGTGACCCTTGAGGCGCCAAGTTCAAAGACTGAGAGTAAGCACTACACAGCTTTTTAAAGGACCTCGACAATGATTGCTGGAGCACAACAGTGTGTGATCGGTGGACCCTGTCTTACCGGAAATGATAGATAGCAACAGTGTCAGCCTGCCGGGGTTTAGAAATAGCACCTCTCTTTGTGTAGGGTGGGGAGTGGGAGGGTGTATGTGTGGGTGGGTGTTTGTGATATTTTTGTCTCCAGGACATAGTTGGAAATGTCTGGGGCAGTTTTCTGATTCTTACAACTTGCAAGTATGATTAACATCAAGTAGGTAGAAGCTAAAGAAGCCTTTACTATTCTACGATTCTCAGGCTGGACATTCAGCCCTCCTGATCAAAAATAACCCAGCTCCCAGATACCAGGAAATTGTGATGAAGAACCCTTTGTGTTAATCTGCCCAATATAAAATTAAATACCCGAGACAATTAACGTATAAAAAGGAAAGGCTTATTTTTTATCATACTTATGGAGTTTACTGTCCAGAGTCAAGTAGCCTGGTGCTTGAGCCTGCCGACGTATAGGGGAGAACAAATTTGCTTACAGCAGCGGCCAGGAGCAAGACAGAGAGAAGGGAAGAGGTCTTGGGACTCTTCCAAGGGTATTTCCCAATGACCTAGGTACCTTTCATTAGGCCCTACCTCCTAAAGAATAAGTCATCTCCCAGTAACCCTTCCCAAGAGAACAAGTCTTAACTCACGGACTTCTGAGGACATTTATCCAGACCATAGCACTGGCTTCTGGAAGATTCCAGAAAATGGAGCTGAGCACGTTCTGTCCAGGATTCTGGCAGGTTTAAAGGAAAACTCTGTATTTCCCTAGCATTGAAGGAATGTCTCCACACCACAGCAGGAATAGTGTCTTCAGGATAGATTCTCCACTGTACTCCCATCCTCTTGGGAATGTTAGATTATTGCCTTTAAAGTTGACGTGGTCTCACTCAGATGCCATAAAGAGAAATATATAAAAAAAAAATGCTTCCAATGCTTCCAAATACATTTTTATACCAACGCTTCCATTAGATTCGAGGGTTTTTATTAGTAACTCTTTCAGATGTGTACCCATGGATGTCACTCCGGTACACGCATCAAGGAACACCTGTACAGCAGACTGCAAGGTCATCGATAAACAACTTCTCATCTGAAAAAGACTCTTGCAAACACTCAGATTTCAGAACTTTGACTTCTGGACCCAGATGCATGGCCCTGGGCCCATCATTCCCCACACGCTGTTGTCCTTTGTGCCATCCAGATGGCTAGTAATGCAGTGATTTTAAAGACGAAAAATAACTGGGGCCTGGTCTTTCAGGGCCAGGAAGTGGCTTGGCAGTTGAGCAAAGCCGACTCCCAGCTTTCCTGCCTCCCTGAACCTAATTCATCTGTTGGAGTTATATGGCTGCTCTATCATCTTCTGTTCCTTCAGAACTTTTCCGCCCAAGTGCCAGCTCAGGTTCTCTGCATTTTCACTGTCCTGTATACAGAAGTAACTTCTGTGCCGTGATTCCTCTTTCCACCAATAGCCACTGTCAAACGCAACTGATCAGAGACATACTCTCATTTTAGACAAATTAAAAAAAAAAAAAAGTATCTCCTAGAACCAGAGAAATGAAACTACAGGGATTCTCTACAGGGATTCTTTCGTGCTTGAGTCTTGGATCTTCGATAACCAAGTGCCTTGTTTCATTAAAATTTGTTTTCCTGCATGAAAGGAAAAAATTACAGACCACAGTACTGTACAGCTTACAGACAGTACAGAAAAAGCGGAAAGAGATGTATTGTGTTGACAGTAAGTTAAAATCCTTTCTGCTACTCCCTTTCTCATAGGAAATCAGTGTTTATTGGTGCAGAAGCAAAGAAATAATATCATGTAATTAGATACCATCTTTTCTATGTTTGAGTTAGCAGTTTAAGTCTGGGGGAAAAGCCGTAGAGAATCAGAGTAGATTGTTTCTCAGGTTATGTTAGCATAGGCCCACACTCACGTGTCTCTGCATTGTAATTCACCCTTCCCTAAACACCCTGAGCCCTTCCCCATGATCCTAGTAATTCTCTGCACACTGAAACCCTCTGAGGCTCACATTGTGAATGCCATGTCTAGTTGCCAGTATTTTCCATTTTCACCGCAGCCAGATTCTCTTGACATGTGTTACTAACATTTATTTCTTGGAGAGGATTCCTGTTGGGGTTCTCTTTGCCTAGAAAACCCAATATCTGGTTTGGAAATTAAACTGTAACTTTGTTCTCTCCATAGGCGGATTCAATCAGTACCCACCGCCAGTGCTGGAGGCCGACTGCAGGAGCATCAATTTAGAGAGGGGAGATGCGCTGAGCCATGGCCTCGGGTGGGTAGGCAAGCGCTTATATTTACAAGCGCTTGTTAATTGACTGATGGGTGTATAACTGGCTGATGGCAGGTTGTTAGGCAAAGGAATCTGACAAGATCTCTGAGGCAAAGGCTTTTGGTGGATTCTGCTTTCCACGGCATTAGCCACACATCAAGTATGCTTTCCACTCTGAGGTTTTTTTTTTTTTTTTTTTTTTAACATTGCGAATTTCATTAAATCTTGCCTTTAAAGGCATGGCTTCCTCAGGAGTGTTTGATAAACTTTGACCCTGAAAAACAAACAAACAAAACCTTGCAGCTTATTCTCGAGCTTGCTGCCCAGAGCCTGAGGCTCCGCATTCTGGTTGCAGGAGATAGACCTGTCCCCTGTGTGAACTGTGCCTTCCATTTCCTTGGTAGTTTAGCAAGGACATGCCCATCAGCCAACCCCTTGGAAGGACAGGGCGGCATTAATGTCAAGTCGAGCAGTAGCTTTGCTTGAATAAGCTACAGACGCTTTTAAATAGGGCCCCAGACAAGATATGCTGTTAATTAAACTTGTGCAAACACAAGCCCAGCTGTAAATACCATAATACTTGTGATTCTTGCACAACCATTAAACCCAAACAACTACATACCAAATCTAAACAATCAGACAGAAACAGTCCCATGCTAACTTCATGTGATGAACGCTTTTGTTTATCTAAAGTTGAATATTTGAAGGCCAAAAATATATAATATGGTATATGCTGCAGATGTCCCTGGGCCCAGCTGGCCTTCATTGCCATGTGATAGCATGGCTTGTCACCACGGATTCACACACACACACACAAATACAAGACCGTCATCTCTTCAGTGTGTCACAGTGTCATTCGGCCTTCATGTGCTGTGACAATATTATTTCATATGTTACATCTATTTGTTCTGCCTCCCAGCTAAATAACACCAGTATTAAACACAACTGCAAATACTGAATTTAAAATGACATTATCAAGAATCTGCTTATGTTTTTCTGTTACCATCTAAATAAAAACATAATTCTAAAATATCACAACCCTTAAACTGTCAGTGTAAATGCTGGCCCCGTTTTAAGAGTCTCCTCTGTAACCTTGTTCCTCTCAGAACAGGGCTTTGTCCGTTAAGTGACTATTTTCTATGGTAATTGGTATCAGTCTGAGGTTATTGCAGCGGCTGGTTGATGAATGACTTCCTCATCATTTATTGACAAGTCTATGCAAATCAGGCTTGGCTTGCTCTGAAGGAACACTTCCTAGGTTATAAGTGAACACGAGGAAAGGAACACTACAATCAAATGAATCATTTGATTGAAGAGAATTTAGAATTTTCACCGCCCACTCTTCTCTTTCCTGTGTAGGTATGTGTGGACACATGTATGTTCATAAGTGGGGGTGCCATGTACATATGTGTATGTGGAGGTCAGAAGGCCTTGGTGCTACTCCTCGGGAATCATCCACCATGGGTTATGGCTTTGTTTTGGAGCCAGGGTCTCTCACAGGCCTAGAGCTCACTGAGCAGGCTGCGCTGGCTGTCTGGCTGGAGAGCCCCAGTGATCCACTCATCTTTTCCTCTTCATGCTTGGATTCCAATCAAAGGCCACCATGGTCATCTTTCTCACGTCGACTCTTAGGGATCAAATTCGGGTCTCGGTGGTTATAAATCAGGCACTTTCACACATGGTATATACTCACTCATATAGACATATACTATAGGATAAACCTACTAAAATCTGTACACCTAAAGAAACTAATCAAGAGGGAGGACTCTGGCTAAAATGCTCAATCCCCACTCTGAAAGGCAAAGAGGATGGACACCAGAAGAAGAAGAAAACAGGAAACAAGTTAGGAGCCTCCCACAGAGGACCTCTGAAAGGCTCTGCCCTGTAGACTATCAAAGCAGATGCTGAGACTTATGGCCAAACTTTGGGCAGAATGCAGGGAATCTTATGAAAGAAGTGGGAAATAATAGAGCTGGAAAGGACAGGAGGTCCACAAGGAGAGCAACACAACTAAATAATTTGAGCACAGGGGTCTTTCCTGAGACTCATACTCCAACCAAGTACCATGCATGGAGATAACCTAAAACCCCTGCACAGATGTAGCCCATGGCAGTTCAGTGTCCAAGTGGGTTCCATAGTAATGGGAACAGGGACTACTTCTGACATGAACTGATTGGCCTGCTCTTTGATCACCTCCCCTTGAGCTGGGGAGCAGCCTTACCAGACCACAGAGGAAGACAATGCAGCCACTCCTGATGAGACCTAACAGACTAGGATCAGAAGGAAGGAAAAGACCCCCCGCAACACACCAGTGGACCTGGGGAGGGGAGTGTGTGGAGAAGGGAGAGGAAGGGAGGAATTGGGAGGGGAGGAAGGAAGGAACTAGAGGGGGGATACAAAATAAATAAAGTATAATTAAAAAAATAAAAAAGAATAAAAGAATTGGAAAGAAAAAAAATAAATCAGGCACTTTACCAACTGAGCTGTTACCACCTTTTCTTTTAATAACGAGTAAAGAAAGTACATTAAAATGCATAGGTAATAAATTTGCATCTTTCCCACTTATTTGGACTCAGCAAAAACTTAATTTTTCTTCATCTATTGACTACTAGATTGCATGAGGTTTCTGCAAGCAAAAACAGCCTTGCTGGTCAAGGGCTGAGTGCCGGGAAAGACTCATCTTTTCTGTTGGAAGGTCATGGAGGGGACCGTTTGGTTTACATTCCAAACCAAATGCTCGAGGCGCATAAGTTGGTGAGTCACTATGGAACTGAGCTGGGATCTGCAGCGACAGCAAGTCTCACTTCCGGTAAGAACATGAACCAACGATGGAGTCTGTTAGGTCGTCAGGTGCCTTGTCCTCTAGTACTAGTAGAGAATTAGTATGAATTAAGGCTGGCACCTGAAGCAATTTAGGATGCTGGGTCCAGTGGCTGTTCTCCCAATGGAAGCAGGGAACATGACAGGCGCCACTCAGGGAATCACTGCACAAGTTCTCAGAAACGTCCATGGTGAGCATGACGAAATTAGAGCACAGAATTTAGAAGGTTGGTATGGCACAGAACAAGAAAATAAGAGAGCATCAGAGCAACGAGTAGACTGAAACTCCTTTAACACTTGGCCTGGCCATTGTCCCAGAATTTGTGCTCACACAGAAGGTTTAAATTTTACTTTAGAGATATGCAGAAGTGACAGAGCGTGAAACTCCTACATGGCTTACTCTAGACATTTTAATGTCCATATTTGAATAGCTCAAAACTAACATGTAAGATAATAAATACATCGGATACATAAAGATTTCTGTATTTTCACCTGAAAGAGTGAGGGATTGAAGAGGAGGCTCAGTGGCAAGGAGCATTCGTTGTTCTTTCTTGCAGAGGACCTGAGTTCTATTCCCAGCACCCACATGGCCGCTCACAACCACCTGTAATTCCAGTTTCAGAGGATCTGATTCCCTCCTCTGGCATCCAAGTGCAGTGTACAAACATGATGCAGAGACATACATGCACACAAAGTACCCGTACACAGAAAAAAGAAAAACAATCAGATACATATTTAAATATAAGAAATGTGAAATTCCAAACAGATGACTGAGCCATTCAAACTATGCATCTTGAATCTTCCAAAATAACCATTTGGCCAAAATGTTGACATTCTAAGTATTGCATCTGATGTATCATTTGCATAACTAGAGCGTGCAAATATAAAAGAAAAAAGGGTGAATTTCACACTATAGCATTGATTCTCAGCAACTTCCTGGATAGCTCTTCTCCCCCCAACCCCTGCCTTAGATTTAATACTTGGGTCATCATAAATATTTTGGAAATATAAACATTTGATCTTTACTTTTAAAATTGCCAAGCTAGCTTTTGTAAAAATCTGTAATGAAGAATTAAAAGGTCAGTACTATTAGTTGAAAAATAAGATGTATTGGCTTCATAATGGAGAGTCACAGTGAAACCTGGGCATGTGTCATCGCAGGGTGTCTGTGTATAGAGCCTGTATGTGATTTCACTAGAAACAGCTTTAAACTTACATAGGCATGGCCTGAACAAGAGATTTTTAGACGCCTGCTCTTTTAAAATGGGTGCAGTTGCTTGTTCACTTAATGCCATACAGATCACAATTTTCTTCAAGGCACAGGAATCCATTCTCATCAGGCTTATAAAGAAGAATAAAATGCATTTTGGCAGAGTGTTAGAGTGGGGAAGTGTTGTTCGTGATAGCTTTGTTAGAGGTGAACATTTGCAAGTCCTGGAAATGGATCAGGAAAAGCAGACGAGAGAGACGGAAGAGAGAGAGAGAGACTTCATTGCAGCCATCATTTCTGACACAATGGCAGTGATTCAAGAAGGAAAGAAAGGCTTTTCCTCTGGCTTTCCAGATATCTGAAAAATCAAGACAAAGCTTGTAGCCATTGTGACATTCAGTTAGTTTGATTGAGGAAACTGTTCATGTCTCTACCAGGAGAATAAAAAGTAAATGGTCACCCCACCAAAGTTCTGAAGCATTCGGGGATTCTCATGGAGGACTGTGTAGGTTGTGGTGGCCTGGGAATGGTGCTTCAGACCTGGGGTGTTATGTTTACTTCTTTATTCCATGAATAAGTTGGAGCCTTAAATCATGTTCTTGGTCTGTCTGTCTGTCTCTTCCGTTCCCTTCCGTTCCCTTCCTTCCCCTCTCCCCTGCTTCCTTTCTTTTTCCTTCCCTTGCCCTTCTCTCTCAAATCATGCATAGCCAGTTACCAAAAACTACTAAGAATTTTCTGTATGATGTTCCGTCCTTTCTGGGGTCAGTTGCGATTTCAAACTCTTAGTCACTGAGAGATGAGCCTTGATAAGCTCCAGATGCCTGGTATAAATTAGCTGATAACTTTGATGAGCGTCTCCATATGCTATGCTCATTACTCGTTTAAAATTCCTGCAGCGGATGGCTGTCCTTGACTGGAGAGGCTTGAGGGAAAGTCAGCAGTCTTAACCATTTAAAAATATCATAGTTTCTGCACCCCGTGGGCCGGCAGCAAACTGTCACCCTCTTCCACAAGACACCCAACCACTGCCTGTCTTTGCGACCTAGCCTCTCCCTCTACCTGCCCTGGCTTGCCCTGGGCTCATCCTCATCCTCACTGTATGGGGCTTTATGGATTTCTATAAGGTCTCTAGTTTGAGAGCCACTGTGCAATTGACTCTCACAGTGACTCAGTCAATCATTAGTTTGGGGAGTGGAGCCCCCAGAGTGATGACTTAAATTGTTTGTCTTGTTTGTTTGTTTTTGTGAGTGTGTCGCAGCAACCATTGTGCCTGTATGTGGAGCTTGAGGAGAACCTGGCAGGAGCTGGTTTCCCTCACACCATGCGGGTTCTGAGGATTTAACTGCGATGTCTGGAGACCTTTTTTGTAGTCACACTGAAGGGTGACCCTGGCGTCTGGTGTGAGGAGAGGCCAGCAGCATCTGCATCTGTTCGTTGCTGTCCCCATCAGTGCTTCAGGACATTATTTTTTTTTTTTTTAAATCCTCAAAGGCATCATAGGGTGATAATAAAATCTGAACATAAAACTTCAAAAACGGTACCAAACTGAGCTCTTTTCAGTGTTAAGTACATTCTTTGTCTTTCCCATAGGCATATTGGTTTTCATAGCCTTATTTGATCGTGTGTCCTGCACTTTCACGTGATAGTATGTCTAATACTGTCCACTTGGCTGTAAACTCCACTCTGATTTTTCTAAACACTCTCACAATGTCCCCTTCAACGAAAGGATATATTTAGCTGCTTCCTCTTCTTGAACATGTGGTTCGAGTCTAATTCTTTGCTCTCACATACTCACCTTGAACGTACATGTGCATAAACCTACCCTGCACTGGAGGGCAGAATCGGCTTCTGAGCCGTCCCTGGAGTGCCAGTTAGCTGATGTTCTGCTGCCACAGAAGCCTCTGGCCGTCTTCGTGTGTGCTGTGCGGCTGGTGGTGGCGCCACGATCACTCACAACTGATGGACTGTCTGCAGTTACCAAACCTGAAAAGAAGTTAAACTGCATCATTATTTTGGAGAGTAATTTTCAAACAATTTTGGTGGTATAATCCTTGTGTTTAAACTTTTAAATTTTTTTTTTTAAAGCTTGCTTATAATAAACTCACCTAGAGACATACGGAACAACTTCATTAAAACCAAAGAAAGGGTCAGATTGTGGCTGGTCTGAGTGTAGTGGTTCCCACAGGACGCAGTGATTTTCCTTGGTAAACCAGTCTTTTTCTGCTTATTCTTGCTTCAGAGCACAAGATGGTTCATAAGTGATGTTCTAACAATTAAAGAGCCACCTAGAAAAGAAAAAAAAATCAAGGCCGAAAGGAACATTTGTCCCATTTTCGGGAGAAAGGATAAAAAAATCTGTTTTAAACAGTTATTTCTATGTAAAAGAGAAGAGACTCTCACACAGCAAAGCTAGACTTGTTTCTCCTTGGCATGTTAATGGCATGCAGCGATGTGCGCACTCTGTGCCTCCCTCCCCTGCCTTCCCAGCCCTAGAGTCCTAGCCAATGACCTCACCAGAGAGAAGGGAGGACAGGCCTGGGCTGCTGATATGAAATGGAGAGATTCGTAAAGTGCTGCCAAGTCCTCTGCAGATAAAGGCTGCATAAATTGTCATATCTGAGGCCTGTATGCATGTGTCTGTAAGTTAGGCCAACAGGTTGCGTTTTTTTTATTATTATTTTTTAATTCTTCTTTTCTTATCAAAATTCTGCAGAACTTACCATTACATACAGGATTTTTGTAACCTAGGAGTTTTCTTCTTGTTTACTTGTAAAGATTAAATTTGTGTAGTGCCTTGGATACATTGTGAACTATGTAACCTATTCCATCCACCCCTCACCCCTCCAAACCTTGTGAGATTGTAGCAGAGTAACATGGTGGTTTATAGAGGGAAACTGAGGCATGGAGAAGAACTGGGGTCAATGAAGTAACCACAGGCAGAAAAAAAAGACTCAAACTCCTAAGAACTGTCATAACTACTCCTCTGCTAATGCCCACTGGAGGAAAAGGAAAGCAAAATTTTATTTAATTTATGCCATGACTTACTTTTAGAAGAAAGTATTTTGCCATGGCTTCTGCAGAAGGAATACCAATAGACGGGAGACAACTTTCTTCAAATCAGGTCCCTGGGTTTGTGTGCACTTTGACCTTGGAGAGTGTGTGCCTTACTCTTTCTGCTCTGCCCTGTTGTTTGGGGACTCATTCTTCTGAAGGAGTCAGTCACTGAGACAGATCTGGGATTAAGTCCTGCCTCTACTTATAGGATTTTATTTCTTGGCTAAATCCTTGGCCATCTCCAAGCTTAAGTCTGCTTGGGTGTGAGATGGGAGTAACAGAAATTCCAATCTAAGTCTAAATGGAAGATTTAATGAGAGAAGACATAGGTAGAGCTGAACTCCAAACCCAAAGTGGATGGAAAACTCAGTGTTGTACCAGAAAGCAGAAACAGAAGAAAGCACTGTCGACTTCATGAGTTGAATGTTGAGAAAATGTTGAGCTTGAAAAGTGCCAGCTATACAGGGCTCTAAGAGCTGCCTCAGTGGTGAAGAGTATTTGCTGCTCTTTCAGAGGACTTGGGTTTTGTTCTCAGCAGTACACAGTGGCTCTCGATAATCCAGTTCCAGGGGGATCCTACCCCTTCTGGCTTCTGTGAGCAGCAGGCATGCATGTGGTGCATAGACATACATGTGGGAACACACACGCACACACGCACACACGCACAAAAGAAGGTAACATTCTTTTAAAGAGAAAAATATCAGGTAGTGTCACATGACTCGGACCCAATACATAAGTTAGCCTCAGCTTTATGTACCACTTATTAAAAACAAAACAAAACATGGCTGAGATGTGTGGTGATGGTGCACATCTTTAATCCCAACATTCAAGGGACAGAAGCAGGCAGATCTCTGTGAGTTTGACGCCAACCTAGTCTAAAGATTGAGTTCCAGGACAGCCAGGGCTACACAGAGAAACCCTGTTTAGAAAAACGAACAAACAGATAAACAAACACCAAACCACCACCACCACCACCAACAACAACAACAAAAAAAAACAAAATAAAACAAACAAACAAAAAGATAAAAAAAAGAAAAGAAAAATCCGTGGCTAGTTTTGGCACTGGTTAAATTGCAAGACAGCCCGCTAGATAACTCACGGATGTCTTGAGATTTTCCACAAGTGTCATGACAGACAGCAGCGCTGACTCACAGCTCACTGATCTAGTCCAAGGGGCTCCTGCTCCTATGATGCTCCCTGCTTTCTCAATTTCCCTTCCACACCCAGCTCCCCCATACTTGGCTCTATGTTGTACATCTTTGGCTAAAGTTAGGCTAGTCTCAGGGGGCTACTTCCTTGGAAACCTGACCGTATGATTCATTCCATCCAAGCCTCCCGCTCTGTCCTTTCAACTAAGTTCTTCCACAGAACTGACACGGAGGATTTAGTTCTGTTGATATTTTGAGAGAATGTAGAGCGTTGTTTTATTTAGGCCTCTGCCAGGTTTTCTTAAAGGAGAAATACCTTAGAAGCCCGAGTCTCCCCAAATAACATGAATTTAGACTCAAAATAGAACAATCCTACCTCGTGTTGGACTAAATTTTAGAGTTTTCAAGGCACAGCCGTCTATATTTAGTTTCTTTGATTTTCACGAAAATCTAAGTAGAGGTGAAACCTATTTTTAGTGATTTCTTGTAGGTGGTTTGTGCCTCTTTAGAAAAGGATCTGTATCTGAGGACTTGGTGGGGGATACGATTGTAGCTCATTTGTAAAAAGAAAACTAAAAAAGAGACGGTGATATTTCTAGGCATGCGTGGGAAAACACTTTACTTCCCTGGCCAGGAAGTCCTTTCCTCTTCTACCACAGCATCTACGAAATTGCGTCCTCCATGTTTCTGAAAGTGTGCTAGTTGGTCCTTTAAAAAACTGAGAAACGGCAGCTGGAAATCAGAGCTCTCAGGGATAACACAGGTAACGGTGAGTGAGGTCTAGAACTGTAAACGCCCAACAGCAGAAACACCTGTTGCATCTCTCGAGTACTGTGGCTGGGAATTTCAGAGACGGTTTGCTGGTGACGTACATCATGTGGCACTGACAGCAACCAGTATGAAAAGACTCCTGGCACCGTCTTCACTTCATGTCTGCTGATTAACGGTTTAGTCAGGGCTTCCACCTGGACCCAAAGTTCAGCAAGAACCTCAGACTGGGGTTCCTGGTGGGGAATGTGAGTCCTGCACCTTCCAAACAAGTTTATGAGGTGCCAAATCCTATCATTTGCTGTAAATGTACTCGTGTGCCCAGTTCACAGAGGAGGGCATTTGATGTCCTGCTCAAACATTCTTTGCCTGATTCCTTCCAGGGTATTTCACTGATGGGAGCCAAGGTGACAGCTAGTGAGCCCTACAAATCTTCACCCCACAGTGCTGGGGTTAACGGGTGCAGCCGCATTCAACTTTTTACCTGGGTGCCGGGACCAAAGCTCAGATCCTCAGACCAGCACACCAGGAGCTTTTACCCGCCGAGCCATTTCTCCAGTGCTCAGCTAGCATTGGTGGAGATAAAAACCACAGCGTTAGAAGGGAAAGTATACCAGATAGGAGGGTAAGGTCAGGCAGTAAAAGAAAAAAAAACAAAAAAACAAAACAAACAAACAAAAAAAAACAGTGGTGCACTTGAAAATATAGCAATAGAAATCACTCAAATGAAGAAAGGTCAAATAATTAGAATTTAAAAAAAATCAGTGAGTTTCTATGTTCTATCCCAATAACTGGTAGAAAAAAAACCCTACAGCACAGGCACATGGTAGATTTTTAGTAACATTATCAGCTAATGTAACCTAGTTGGCACTTCTAGAGCATTCCGCCTGAGAGCAGAAGGCACATTCTTTTGAAGTGCTCACGAAATACTTGCCAAAATAGACCATACTGTGGGCCACAAAACAATGCTCAAGAATTTTAAAGGATTCAAGTCATAGTAAGTATGTTTTCTGACCCAAATAGAACAAAAGTAAAAAACCATTAGCAGAAAGAGCTTTCAAAAATCCCAAACATTTAGAAAACAAATAAAACACTTTACCATAATCCATAGCCAAAAATGAAATCAATCAATAAATTAGAAAGTATTTTGGAAGGCATAAAAATAAAATCAACATTCGAGAGTCTTTGAGAGCACGGTGATAAACGAATTTTGATATTAAAGGCTCATGCTGGTAAAAAAAAAAAGAATGGCTTCAAAGCAGTGACCTCAATTTCCATTTTAAGAAGCCAGAAACAGACAGACAAGCAATCCCAGAGTGAGCAGAAAAAAGCAATAACATTTAAGAATTCAATGAACAAGAAATGAGGAAAATTGGTAAGGCCAAGAGTCAGATCTCTGAGATCAATAAAATTGATAAAGCTATAATCAGATTCACCAGGAAAACTGGACACAAATAACCAGCGCTAGCAAAGAGAGAGGAGGCATCTTCCGTATGCTACAGCTTTCATAAGGGTAACAAGGGAAGGTAATAAGCCATTTTTGCATATAAATTAGACACAAATTTCTTACAATATGGAAATCCCCACAGTTCATTCAAGAAGAAATAACATAACTAGCTTGTCAAAATGATTGAATTGGTACTTGAAGTCTTCCCATGATTTTACTACAACCTCAACAAAACTTCTGAGGAATGATGGATAACATACATTTATTTATTTATTTATTTATTTATTTATTTATGTTTTTTGAGACAGGGTTTTTCTGTGTAGCCCTGAATGTCCTAGAACTTGCTCTGTAGACCAGGCTGGCCTCAAACTCAGAGATAAGCCTACCTCTCTCCCTCCTGAGTGCTGAGATTAAAGGTGTGTTCTACCATCACCTGGCCATAAATATCAATTCTAGACAAACTTTTCTAGGGAATTTAAGGGAAAAGACTGTTTATTAGCTCATTCTTTGACGCCAAGTTACTTTGATGCCAAAAAAAAAAAACAAAGAAATTATATGAAAGTAAAACTATATATGACCTTTTGTTAAAAAAATAGATTTATTTACTTTTGTTTATGGATATTTTATCTTCATGTATGTACGTATGTATGTGCATAATGTATGTCCTGGTACTAGTGGAGAGCAGAAGAGGGTGTCATATTCTTTGGATCTGGAGTACAGATGGCTGTGGTCCGCCATGTGGGTGCTGGGCATTGAACCTGGGTCCTTTGCAAGAGCAACAGGTGCTTTTAACTACTGAGTCAATTTCTCAAGCCACTAGACTCTCTCTCTCTCTCTCAAAAGGATCTCACTATGTAGCTTGGCCTAAGACTCATTCTGTAGACCAGGCTGACCTTGAACTCACAGAGATCTGCTTGCCTCCTGAGTGCTAGGATTAAAGGCATACACTACCACACCTGGCCTAGGCCACCATTCTTGATTAATATAGATGCAGAAATTACTCTTGAAAGTGACTTAGCAAGTCAAATACAAGAATAGACAAAGGGGTAGTGTGGATTTGCCTCAGGAATGCAGGGCTCATTGATCATTCAAAAATTATCCAAAAAAGCATTTTCAATATGAATAAAATCACTTGTGGTAATCATGTTTGATGAATTTTATTTTGATATTGAGTTTTATAGAATTAATCTTTTCTTTTCTTTTCTTTGGTTCATTCATTGTTTGGAGGATTAAATAAAACACTAACTATGCAAGTTCCTAGTGACAGATTGAGCAGAAATAGGAATCAACAGTTAGAAAGCTGCTTATTGTTCTTCCAGAGAGGAAACGAAAAGGCCATCTACTTACTGTCTTACAGAGCTGATGATTCTCCACACATACCTCCCTCCAGCTTTCCCAGGAGTATAGAAAGCTTTCATAATCACACAGATTTAAAGCAATGTCATTTGGAGTGATGGTTGGCAGCAAATATCTTGCATCAGCATGTAAACTGAGGGGGGTGGAGAGATGGCACAGGGGAAAAGGTGCCTGCCTTGCAAGCAGTAGGACCCCAGACAGATCCACAGAACCCCTAAAAGCTGCACGTGACAGCATGCAGATGGAACACCAGTCCTGGATGCGGGTGGGGTGGGAAGCACGGGATGGAGAGAGGTGGATCCCAGGCCTCCCAAGACAGCCAGTCAGTCTGGCTGCAAAACTAAGGGTCATGTCTTACACAACAGCAAATCTCTAAAGTCAATACGGACTGGTAGCTGCTCTCCTGATGCTGGTTCATGGATGAACCTTTTATTTACACATCCCTGCAAGCACGAGAGTTGTAACTTTGACAAGCTGTACTTGCTCTTGTGTTTACTCCTTGTAATTAAATATTCAGTAGGTGTGAATATATGCTGTAGGCTTTGTAACCACGTGGAAGCACCAAAAATAGGCTTATGTTTGTCTTCTGGCATTAAGATATTTTGGGGTCAAATCAGTCATTTTAGAAAAACCTGAAGTTGGCAGCAAGTAGATTTCTTATGTGACAACATGTGTCAAATGGAATTAGCTCTCTGTCCTGCCCTAAGCAAAGGCAGATCTGAAGACTGCATCTTGGAACAGGGACTTAGATTCATCAGTGATATCTGCTGTTTGTATTGATCTACTGTTGCATTGATTAGTGGTGTCTTCCATGCTGTGGGAATGAAGAATAGTAACACCCCTGCCTCGTGTCTACATTTATGTTTTCGAGTTTCAGGTTAGCTCATTCACTAAGAGTGACTCAAGTTATTCTGTTGCAGAGCCCGACAGCCGTGGCAGAAAAGAACTGGGTCTTGCTGACGAGCCTGGGGATGCTTCTCTTCAAGAATATTACATGGATGTGGCTTTCCTCATAGATGCTTCTCAAAGAGTAGGACATGATGAGTTTAAGGAAGTGAGAGATTTTATAACTTCAGTGCTGGATTACTTTCATATCACCCCAGCTCCGCTGACCTCTGTCTTAGGAGACAGAGTGGCTGTCCTGACCTACTCTCCTCCAGGCTATCTGCCAAACGCTGAAGAATGCCCAGCCTACCTGGAATTCGATTTGCTCACTTACAGCACTGTACACCAAATGAAACATCATCTCCAAGAGTCTCTTCAGCAGCTCAATGGAGACATTTTTATCGGGCATGCCCTTCAGTGGACAATTGACAATGTCTTTGCAGGAACCCCCAACCTGAGGAAAAACAAAGTTATCTTTATAGTAACTGCTGGTGAAACTAACCCTTTAGACAAAGAAGTTTTAAAGAATGCATCTCTGAGAGCCAAGTGCCAAGGCTATTCCATATTTGTATTTTCCTTTGGTCCTGTACACAATGACATGGAGTTAGAAGAATTAGCAAGCCACCCTCTAGATCATCACTTAGTCCAGCTTGGCCGGACACACAAGCCAGATTTGGATTATATCATCAAGTTTGTCAAGCCGTTTGTTTATTCAGTCAGACGTAAGTCACTCAAGCGTCTCTCCTTTACTGTCTTATTGATGCCTCTGCATGCAGCCTTCGTAGTCAAATGTATCTTATTTTTAGAAGACAGTAATGGGCTGTAAACAGGAGGCAGCGGAAGAATCTCAGAGGAAAGTCTTGTTGAGTTTGGCCATTGCTGCTCTCAAAGTTTCAGACAGGAGATCCCCAAATATGCGAAGGGTTTCCTTTTAAGCCTGACTTCTGAACATTTATTAAATGTTTGGTTCTCTGAATTGGCTAACATCAGCTAATCTTCAGCATATCCCCCAAAGGGAAGAATTCAGATTCCATTTCTATAAAGGAAATTCAGGTATATTAAATAAATTTCTCAAAAGCTTGTAATTCATCTCTGGCAAATTCTAGACTCAATCCCCTACATTCTGGCCCTAAGACTGTGCTCTTTTCTATTAAACTACACTTCAGTTACTAAAACCTTAGTGAAGCATACAACTATGATAAATAAAAACCCCACTGCTGCTATCCTTCACCTTTTCTAAGGACATCTGGTCTACCTGTCATTATTAACCATCCTTGGTTCTGACTTGAATTCTTATGACTCATGGGTACAGATATTTTCCATTGCCTCTGTTCAAGACATCTAGATTAAGCGCAACCACATAGAGATTTGAATGTTATCATCCTACTACAGCACCCTGAGAGTAGCTGCTCTGACTTTTACCCTTGGCATTGTCATTTTAGACAGAGGTATGGAGTAGTCCAAGTTCTTAGAGCATCAAACAAGCCCTGGCCTGTGCTGGGAATCAGGGGCAGAGCAAAAGCCATATTGTTTGGTTATCTGCAGTGGCTGGGGGCTTTCTGGGATTTTCCAGGATTTTAGGGGTCCTGGCACACACACAATCCCAGGACTCAACTTATAGTTAGTAATCATGAAAATTAGGTGATATATTTACCAGTGAGTAAAAAACAGTGTCTTCTTTCAACCCCAAGGTAGAAATAAGGAAGGCAACTTGAAAGCCAACAGAGCCTATTAGGAGGAGTCTCCATTCCTGGGGTGTGAGAGAGAGGGGGAAATAGGTAAAAAGAAAAATTCAGAGATGTCCTTGAATTGTATCACAGGACATAGGGACTTTTAATTCAATTATTGCTGTACCTCATTGACTTGGCAATAACAAGGTCTTTCAATACCAGTGTGCTGACGTAGCCAAGTCCCTTAGAAAGATTAATTTGTTTTTGAAGAGTCTTCCATCTCCAGGAAAAGTTGAACTGACTTTTTGGGTAATATCCATTATGTGGGAAGGTAAAAACTGGACTGAGAATTCCACTCTGTCTCCAGGTGCCATCAACAAATATCCCACCAGAGACCTGCAAGCCAAGTGTGCTAATATCACCTTTGCCCAACCAGAGGATACTGGCACAGACGACAGCGTATTGTGAGTTAAGAAATTTCAGATGTGGGAAGTGTGGCCCAGGAAACAGTCCTTAAGAATGTGAAGGGATAGCTAGTTTGGTGGTAGTGGGTCATTATCCAAGAACGTGAAGTGAATGACATTTCCTTTTCAGAACGCAGGATTTGGGCTATGCAAGGGTGTTTTTAAATGTGTTGATGATTGCATCGCTGGCTAGCAGAAGACAGAATACAATCTATATTATAAAAAACCACATTTTATATGATGAACAACCACATCTGTTGCTTTTATTAAAACTATCTCATATTGATAATGACATAGTGCAACTCAGATTGACTAGTGCCAAAGTGATATCAGAGGTTGGAAGGAAAACATGACAAAGAAAGCATGTTCCTTTCAGAAAGCGCAAGACAGAGTTGCAGAGCCGATTCTGACTGCAAAACCCTGAGTCCCCAACAAAATTTTAGCAATGAACACAACATTGGGTTTGGAATCCTAAACCTCTGAGACAAATGCATGTTGAATTCTCTCTTGGAATATTAGAAAATTGCCCCTGTATCACATTTCATCCACAAGCCCCGTTAGGAAGATTCCTATCATGTGCACAAGATGGATTTCTATTCTAGGATATGGCTATATTTGCATTTAATCTTACAAGGGACTTGGCCTAACCACTTTAATTCCTTTTCTCCTTCACCCTAGCTTCATCCCTGAGGTGTACAAAATCGAGGCAGGAGACAGCGAGCTGTTTGGAGACTTGGGTTCTCAGGAGCAGCATCTCTTCCTACTGGGGGACAATCACGGCAACCATTCAGGGACCACAGCTGATTTGATCCGGGAGTTGTACACGCTCTTCTCCTCTGGGGAACTGATGGTGAATGATGAGGAAGAGCCACCTTCAGAAGAAACTGTAGCTCCCGTGAATGACAAACGAGGTAATTGCTGAAGACCCTGAAGTGCTTTTGTCCAGTGGTCCTTTCCCCTGGGGGTTGAGAAGCACGGTGGCAAGGAGAAATGATAATAAAGAAATAAAAGTGGACACTGCTTATCCAGGAATACAGGGAACTCCCTGAGATAAGAGGACAAGGGAGATAAATCTCAGAGCGGTAGGAGGGGGGTTGGTTGTGTTCAGAGCAACCAGAGAAGAAAGTGGCTTCAAAGATTTGATGCAGAGTCAGGGGGCTGGGAAGCAGGGGCCGTGAACAAGACCACAACCTTCTGGGAAGGCAGGAGCTCCACCCTGGGGCGGGTGAGGAGCCTCCTGACTCCGAACGCTCCAGGTCTGCCTTTGTAACCCAAGCTCTCCTGCTGTGAGATGTTGCCTCTTTGCTGAGCCATGATTTCAGTGGTACCCAGAGAGGTCAAGACGGTTGTGATTCTGAGATGAATGTGGGGGCTAAGGGCAGCTTCTTATCCTTGAGTGGGAGGTAGTTATGGATCTGTGGCTAAAGAGGAACTGAGGAACAGAGAGCAGTAATCTACTGAGAACTCCAGGGCAGCCACCCGGAGTCCTGCTATGCTCCAGGGTCTTGTGGGAAATTATGTTATACTATAAATACTTATGGACCACAGTGAAGTTAGAAATATGACTCTGTAATTTTTCTACATTGTTTCACTGGCTAGCTTTGAATTCCAACTTGACACAGGCTAGATTCATTTGGAAAGAGAATTTCCATGAAGAAAATGCCATCACAGATTGGCCTGTAGGTAGACCTATGGGGCATTTTCTTAAGCAGTGATTGATGTGGGTAGGGAGCAGCTCACTGTGCACAGGGCCAACCCTGGGCAGGTGATCCTGGGTGCCAGGAGAAAGCAGGCTGAGGGAGCCATGAGGAATACACCAGTAAGCAGTACTTCTCCACAGCCTCTGCTTGAGTTCCTGCCCCGAGGTTCCTGATCTGTTTTTCCTTCCTGATGTACTATTACCTGGAAGAGTAAGATGAAAGAAACCCCCCCAAGTTGGTTTTAGTAATGGTGTATTACAGCAATAGAAACCTTAAGTAAGTTAATTGTATAAACCCAATACAATTTATATGCATGTATGTGTGTGTGTGTGTCTAAAAGAGAATGTATACATATTCACCAAAAGTCATATACTAGACTATGTATAACAGCATTTTTTGCATGGTAGCCGAGAACAAAATCACACTCCATACCAATGAAGTAATTATCTGAGGGTGAGGCACAGTTAGTATTATTTACAAAGCTCGTTAGGTGGTTCAAGCATATGGTCAAATTTGGAAAGCACTGCCGTGGTGAATCCTGATTGAATCATTCCTTCTGGATGTCTCCGGGCAGTTTTGCTGCTGAAAATGATCCGACTGGTAGAATCTGACCCTGGCAACATCGGCACCAGAACTCACTGGAAATGCAGATCCTCAGATCCCAGCTCAGACCTGCTGAACGGAAACTCTGGTGATGAGAATTACAGACCAGTGTTTGAGAGCCACCCACGCAGTGGTGTAGATTCTGAGTGTGAATCTGCTCCCCCCCTCCTTTTTAAATAGGAGCCCTTCCACTAGGTAGCTACAGTGTACACAATCCCATGCTTCTGGGAAACTGCTGACAGGCAGGCCACGTTTGCAGGAGATTTCACCGAGTTTTTGTGGGGGTAGTCAATAAGTCCGAGAGTGTAGCTATAATCAAAGCCGTCCAACCTCGGAATACTGTATGAGCGACCCCCTCACAGAGCTGGTGTCCAGTGCCCACCGTGGAAGCGGTCATTGAACAGCTGTACAGTCACTGAACATCCGATGATGGACGTGCCGCTTTGCCTCTCTGAGCCTCCGTTTCCTCAGTGCAAAACGATCCATATAATTAATAAACACATTCCCCAAAATATGTTTACTTTTCCCTACGAAAATGATCAATGTTTACATATATAGCCTTTTGGGGTAAATTCTAATAATATCCCATCTTGACAAAAATTTCATACCTAGATTATAGACATAGGAAATTAGAACACACACACACATGTATTTTTCTCAACAGAAAAGTATGATCAGGCAAATAGAGTTTAAAGCATTGAACCTTTTACAGTTGGGATGAAATTCTATGCTTGAAGTGGAATGGAAGTAAAGTTTAAGTAGAGAAATGAGTGCTATAAATTACCTGACTTAAACATGTTTCATATAGTGATAGCTGACACCAAGCCACTATGGAATTAAAATTTGATTGGATAAGCTAAAAGAGAAATTCGGCCACAAGTGGTGGCATGTTTGTGATTCAAGCACTCAGGGGGTCTAGGCAGGAGGATCAGGAGTTCATGGCTAGCCTGGGCTACATGAAACCCTGTCTGAAAAAAATAAAAAGAAAAGAAACATGGAAGTGTCATTCAAAAACATTTTAAAGCTGGGCATGGTAGTGCATGCCTATAATCCCAGCACTCAGGAGGCTGAGGCAGGCGGATCTCTGTGAGTTTGAGGTCAGCCTGGTCTACAGAGTGAGTTCAGGACAGCCAGGACTACACAGAGAAACCCTGACTCAAAAACAAAACAAAACAAACAAAACAAAAACACACAAATAAAAAAAAAAAACGTTTAAAACTTTGTTGTTGTGTGTCTGCGTGTGTATGAATGAGTGGGGGTGTGGAGGTCAAAGGACCCAGACTTTTCTCTCTTTTTGTCTTGTTTTGAGGAGGAGTGCTTACTCCAGTTTGGCCATCTCCAGCAAGCTTCTGCCTCCCACTTCACTTTGGGAATGCTGGGGTTCCAAATGCATGCTACCACATTGGGCTTTTAAACATGGATTCCAGGCATGGAACTCAGCGGGCTTGGCTTTTCCCTTCTGAGTCATCTCCCCAGCCCCCATGGAAACTTTATTTTTAAACGTTGGCTTTCACAGCCTGTTGTAGTTACATACCTTTAAATGGGTAAGAAAAAAAGTAGATGTAAACTCTCCAAGGTGCAAGGCAAAGAGAACATGACTTCCCTCTCCCTCCTCCTCCCATGGAGACGGGAACTTAGCTAACATTCTTAAGTCATCTTGCCCCGAAGCTTTCCCTGAGTTGGCAGCCTCTGTTCATGAGATGTATTCACGAGATAGTCACAGGACAATCCGTCAAGCAATGGAGGCAGCATCCTCGGGAAGGAGTAGAGACCAAATGAGGTGCACTTTCAGCACAGTCCCATAGAGGGCGGCCAAAGCCTGGGCCTGGCTGGGAACTCAGCCGTCTGAGTTAGGAAGCAGAGCTACCCTGAAAGTGAGGTCTTCATGCCTCCCAGATCCCTAATGGATGGACCAAGAGCTGCTCTAGGAGAGAAGGATCTACACCCTAGGTATTTACGGAGGCTGTGGCTAAAGCTACTCCATTGTTTACTATCTGAAGGACAGTCGGTGCTGGCATTAGCAATCAAAAGCTCACTTGGGGGAAGTCAGGGGCAGAGTGGGGGGCGGGTGGGGTAGGAGGAGGAAGAGGATGAATGCATGAAGTGAATACTATGAAAAGGCCACAGGAATTCTGAACAGAGCCTGACACTGTAGGCCGTCATAACCCCCTTCAAATGCTCATATAATAATTCTAGCCACTAAACTCGGAGTTTCAAAGCATGGGTAGAGCAGAGAGAATGGTGTTCATAGCCCGTAAGCGTTACTCAGTTTGACCAGTGGTCCCATTTTCCTCCGTGGACAGATCTCTCTAGGTTGTGCTTTGGGCTTGACTGTGGAAGATAGCGAAGGTTCCCTGGGTTTGTTTCATACCTGGCACCCAGAGGAGCAGGGCCAGGAGGGAACGCTGTTAGCCGACGTCGTGACGCTAAGAGCAGTGTGTGTTTCATGCTTTGCAGATGGCGAGGATGCAAGATGAAGGCACAGGAGAGAAGAGCACCTGCTGGCAGAGGGACTCCCTGCCATAGGCACAGGAGCTAGAGCTAAATCTAGGACGCGGTCCCAAATCGGAGGGAGAGACTATTCAGAATGAAGACATCAAGGAACAGGCCTGTGAAACGAGGAATGGGTTTCACCTCTCAGGAGGAATGAGGATGCCAAGCAAGACAGGCAACAGTCTCCCCAGGGGCTGCTCTATTCACTTTGATCAGTTTGGATGATTAGCTGCCGAAAGGAGATTTTCACCATAGTTGTCATCACATCTGCATCTCCAATTAGACCCTCAAGTAAAAACAGTTTGTAACTCGAATGTCCTGGGATTGTCTTTTGTCTATTTATACAACTGTAAACTCGGTGGGTTTGCTTTACCAGGACATTTATAAAGTAACAAATTCATAACTAACAAGATGGGAGGAGAAGCCTACTTTATGAACTGCTCGCTCGCTTTGGGAACACTTGCTTTCTATTTTGATGTGCTTTTGCATTATGTGTACTTAAGTTTTGCTGCAAAAAAAAAAAAATCGTGTGTATTGTGTGAATGTGGAAACAAAGCTGTTTTTAAGAATTACAATGTGTCAAAACAGTTTCCAAAACAGTTTCCAAAACAGCAACAATAAACCAAGGCCGACCCAGAAACTTGTTTCATGCATTCTTATTAACCGTAGCCTAACTCAGACCCTTTAGAATGCAAGTTCAGGAAAGCACATAATAAACCTAGTCAGGAAATACACACACAGGGCAAAGCATAGTGAATTAGCTATAGAACCATTCAGTTTAGCATGGCATACACAGGCAGTGGAGCGCTATTTAGACCTGAAGAAGAGCAACGTCATGTGACCTGCAGGAAAATGACAGAACTAGAGGCCTTTGTGTTAAGTGAAATAAGCCAGGCTAGCATTTTTTTTCCCATATGTGGAGCTCTGGAAAAAAAAAAAAAAAAAGCTGAGAAGATGAAAAGTAAAAGGGGTTTGGAAATGGAGAGAGGTATAAAAAGAGCAACAGAGGAGGTGAATGTCATCAAAGTGTTTCATATGCCTCTATGGAAATGTCATAATGAAACCCCTTATTTTGTACAATAATTATATACTAATAAAATCACTCACTTTGGTAAAGGCAGCACGTAATTGGCAAATCAGTGAGCATGCATTGTACAAAAATGAAATGAAAGTGCTGATCGGAAAACACATGGACAATTTTGTATTTGTTCCACATAATTTTCCTTGCTATGACTGTTGTTTACAAATTTCAAAATAACACAGGCAATTCATTTTAAGTAGCCATTTATTGCTCTGGAAATATCTAAAACAAACTCTGTTTAATAGTTTCGTTTTTCCCTAAGAACTTTGTGTGTCTTCCCATATGCACAAAGGATACATCAGATCCTTAAATCTGAAAGTGACAAGGGTATCAAGAACGTGAACCCATAGAAACTCACACTCCTGGTGAGAGAGCACCATTACAGTGTCGGACAGCTCCAAAGCAGTACCTGTCCTATATCTAACCGTATCCTTCCGCTCAGCAACAGTGCCGTTCATAGGTGGATAGATGAAGCTCTCTCTCTCTCTCTCTCTCTCTCTCTCTCTCTCTCTCTCACACACACACACACACACACACACGGGAACCATATGTAGCACTAGGTGGTACAGCAGAGTTAAAGGCAAGCTCCATATCCTAATGTATCGTAGGTGTATCAGAATATCACAGGGCTGTCAAACCAACAAAGCTGAGCTCCATTTATAAACATCGGTAAGTCTCAGATATAACATGAAGCCAGAAAAAGCTGCGCTAGTATACTCTAGGGCACCACTCATACATTTTAAAGCCAGCCAAGCAATGCCGAGTGGCCTTTGTGACTACTAAGGACTCTAGTAAAAGACACAGATAACAACTGGAGAACCCGGGAATTCAGTGCTAGGAAAATGGAAACCTTGTGACATCCAAAGAACGGCCCTAAAGCAACAAGACAGGCAGAATATCCCATCATTCCTCTCCTTGCTCTACAGCCTGGGCTGGAGTCTCCCCTTTGCAGGGGTGAAGATAGGAATCCAGGAAAGTGGATCAACAAAGGTACCGGTAATGAGTTCTCTAGCCTCTGCAGGCCTCTGGCCTAACTAGATGGGACACCTGAAGCCTGCCTAGGAGCCGGGCTATGGAAAGGCATCTGTCCATCTCCCCTTATGCCAGGCTCAACAGTGGCGATTGTTCAGGGGGAAGAGGTGAGGCGGAACATCTGATCGGTACCGTGGTCTTATTTCTCTTTATGGAGTTAGTAAAGAAGTTATTTATACCTGTTTAGGCAGCTCACAGTACATAAGTTAAAAGAGAATAACTGAAGTCATGAAAAAACTCAAGTAAGCTCTTAAATACATCTACGATCATGTCAGGACTTGGAAAGGGATAGAAAAAATAGCTATCAAATCTTCATTCCTTTTGAGCTTGCAGTAAGCCAAGGTCACTGGAGTTATTAATAACACTCAAGTGACAATTTTCCTGAATGCTGCACACGTGGAGCTTGAATCAATATATAAAATTAACCAACGTGACCTTCATGTGAAATTTCCGAGTAGCCATTTAGGGTTGTATAGAGCACAGCACAACTTGTTGCGTGTCAGAGGCACAAGGGACGGGCTGGAGAGATAGCTCAGGCAGGAAAGCAGTAGCCTTGCAAGCATGAAGACCTGAGTTCAAGCCCTATGAACCCACGTCAAAAAAGCCAGTCATCATGGCAAACACTTGTGACCCCAGAACTGCGGGGGACAGACAGATCCCTGGAGCTCACTGGCCAGCCAGCCAGACATGTTTGGTGAGCTTCAGGCCAGCGAGAGACCTTGCCTCAAAAACAAAAACAACAAACACAGAGAGAGACTCACCGTAATTGTGAGGGGCTTCCTGAACAAGTACCTATTTCAGCTATTTAAGGCCAAAACAATATCAGTTTTAAAACTATCTATATGTATGTGTGTGTGTTTGTGCTGTGTGTGTGCGTACACCCCCATGAGTGTGCGGGGGAGGGATTATCGTAGCTTACACTTTGAGGATGTATACTTACGTTTGTCGGGGAGGGGAGCACATGGTGAGAAGAGCCGAGGAAGCTGCTCATACTGCATCTGCAGTCACAAAGCAGAGAGAGGTCAATGCTTTTGCTCAGCTTTCCTTTTATTCCGTCCGGGACCCACAGCCCACGCAACGGTTCCGTCTTCCTCCAGAGTGAACCTCCTGCCTCAGGTAAGCCTCTCTGGAAGCACAGACACACCTGCAGGGTAGGTTTCCATGGTGATTCTAACCCCTGCGAAGTTGACAAGGAAGGCTGGCCATCACAGCGGAATAACCCCTGCCCGCTGTATGTTTTCTTGGTCCCTGGGCTACTCCCTCTGGGCTCTCAGCAGTGATATAAGGGCCCGTGCACTTTTGGATGTTTCTGGAAGCGTCTCTGCTTGGCTCATCACATCCCCAGTGAAATCCAGTGAAGGGATTACAGGACAGATTCCTCATAAAAGAGAAAAATGAGGGGAGTTGACATGAGTGATGACAAAAGCCCCCAGCGTTAGAGCTGCGCATCTGTGTGCCGAAGAGAAGGGGAAGCTGGCAGTGTGTGAGCAAGGCTTGTGCACTGGCCAGTGCGGCTGGCCTGGGAATTCGATGCTGCAGAAAGTATGGAGAATTGTTGAAAACCAGCTTATTGTTTTGACTTTTTAAAAGAGCAAACTAGTTTTTAAGAACCTTGAACGCTCCACAGTGTATAATCAATTTAAATTTCCCCGAAAGGAACCACGGTGTGTGCATTGAGCACCCATCTTACCAGAAAGCTTTTTGCAGAAATGACCCTCGAGGCCCCCTGCAACCTTATATGACTTGAGATGATGCACTTAGAACAGCTGGTCAGAATTACAGATGACTAAGAGTCCTGTGATATCTCTGGAGAACTTCATTCGACGTGCTACATGTGACTCCTAACTCTTTGATCTGAGGGGGGGTGGCGTGGTAAAACACTGCCTATGTAGCTTGGGGGTTCCTAGGTCCTGCTCCGTGTCTTCAAATGGAAGCTCCTTCCCACCTCTCTAGAGTAACCCATCTGCTCCAGAGCCACTCCCCTGCTCTGGGACTATGGCGAGCTGACCCCAGAACTCTGAACATTGTCCTTGTCCCTGCTTTTTCTGTGGCTTTCCATTGCTCACGACGAGAACATCACACTAATCACTAGGAGCTTGCACTGGGAGACCCAAACAATGATCTGTCTTTACGCAGGGAGGACTAAGCAGGGGAGCCCTATCTTGTGGGTTATACCCTGCTGGCCTCTCTTCTCATTCTGAGCTGTTACCATAGAAAAGTGGAAGATGCTTTCTGGGGTGGGGGCCTAGTGGGAGTATGTTAGGTCAGGCATTGAAGGGGATAAAGGGTTGCTAGCCTCTTCCTCCTTCTCTGTGCCTTCTAGCTGCCATGGGATGAACAGTTTCCTCTGACATGGTACCAGTTACAATGTCCTGCTCTGTCACAGGGCCCAAAGCAGCATGGCAACTGCTAACACACTGAAACCTCTAGCGATAAACTGTTCATCTTTTAAAGTTGCTTTATCTTGGGTATTTATTCTCGCAACAGAAAGCTCGCTAACGCAGCTGGGAACTGCAGCTGTGTAGAGACTGGCTCGAAAGTGGACTGATTACGGTCTCTTCCAAACAAAACAAGAAGAAGAAGAAAAAAAAAGCTAAAATTCCAGGATGGCGGGCGTTAGGAGAACAGATTAATAAGCAGCACAGCTCATCTCTTATCAGTTACTAGCATTCCTGCAGAACAAAATGCTTTTTCCTAGCATGACATGAACTAACCTACAAATGTCCTGGTCACATATCCAAATCGTATCTGGAGGTCCGTGCACCAGAGTGTCCGCATCATCTTGGAGCCTGGAAGAAGTGCAAAGGTTCTGGACTCGACCCTGTGTCTACTCTGCTAGAATCTGCACCATAACCAGATCCCTGAGTGATTAGTGTGATCACGTGAGGCTGAGAATTCCTTGTCTAGACATCATTTGCTTGAAGTTCCCCAGAGGATCAGACACATCCTGTCGTTCTCCAGCCCCGCATGTGTGATCACCCACGGTGGAGCATGGTCTAACTAGGAATACTGAATCAGGAAAGGATATCTGCATGGTGAGGCCATGGTGAACATGGCAGAGAGCATTGTGGGACCATGGAGCAGGATACTTCATCTGGAGTTTGAACCAAAGAGGGGCCCTTTTGGTCTGAATGAAAATGACTAGGTACAAGCAGGGAAGGCAGAACTTTGAAAGAAATCCAAGGAGAATAGTTTTACCTAGCTCATTGTTTTGTTTTTGGTTTTTTGTTTTGTTTTGTTTTGTTTTGTTTTAAAGAGTCTGAACCACAAACACGATGTGTAGAAGAGGAGGGTGAGGAGGAGGAAGTGGGGAGATAAGTGCAGGGCAGGCAGTGAGACCCTCCCCTGAGGATAGGAAAGGGACATGGTTGGACTTGGTTTGAGGTTGGCACTTCCTGCTTCAGGAATAGGGGGATTGCAGAGGGAAAGAGTCAAAGGGTTATTAGTGATTCAGATAGGACTGCTTCATGATGCTGAGATGATTGGCCGTATAAAAAACACGCTTAAGTGGTAAAATTGGCGGGATCTGTCCATCAGTTGGTTTGGATGGAAGAAGATTAGATGCTTTCTTCAGTATCTGCAGCTACTTTCTGAAATCCTCCAACCAGTGGCTTCATCTTATTTCGGTTCTCACTTGAAATCAGCTGCTCTCCTTCTGAACTCACAACCCCACACCCGCCAATTTGTCCCCCAGCTAGTCACTGCAGCTGCTGGGCTATGCCTACCCTCTCACTGTGCCCAGCAATGTCTGCAGAGCCCACATGGGAGTCTTTCTGCCGGGACAGCAGTGTTTCTGTCCAGTGAACACATTTACTGTGATAAACTGGCTCACTCTCCACTTCCAGTGCTAATGATCTTTTCCTGTTATTTGACTTCCCATAAGGCCTCCATGATGCGTCCAAGATGGAATTTGGAATCACCAAAAGAGTAGGACTTGTTCTGTGAGCTGGTTATCTGCTGCTGGACTTGTGGCTTGACTAACTGGAGCCTTCACTTTGCTCATCTTTGAAATTGGCTTTGTGAGTCTTGGCTTTTGGTAAACACTTTCTACAATGTCTGGCTCAGGCCAGTGCCCAGCAGAAGCTGGGAACCAGCCTTAATGACTTTCTCTGTGACACTGGTGATAGATAACCTTCATGGCTGGCCAAGGAACAGGATGTGAAGAACTTTGGGGAGGGCTGGTTATGGAATCTTTGATTCCTCTGTTATTAGCAGATTTCAGTGACACATTTCAGTTGAACATTGCTTTTTTTTAATTTTTTAATTTTTAAGTTAAGTTTTAAACTTTTAAAAGAATTTCTTATGAATACCATGTTTACACCATTTTTACCCACCCTCTCCCCCTCCAACTCATTACATGTACCTGTCTCCCTTTCACATTTTTGACCTCTTCTTTAATGATTAGTACATGTATACACACATATGTATATAAATACAGCCTGCTGGGTTCATTGGGTGCTGCTCATCGGGGTAGGTGTTCAGTGCTGACCTCATGGGCTTGGGTACTGATCGAAAGAAGAAGGTACATGTCTAAAGAAGAAGATGACGGTTGTGCTCTGTCCATGATGTCCCTTTTCTGAAGGTGCCTCCTGGCAGGTGGGTCCAGCCTCTTCCAAACATGGGAGGGACACTCACTGACTGCCAGTGTACCTCGGTGGAAGATGCTTTCCAAACACCTGAAGAGTCCCCTCCCTCTCCTGTGTCTCCCCCCCTCCTCTCCCTTTCTCCTTTTTGGACATGTATGTGTCTGCATGATCCACATTCATGTGTATATGTGTATTAACACATGCGTTTGGGTGTGTATGCATGTGTGTGTGTACCTGTGACGGCCTGAGGTTGATGCTGGGTGTCTCCCATGATTATTGCCTAATTTTTGCATTGCAGCAGAGTCTCTTGCTGGACCCAGTGCTCACCAGTTCCAGCTAGCCCGGCTTGTTAGCTTGATCTGGGATCCTGGCCTCCCAGGTGCTAAGAGGACAGGTAGCCCACCCACCTGCCTGACCTTTCTGGGGTTCTGGGGGTTCTGGACTTGGGTCCTCTTGCTTGCATGGCAGGCAGTTTATCCAATGAGTCATCCAATGAGCCTGGCTCCCTCTCACTTTCTTGATGAGGGAGGTGGCAGGGTTTAATTTGGCTCTTGGGTTGAGGGTGCAGTCTGTCATGGCCCAGAAGGAACATGAGGCATCTGGTCACCTTTGAAGACATTTTCTGTTGTTGGCGTCAAAGTCTCTGGTTCCATCGCTTGCTCTTAGAGTTTGAATAATTTCCATTGAGAATGATTATCTCTTACCCGTGTGTCTGATGCCCACAGTTTGCAGCTCTCTCCATTTCGCTAAGGAATGTGTCACTCTCTCTGAGCCACTTCTCTTCAAAATAATTGTCTCAATTTTCACCCATGGTTGTATATCCTCTCACTGTTTTTTTATTTCTCGGTATTAACATTTTTGTCATTTGCTTAAAATCCTTTTGAGGAGGGGTTCACAGGTAACAAACATTTCACAGGTGAGGTTCAGGTCAGGTCATACTAAATCAGGATGGACCCTGCACCCTACAACTGGTGCCCCCATATGAGAAGGCTGGGTAAAGACACAGAGACTCACAGAGAGCAAGGAAGGATGTGTGAAGACATAAGCAGAGGCTGGAGGATGAATCGAGTACAAGTGTGTGTGATACGTGTGTGCCTAAGGGTTTGCACATATGTGTGCCATGGAGGCCAGAGATCCCTATCAAGGTTCTCCTTTGATTGCTCTCCACCTTAATTTTGAGACAGGGTCTCTCGCTGAACTAGCTGGCCAGGGATCCCACCGTCTCTGCCTCCCGAGTGCTAGGCTCACAGGGGTGCACTGCCACACCTGGGTTTTGTGTGGGTGTTGGGTCCTCATGCCTGTGACCCATGTCCGTTAGTTTATTCCCTGTTCCACCCTACCCCGAATCTCAAACTGTCTTTTGGGTGCTGGAGATCAAAGCTAGCGCCTCGTGCATGCTAAGCAAGGGCCCTACAACTCAGTCACACCCCAGTCCTCAAGAATTTGACCTTTCCTTCCCACGGTGCCCTAAAATTCACTCAGTACATTTACTTCACAAAGGGAACCAGGCTCTCTCCAGGATCTGAGATGGGAGAACCCACCCTAAATACTGGTGATGAGGAGAGAGGGAGCTGAGCGTCATGACTTCAGGCTTCATGCATCACTCCCTGCTCCCCGACTGGGGACACACTGTGACCAGCCCCGTCCCACACCCCCTGTCATGATGGACTGCTTCCCCTAGCTGTAAGCCAAGAATCAACTCTTCTTAAATGGCTTCTTATCTAGCATCTTGTCACAGCAGAGAGAGAAAGAACTCGCACAGTCTTTCATCGGTTTCCAATTTGGCAACCCGTGTCCTTCAGTTTGGAGAAAATGTAATTTTCACTGTGCAGATGTTTCTTGCAGATGACAGTATTCCCTCCTTTTGTGGTGAGAGGGGCTCCGGAGACGGGAAACTTTAAAATGTTGTTGTTGTTGTTTTTCTTATTTTCTTGGGAGGCTCAGATACTTACCATTTCCAGGTGGTAACAGCAGGAGGCAGAGACTGGCACTGCAGGTTGTGGTAAAAAGACCCCAGAGAAGGGCTTTTTTCTTGGCTGAAAGATAGGAATGTCCTTGGGCCTGCCAGCAGCATCTCCAAAGCTGGAGACAAGAGATGCCAGAAGCATCTAAGCTAAATCTTAAGTGCTTAAGTCTCCTTCAGAATGGCAAGCCGGATAGACACCAGAAGCCGTGGAAGAGAGGGAACAGGACTACCGTAGGGGTCCTCTGAATGGGGACCTCCACCCATTAAAGCAGACACTGAGACTCACAGCCAAACTTTGGGCAGAGCACAGGGAGTCTTATGGAAGAAAGGAGGATAGAAGGACTGGGAGGGGACAGGAGCCCTCGAGGAGACCAACAAAGCTAAAAAATCTGAGCCTAGGGGCCTGCAGAGTCTGATGCACCAACCGAGGACCATGCATGGAGAGGACCTAGACCCCCTGCTCAGATGTAGCCAATAGGCAGCTCAGTGTCCATGTGGGTTCCAGAGTAAGGGGAGCAGGGGCTGCCTCTGTCATGAACTTGATTGCCTGCTCTTTGATCACTTCCCCGTGGCAATGCGGTCTTGCCAGGCCACAGAGGAAGAGGACCCAGGCGGTCCTGAAGAGACTTGACAAGGCTAAGGTCAGATGGCAGGGGAGGAGAATCCCCCTTTCAGTAGACCAGGAGAAGGGGATGGGGGGAAGAGGGAGGGGGCTACAATCGCGATATAAAATGAATAAATTGTAAAAAAAGATAATAATAACAGTACAAAAATGTTCTTTGTTCCACCATGTCGAGAAGCGGGGGATTCCAGAACAGGAGTCTGGATTCTGCTCATCTCTTCCCCCTTTCCCAGAAAGCCCATCGAGGATGTAACTGGAATGGAACCGCCAAGCACCTCCCAATGAAAACCGCACAGATCTGTTCACCTTCCAGCCTCCCCCCCCACAACTAAAGGCTCAACTTCAGGGCAGTGAGGCTCAGTGGGGTCACCCCACTCTCGGGGCCCCTCCCACTGTACGGGAGCTCTGCCTTCCTCTCTAAAGCTCACCTTCCTTGGTCTGTGAATTTCTTTCTTAAAATTCACCACTCAAGAACCCGAAAGCCTCTGGGCCAAGTTGGTCTCCAGCAAGACAGTGAGTCCTCTTCTGTGGGTAGGGCGAAGCTTTTCAGTGTTCTGCTTGGCTTTGAGTCCCCCGTAGTCCTGTAAGCGACCCCCCTCCCGCTCCCTGAAATTCACTGTTGGACTTGGATGGAATTATCTCTTTATCTGTTGTTTCCCTCTCTACATGTGCTGAATGCGCTCACCAGAAAAGTAAGTAAACAAGCAAACAAACAAAACGAGGGAGCTATTTCTTTGATAATCTTTTTCTCTAACGAGGAAGGTGTTACCTGACCCTCAAAGTCTCTCCTCTATTTCTTTTTTTTCCTTATTTATTTTTTATATTAATCACAGGTTATTTACTTTGTATCCCAGATGTAACCCCCTCTCTCATTCCCTCCCAATCCCACCCTCCCTCCCTCATCTTCTCCCTGCCTCTTTCCAAGTCCACTGACAGGGGAGGTCCTCCTCCCCTTCCATCTGACCCTAGCTTATCAGGTCTCACCAGGACTGGCTGCAATGTCCTCCTCTGTGGCCTAGCAAGGCTGTTCTTCCCTCGTGAGGGTGGGGTGGAAGAGCTCGCCGTTGAGTCCATGTCAGAAATAGTCCCTGTTCCCCTTACTAGAGAACCCACTTGGACACTGAGCTACCATCGGCTATATCCGAGCAAGGGTTCTAGGTTATATCCATACATGGTCTTTGGTTGAAAAAACAGTCTCATGAAAGACCCCTGTGCCCTGATATATTTGGTCCTTGTGGAGCTCCTGTCCTCTCCTCCATTTCTTATTCTCTACTCTTTTGTTCTCCTTTTCAGAGGTTCCCCCGGCTTTCCTTGCATATTCGTTTTTGTTTTTTTTTTCTCTACAGTTGCTCCTTCTGTTGGTTTAAGGCTTTCTTATATGGGGAAATTTATTCCAAACTCCCTGGTTCATGACTGTCTGTGTTTAGAATATGGTGGGAAACCAAGTAGAGGAGCGGAGAGCTTCAAGGAAAGGAAGGGAAACTAAGAGCCTGACCATGCTGCAGGCAAGAGTTCACCACTGACACCCTGCTGATGTCTCCACATCTTTCATGGTGCCTGTTGCTTTATATACCAGGATTTCCAATGTTTTTGAAGAAAGAATGATTTAAGTTCTGTATCTTTTCTCTTCTGTGACACCCATGGTTTGTAGCTTTCCATTCTGCTAAGAAAATCACCACTCAGAGAGATTTTGCCCTTGCTAGCTCTCATTCCTGGATATGTGGTCTCTGTGTGTGAATGCTTTCTGTCATTTAAAAGTACTTCAAGAAGAGCTAGCTGTGTGTGAGTATCTGCCCTGTAGAAGCAGACACTCCCCTCATTATTAAACCTACAGCTTTCAACAAAATTCTGTGATAACATTTTGTTTAGCAGCAGAACCCCTTCACACTTTCCCTTTGCTCAGATAGAATGACCTGGTAGCTCAAAAAACAAAGGGTTTATTTTGGATCACTGGAAGCCGACGGGTGAACTAAGCCCACAGTCAGGAAGAGAATGATGAAGGCCTGTGTTCAACCCCCTTTCTCTTTTTTATAGTCTGAAATCCTAGCCTAGGGAATGGTGCCGCCCACAGTGGATGAGTCTTCTTATTTCAATTAAACTTAATCAAGATAATATCCAGAGGCTAACCTAAAAAGCTCCCTCACAAGTGGGTCCAGTGGCTTGTTCCTAGGTCCTGTCAAATGAATAATTGACACTAGTCACCATCATCATGATGCATGACAGATCTCTTAACTTACTCCTATGTCAGGACTGAAATTCCTTTCACTAACATCTCCCAGGTTACACCTGTCCATTTACCTTCACTTTCTGCTTTTTAAAAAGGTTTATTTGTATTTATATGTCTGTCTGTGTACATGTGAACTAGTGCCCTCAGAGTCCAGAGGAGTGTGTCAGATCTGTGGGGCTAGAGTTGGAGGTGGTTGTAAGCCATTCAACATGGGTGCTGGGGATGTCATACCTGTCCTCCGAGAAAGAACAGAGCCATCTCTCCACTCCCACTTCCTCTCTGTTTCCATGAGTTTGACGTTTAAATGTCACATATAAGTAAGAACGGCCATTTCTCTGTGCGTGTCTGGCTTCGGATAACATCCTTCGGGTTCATACATGTTGTATGTAGTAAAGGAAGCCCTTTTTAAAGGCTGAGATGTGTTCCTTTGTGTGTGTATGCATATGCCATGTTTTTTAAAGCTGTCCATCCACTAATGGACGCCTAGGTCGATTTTGTGTCTTGACCATTGTGAGCAGAGCTGGACTGAACAGGGAATGCAGATGTGTCATCAACATACCGATTTCACACCGTTTGTCTCTACACACAAGGTGGGATTATTGGATCACAGAGAGTATCTGTTCTCTTAAGTTTTTGAGGACCCTCCCCTCCTTTTTTCCATTGGGATAAAGAACTGGCTGGCTGTCCTTTTCTCTTTAAACAGACATAGAAACGGCGTTATTGCAGAGTGGGCTCATGCTTTCTGCTCTGATGCCTACCTAGCTTGAACTGGATATGAAGGAGGAAGAAAGTCACAATTAGACCCCCCACAGATCCTCACGTGTTTCCCACCGTGTAAATACAAGATGGGAGGTGGCTAAGGGTGATTGTTTAGCTAATTCATCCCACCAGCTCAATTTCAGAAAGTCTCCACTGGAGGATAATCCTGGGCAACTCACTGTTCCACTGCAAAGAAAGAAAAAAAAGTGGGGTGCCCATGGGAGTCACAATCTCTCTTTTCTTCTAGGCAAAGAAGAAACTTCTTTACAAGAGTGGGTGGATTGGAAATGAGTCTTTTCCATGCTTTCCAAAGACACTTTATCTTTTTAAAATCTAACTAAAGAATGTCCCCCAGGAAAAAGAAAACAGGAACTCAGAGCCAGAATTCAGAGAGATAGGGACAAATTATTCATGGCTCAAGAAAAGAATTCCCAGAAAATGTGTGAATAATTGCATTTGAGATGCTAAACAATGTTTTTGCATTCCCATGTGTAGACCCAGCTGCCTGGTGTCCTCTTGCAGTGGGGCGCTGCCTGATAAAATATTATTTCCCCAGTAGCCTAGAGACAATTATTCCTGAAAAGCAGAGAATTCATTTAAAAGCACATTTGGGAACCTTTTTATTATTCTTTCCTCTTAAAGATGAACTTATATATTCTTTTTGAAACAATATTATCCTTTATAAAAAATACTGTGTTTATTATAGAGGACTTCCCTTCTTCTCCCCCATTCTCCACTCTTTCCTTTTATCCCCCTCTCCACTTTTCTCCCCCCCCTTCTCTCTCTCATGGTGCTGAGGCGGCACATCCATAATCTGTAGGTTAGGCAGCAGCACCAAAACTTCATGAAGAGCTGATGGAGCATTTGAGGTTCAGAGTCAGTAGGGAGTGTTTCCTCTTCCTCCTGGAAGCAGTCATTTTATTTAGAGCTTCGTCCCATTTGATGAGGTCCACAAATATCACATCACTGGGAGAACTCTACTGTTTTAAATGGTAATTGCATCTAAAAATACTCTCAGAGAAGCAAGGGAAGGAAGTGGACTTTCTTGCAGGGAAGATGCTCAAGCCAGGACAGGACTTGTAGTGTTAAGGGCTCTCCCAAAGGAGTCCTGAAATAGGCCCAAAAAAGGCCAAAAGGGAGCTACTCTGACTGTGTCCCATTCACCAAAACCTGCTTCCTGTTATTTTCAGATAATACGATTATCTACACAGACAACTGTGCATGTTCTGCTTTATTTTCATCAGCTGGACAAAAGCTAGGGTTATCTGGGAAGAGAGGACCTTAATTGAGAAAACACTATCACCGTCTTTGCCTGTGGGGCATTTTGTTGATTAATGTTTGACGTGGGAGGGTCCAGCTCAATGGGGGAGGTGCCAACCATTCCTAGGCAGGTAGTCGTGGGGTACATAAGAAAGCAACCTGGGCAAACCACAGGGAGTAAGCCAGTGAGCAGTGTTCTGTCCTGCTCTCTGCATCAGCTCTTGTCTCCAGGTTCCTGCCGTGAGTTCCTGCCCCGATTTTCCTCAGAGATGGACTGTGGTGTGTAAGTATGAGCTGAAAGAGAACCCTTCCTCACAACTGTTGCTTTCGGTAGTGGTGTTTATCACAGCGGTAGAGTGCAAGCTAGGACAAATGTTGGTGTAATAGATTCTCCTATAGCTGAGAAAGCTGTTCAGCAGCGTAGCCGATTATGCAAGCATTAAAAAAGAAAAAAAGAAAAAAAAACAGCTTTCATTGTAGTGATAACAGTCACACAAGTGTGTGAAACGTGTAGGTGTAAGCGTAAGGAGAGACGTAGAGAAACCACAGAATAATTCGAAAGTAGGCAAAGCCCATGTTCTAAGAAGACAGCGTGAAACGTCCTTTCTCTTGAAAGCAGTATATAACTGAACTTGTTGAGGCGGGTGGGAGCAGAGCTTGAGAGCATTATTATAAATTTCACCTGGACTGAGGAAAATGCTGAGATTACTCAGCAGGGAAAGGTGCTTGCTGCCAAGCCTGGTGAGCTGAGTTCAGTTCCCAGTGTTTCCAGGTAGGCCATCAGAGACTTCCACATGGACCCTTTTAAAGCCAAATTGAAAATCTTTATTGTTGTTTGGGGAACTTGTCCAAATCACACAGCAGCAATCCTCACCATTTTTTGTCTTTTATGTACAAAACCCACAGCCTGGTCGACACACTTCCATTAGCAAGAACAGTTAGCAAGAAGCAAAAGGGAAGAAGCCAAAAAGCTAAGTTAGTCTATTTAGGGACTTTCCTGAATCCTAGAAGTATGGACCAGGTCTTTGACGGATTAGGTCTTTGTTCCCTTTTTGGCAGATGTTGAGGCCTATGTGTTGGGTTTTAAAGTCAGAATGGTGTCACTAACATGGTGTCAGTTGTGCTAAGGTCCAGGAACCTATTACACCAGAACCCACACAGTGTAAGGACAAACTGACTCTTAAAAATCATCTGACCTCCATAGGTGCTCTGTGGAACAAGCATGACAGTGCTCTATCTCCGTCTCGCTGTCTCTCACACATTCCCACAAGGTAAGCTATGAAATAAGCATGCCATTACATTCTCTCTCTCTCTCTCTCTCTCTCTCACACACACACACACACACACACACTAAACTGTGGAGCAAGCATACCAATGTATGCTTTCTTTCTTCCTCCCTCACACACACTAAATCAATAAATAACAATCAAATACATAAATAAATGCATTAAAAATGGTAAAAAAA
Organism: Meriones unguiculatus; assembly: GCF_030254825.1. Lineage (NCBI taxonomy): Eukaryota > Metazoa > Chordata > Mammalia > Rodentia > Muridae > Meriones > Meriones unguiculatus. The sequence goes on from NC_083354.1 coordinate 45,274,465, forward strand.
AAAAAAAATCCTGCAAGTCACCTATGCCCAAGCTCTGGGTAGGCTTGTCTTTATTTTCTTGGCTTGTAAGGGATCTACGAATACATTTTGAAGCTGACCACAGCAGAAATTTTCAGAATCTGTTCCTTGTAGACTTTTCCACTTTTAATCAACAAAAGCCGAGGTCCTGCCCCTGTTATGAGTTTTGTTATTGCTTGTTAATCCTTTGGCAGATTGTGATTCATATACATTAAGACAGCACGGGACTGGCTCTTTTCCTTGTCTTACGCTGAAATAGTTTTAATACTGATCTGAGCTGCCATAACTTATCAGTCACACACTCTCTCTGGGTTAGAAGATGATCTTAAAACCTAGCCCCCAAAATCTTTAAACACCCTCATTGGGAAGTGAGATGGAGGTCTCATCCTTTTGAACTTGGGTTCTCCATGGTGTCTTGATCAGTAAATTATGACAGGTGTGAATTGTGTTTGATTCTAGAAACCAGACTTCAAAAAGCTGTCAGCTTCTTTGTCTCTTGGGTTATTTGTTCTTTGAATTCACTGCTGTGCCAAGGGGAGGCTGAGAAGCACATAATGAGGCCAGAATGGAGAGACATAGGGCTTCCTGCCCTCAGCACTGGCTGAGCTCCCAGCTGTCAGTCAAGCCATGCGTGTGATTATTCTGAAAGCAGGTCCTGCCGCCCTCGCCGGTGCAACGGGATAGACAGGATGATCAGCCCTGCAGAGTCCTGCCCATATTGAAGTTTTATGAGTGAATAAGTGATTACTGTTATCCCAAGCCTTCCAGTTTTGGAGTGGTTTATTCCATAGCCATAAATAACAAATCCACAGAGACATAGCAGAGATTTAGTTCTTGCTTCCACATCCATGTTCATGGCTGCGCCATTCACACTAGAAACGGACTCAGTCTTGATGTCCATCAACACATGAATCCATAAGGAAAATGTGGTTTATAAACACAGTGAGATTTTATTCCTCTACTAGGGAAAATGAAATCATGACATTTGCAAGAAAGGAACAGGACTAGAAAGAGTTATGTCACATGAAGTATCCCAGGTTCAGAGGGGACTTGGACTAGAATGTGGGTGGCATGAAGAGAGCAATGAGGGGAGACAGGGAGATCTGGGTGGGGGGCAGACACCAGAGGGGAATGAGAGAAGATGATCAAGAAGAGAAAAGTGTGAATGAAAATGTCACGATGAAAGCCTTTGCTTGGCATGGCGATTAAAAACAAAACAAAACAAAACAAAACTAATTTAAAAGCAAAGTTTGTTTTCTTTTTCATAGTTCAGTGCTGACACAATGGTTAGGGAACACACTTCCGAATGGTGGTTAGAGGCATGAAGGAGGTTGTTTCTCCCTTTCTTGATGTTGTCCATCTCTTATGGATGAAGCTGCTCTGTGCAGAAAGGGTACAGGAAAGGGTAAGGGTGACGTTTGAATGTCTTCTCAAGCTCTTGGGTTGGGAAGAACTCATGCTCTCTGTATTTCTGTTGGCTCTAAGCATCCATTCACATTTGCAGGCAGGGAAAGGAGCCTGAGCCCCGTGGTTCCTACCTTCCCAGCATGACCTCACTCTGTGGAAGGGACAGATCCTGGGTGGAACAGCTAGCTATAAGGCACACAGCAAGGAAATATGAGTCATTGTTTTCAGAATATGGTTGGTAGCTGGCTAGTATGTCATGTTTAGATATACATATATATTGCATGATGTTTAAGTTGTGTGAAACATGTCCACCCACTCACATGCCATTTCTTCATGGTGAAAACACACATCATCCTTTTGTTTAGCTCCTTGGGATCTACAATATAAAATTATCAGGAGTCTCCTAGATTACTTTCCTCATTGCTGCAACAAAATCCTTGATGAAGCAGCTCCAGGAAGGAAAAGAGCAGAGTGAGACAGTTTGAGGTTGATTTTGGCTCATGGCTAGAGACCACAGTGACAGGCAAGGCGCGCCACCAGGAGTTTGAGCAGCTGCCCACACTACATCCCAAATCAGAAAGCAGAACAGGGCCAACGCGCATGCTCAGTTCACTTTCTCCCCTTTTGGTGTGTCCAAGACCCCAAGTCCTGGAATGATGCCATACATGTCTAAGGTGGGACCTCTCACATGACCCTAACTAGAAACTCCCTCACTGACATGCTCCAGGGGTCTCCTAGGAGACTACAGTCTTGTCCATCTAACAATGCTCATGTATCCCACATCCTACTGTGTCAGAGTCTCAGATACAGGGTTATGTTTGTATGAATCAGTTACAATAATGTTTAGAACAATAAGACGTGTGCCAGATTTTGCAAACTTAAAACATATGATCCTAAAACATCTCTGTTTATTTGTATGTTTTCCAAGTTAAAATAGATATATTCACATAAAATATTTAATCAAAATCAGAAAAAAAAGATAGCTAAATCTGTACCTTTCTAGGGAGTGAATTTGATGACAGGAAATTAATATCCCAATAGGAAAGTCGTTATAGATAACTTAGAGGGAAACTTCCCAGGATAGCATGTCACACATAGAAGGCGCAGAAGATCCTCGCTCTGTCACTAGCTGAGGTGAGCTTTCTTGCCTCCTCCAGACCTTATTAGATGAGGTGGGAAAGAAATAGTCAGGCTAGATAATTTGAAGTGTATACAAAGTATTGTCTATGAGTTTCGGCACAAGCAGAGAGACTGTTCCAGTATTAGAAAAATGAAAAATATATCATGCTTTGCACTACCGATGGCCAAGTAATAGTCTTCCCTGTGGAGTAATACTTTTCTCAGGGACATCAATGGGAACCAGGGGCTCTCCCACCTTCCCATAGTGGTCCCTGTCGCTTAGGATTATCCTCTGGGCCAAACTCAGCTGAGCCAGCTGGCCAGAGGTCATCACAGCTGGGCTTGCTAACCTGTGACTATCCTTTCTTGGGAGGAGGGGGTGGGGAGGCTCATGGGACCCCCACCTTCAGATCCGGATGACCCTCCCAATCAGTTGTATGCAGTTCTACCCTAATTGCGTGTGGCCTCCTAGTTTCTGGGAAAGGTTGGCTGATATGGATAGGGAAGGATCAGGGCAGGCAGAGCTCTCTCCGCCGCCGCCAAGGGAAAGCCGTCATTCTCACTGGGTGTGGACCTTCCAGGATGGCTGCTTTAAGGTCATCCAGGTCCTTGCCCTGAACTCCTCACCCATTGATCTGTAAGTGTAGGCCTGAGTGAACCTGACATTTGGTGGCATCACACCTTGGTTTGAAGAAGGAGTAAGTTGTTTCTGGTTCCCCCAGGGAAAAAATATTAGCAGCAGCAGCAACAACAGAACCACCCTAAATCTTAGTAACAAGAAATGGGGACACCCCTTAGGACTCTTTCCTAGGAATAGGACTCGTTTCTAGATCATGCTCACCCCAGCTCAGCAGTCCTGTGAGCCCATAACTTCAGCAGGAAAAATGGAGACTCGCCACTGCCTCCCCACCTCCCAAACTTAAGTGGAGGGATCCACTCCCTGAGGTGGGAGTGCCCAGGAGGGAGGCCACAGCAAGCCCACTCCACTCGGCTCTCAAGTGGTGCTAGGGAGCACCCCTCTAGGCTCTGCTACTCACAAAGAGCTAATGAAGCTCGGGTCCTAGGAAATAAAGCCTTCATCTTGGATCCATTGAAAGAGTGTCTCATACCTTTGGGAAATTTGGATCTCATCTATAGCTATGGCTTGTGCAATGGCTGTGCATAAGAATTCTGCTTTTCTTTTCCAGAACCCGAAGTGGCAATAATTTGGGAGAAGGAACACCTACATCTGTGCATGGAGTGCCCGTGTGCATGAGTGTGTGTCTGCCTCTGTTGCTTCTCCACCTGGGGTCCCAGCGTGTGTGTGTGTGTGATGAGTTACAACACCTCAGAATGTCTTCAAAGCCTTTAGAAAACAGGGTGCAGAAGAATTCTGTATCCAGCTCTAATAATGAGTCCAACTGGGAAAGGCACAGAATGGAAATAGCATTCAAGATAGAATAAGTTTTGTGGGGCTGTTTTTTTTTTTCTGAAATAAATAAAACCTGATATACAAACACACACACACACACACACACACACACAAAGACAATAACCTTCTGTACAGAAAAATTGCTGATTGGAGAAATGTTCATCACTATAGTATAAATGTCAATCCTGTAATATTCACTGAAAATTTCAGCACCTCACTAGTTCACTCCAGTCTGCTGTAGAGTCTAGTGAGTGTGTGAAAAGGCCTGGGGATTCAGCTCATCCGTAGAGCCTCTGCCTAGCAAGCCCAAGTGCAGACCCAGCCTACCAAAAGACTCCAAAGTTCAGCACTTCTCAACCTGTGGGCTGTGACTTTTTTGAGGGTCAAATGGCCCTTTCACGGGGGTCATATATCAGATATCCTGCATATCAGATATTTACGTCAAGATTCATAGCAGTAGCAAAATAACAGTTATAAAGTAGCAACAAAGATAATGTTATGCTTGGGGGTGGCCACCACATGAGGAACTGCATTAAAGGGTTGAAGCCTGAGGAAGGCTGAAAACCGCTGCTTAGTTCGCCGTCGTTAGGTGGATGAATCACACCCTTTGGAAATCCTGACTGCCTTGTAATTATTTTTAACAATAAAGATCTGCTGTTTCCCTGGAAGCCTGGAACGTAGTTCAGGCAGTTCAGATAACCCGTCTCCTCTGGCTGAACAAGTGCTCAGAGGCGTGTTTCCTCAGCACAGAGCTCCCACCTCTGACTCCCTGGAAAAGTCTTAGAATTCTAGCGAACCTTATCTGAGCTCTTTTGACTATGTGCTCATCACAACGCGATTCTTTCCAGAGTCAATGTTTTCCTTCTCATGCTTTGGGGATGACTGCAAAGCTGTGTGATCAGAAAGCTGGGGTATGGCTTTCCATCGCCACTCATTGTGTTTCCTAAAGCTGGTATGATATATCATGGCTTCTGTCTTCTAGCTCCTTAAAGAAATCCTTCCACTGCAGATGGATGCCTGCAGGGGAGGTCACACTGCCCAGTGACTTCTTATCTAGGTTGATACTTGGAAATTTTATTATTTCAATGTGAAGCTATAGCCTCAAAATATGTGATGTCGGTGTTTCTTATAGAAGCACGATACGCCTTAGTGTGAAATCATAAATATTTAGAAAGTGAAGAACTTCAATTGAAATTTGCCTCCAGCTGCAGCTGGAGAGCGGAGTCCGTGGTTGAGAGCATTGGGCTGCTCTTCCAGAGGATCTGAGCTTGGTTCCCAGCACCCACAGGGGGGCTCACAGCCATGTGTAACTCCCACTCCAGGATGAGTGGCGCTCCCTTCTGACCTTTGCACTAGCCAAGCAGGCACTTGGTGCATAGACATGTGTGCAGGCGAGTTACTCACATACACAAAAAGAGAAAAAGTTGCCTGCAAGGAGTGTCATGCATCTTACCAAGCAGGTTCCTTACAAGCCCCTGGGAACCGCAGAAACATAAGCTCTAACTTGTTGGTACTTTGCCCTGTGCTAGGAAAAGCAAATTAGAGGAAAGTAGATAGCCTATGGTATCATTTTATATGTAAAGTATGGCGGGGGGGATGTCAAACTCAGAAGCTGAATGGAACGATGATCACTGGGGACCGAGGAAGGTGGGTGGGGTAAAATGTAGGTCAAAGAATTGTACAAGGAACAGGTTCTGAAGACTCAGCACTCAATATCACGGCAACTACAGCTAGCAGCACTGTCATTTACACACGGAGGGGTGATCCAAAGCATTCTTACACAGAAACAGATACCTATTTGGAGTGATGGCTGCATAATTTAGCTTAATTATTAACTGTTTTACACCAAATAATATGAAATACTTTAATCTATACAGTCTGGTATGTCAATGGCTCTCCAATCGAGCTGAGAGAAAAACAACTCTGTTCAAAGGAAATCAAATGAGGTAATTGCAATGGTACACGTCTTTAATTTCAGTACATGGAAGGCAGAGGCAGGTGGATCTCTGTGACAGTGAGGCCACTTTGATCTACATACGTAGCCAGGGCTATGTAGTGAGAGCTTGCTTCTTAAAATATGAGGTAACATATTTTAAAATGAGGTAATTGGGGTGAGCTCTAATTCAGCAGTCCTTTTAGAAAAGGAAATGGGGACACCGGTGCAGAGGGAGGAGCCTATGAACACTGAGGACAAGGAAGCCCATGTATAAACCAAGGGACAAGACCTCAAAGAGATGGCACATGCGTTGACTTTTAAAAATCAATTTATTTCATTTAAGCATGAGGAAAACTTTGGGGAAAAAATGCAGTATACAAGATTAGCCTTCCTCTTTGTGAAAACCAAATATGTACAATGAAAAAGCACTCATATTAGAGTTTAAGGTTTCCTTGAAGATTTTATGTAACTTCTGAGTCACAGGGAGGTGTTAATGCGAACAGGGTACTCAGTCAAAATATCAAATCACTGAAGATTTATGCAGAAAGGCAGTGCTTGTCAGATTAAGGTTAATTACATTCTACCCCAGCCTTTGATGTACTTTCGATGCTTTTTAATTAAACTCACCGTCGCCTAGTGTTTGGTTTTTTTCTTAACACAATTATCTCCTGACAAGCCACACGTACATGGCTCAACTTCTCTGACAGGCAGAGGGATACTTCTGCCGTGCCCATTTCCCTCAAATATAGATGTCAGTACCGTACAGGGTAGATAAGTGTTGGCCTGCCTCCATCCTGAACACCAGGGGACCAGCAGGGCCAACAACACTGAGTGAGACACAGTTTGGGACAGGCCAAGAGTCAGAAGATTGACGGTGGCTAGGCTTGGAGCTTCCCTGGACACAACCTCAAGAGGAGATTGCATTCTGCATGGTGCAGGCAATGCAAATCTCAACCGTGTCATCATCTCCCTCGCTGTTTTGCTGTTCCCCAATCCCAGGAGCTTGCCCAGGTGCACAGACTAGGACATTGTCTCCAACAGATGTTGTCACCATGCCCCTTTCTCTCCTCTCTCCACACTGGATTTCATATCTGCCTGATCCCAGGGCTGGCCACACCAAGTGCCAGAGAGCTCAACCTTCTCCGCCCTCAGCCAGCAACACACCAGGATTTGGCAGAGAAGCAGAGCTGATTTGTGCATTCTGCACTTTCCCAGCATTCCCCAGAGGGACTGGGCTCCAGCTGTCCACTGTCCGGTGGTCTCCTGATCACACATCTTTGCACTGGCTGCCTTCCCTCTCCCGTCTCACTTCTCCTCTCCTTTAGAGATACCATCTGCCTGCACACAAATTCTGGTCTTGAGTTCTGCTTTTGGGTGGGAGTTAGGGGGAAATGAGGTAGTCTCTGTGCCGGGGGATAGTAAAGCTGTTTAGCTGAACTGAACAAAACAGAAAGACAGAGATTGCAGCTCTCTTTGGAAGTACAAGCCACTTCCTTGGCTGCTAACCTGCCTTACTGTGTCTCTTACCCCCAAAACCTGCTTCCAGCTTCATTTTCTGAGTTTCAATCTTGGCTTCAAGTAGCTATGTGCCTTGGCTTGGATGGCCTTCTCTCTCTCTCTCTCTCTCTCTCTGTGTGTGTGTGTGTCTATACATGTGTATGTCTGTTCATGTGAACCTATTCTTTTATCTATAAAACATACCTACTACATGGAGGCAACTGGTCCTTATTTCTCTGTTACCATCCTGGGCTTTCTAGTACTTTGCTATGGCTCAGAAATCCAACCAAGGGAAAGCTTTTGAGTCCCCTCTTGAGGCCAAATAATTAAAGAAAAAGTTGCCATGAACAGACTAAATCTAGGGGTCAGTGGCCAGACTCACAAAGTCCAGTCGTCCCTCCCTTGCAAGTCCTAGAGAGTTACAGTTTGGTTGATCACGGCGAGGTTCTCTTATGGATGGTCTAAGGAACTCTACCCTCTCCTGGCTTTGTTTTCTGTTCCTTTAAGTATGGAATACTTGCTGTTCCGCCTCAAGTACAGAATTTAGAAATTTCCTATTGAATCCTAATTGCCCCCTAATGGCCTATAAAAGGAAACTGACCTCTCATAAATTATACAAGTGTAATAGATCACAGAGCCAGGGAGCTTGGCTCCGTGTCTCTAGCTTCTTACCGTTTATGTGAGTGAATAAGGAAACAACCTCAGGGCTGGAAAGGGACTTGCTCTGAGAGGCTCAGCACAGGCTCTAAGTAATTGTGTCTGTGCTCTTGATGCAAACTGGTAAGTGCAGGTTGAGGCTTAGTTGCATGAAATTAAAGTTGTGTGGTTTCAAGGCTGGAGAAGATCAGTATTCTAAACACTAAATAGTCTCAGAAGGCCCAAAAGTACAGGAAGTGGCATTTACTCTGCTCTCAGGAAAGTGGGGTGGGGGTGCTCCGTGGCTGGCTGTTTCCCAGCTGACCTCTCCAGCCTTCCTTGTCCACAACAAGAGCTCGGTCCTGACTGTATTATTTGCTCTTCCTACTGCTGTGACAAAATATCTGACAAGTATTTTTTTTTTTTAAATCAGGTGAGGAGGGGTTTATTGTGCTGCTATTTAAGGGAGGAGAAGAGGGCAGTGGGAAGGTTGGTGGAGGACAAATACAGAGACCTTATTGATGCCTAGAACTTGAGATTGCAGCACGTGAAAATGGCAGCAGAAGAAATGGCCCGTGAGGGCCGTTTCCTGGTCTTTTTGCCCCGGTGCACAGAGGTGGTTCTGCCACACATAGGGTCTTTGCATGGGCTGTTCTTGATGCCTGCAACGCTTTCTTTCTCGATGTCGCTGAAACTTACTTCCTGTGTCTACTGATGTCTTTCCAGAGCCAAGGGGCTCGATCCCAACATCAGGGAAGAACCAAAGCAGTTATTACTTCTGCCTTCCAATAACGTACTACTAGTCCCTCCCCCAAGAACCACTAAAGGGCAATTTTTCTCTACTTTGTTTTATCAGGGTTTGAGACAGCGCTTTTCAACAGACTGAATTTAAATGTGTGTGTGTACGTGTGTGTGTGTGTGTAGAGTCCATTACCTCAGGTTTGACAATGGATTATTACTCATAATATGAAAATGATAAGCAACAAAAGAAAAAAAATTAGATAATTGGCCATCATGGAATTGAAAGCATGTGCTTCAGAGGGCACCGGTATGAAAGTAAACAGAGCACACAATGGGAGAAAGCACTGATGTGTTATCAATGTAAAGGAGTGGAAACTGTAGGAAACTTCAAAAACAGCCTAATGAAAATGGACCATGTTTGGGCTGGGGAGATGGCTCAGTGGTTAAGAGTACTTGTTGCTCTTGTGGAGGACCAAGGATTGGTTCCCAGAACTCACACGTTCATTCACAACCATCTGTAACTCCAGTTCCAGGGAATCTGACACCTCTTCTGGCCTCCACAGGTGCTCAGCACACACTGGATACACATACATCCATGCAGACAGAACACACATGCAAAGCAAGATTAAATAAATCTAGAAAGAAACTAAAAAGGGTCAAGTCTCCAATAGCACGTGAGAAGTTTCTCAGCACCACTGGAGGAAGTCCAAATTTAAACTGCACCATGATGGCTGTCATTAAAATGTCAGGTAACAACCACGGGCAAGGAGGTGAAAAAAAAAAAAAATCAAGCTTTTGTGGGCTGCTGGTCCAGATGTTCCTGCCAAGTATGATCACAAAGTTTCCATCTCAGACAGACTATTCATGCCCTCCTAGGTATGTTCCAAAGAGTAAAGAAAACATACGCCCTCACAAAAAATGTGCACACATGCACACAAACCAAAATAAAGCATGTTTACTTGTGTTCTTTTTTGTATTTGTTACAATTCATTCACTTTGTATCCCAGCTGTAGCCCTTCCCTTGTGCCTTCCCAATCCTGCCCTCCTTTCCTCTTCTCCTCCCATGCCCTCCCCCAGCCCACTGATAGGGGAGGTCCTCCTCCCCTTCCATCTGACCCTAGCCTATCAGGTCTCAACAGGACTGGCTGCATTGTCTTCCTCTGTGGCCTGGTAAGGCTGCCCCCAACTCAGGGGGAGGAGACCAAAGAGCCAGCCACTGAGTTCATGTCAGAAACAGCCCCTGTTCCTCTTACTAGGGCACTCGCTTGGAGACTGAGCTGCCACGGGCTACATCTGTGCAGGGGTTCTTGGTTATCTCCATGAATGGTCATTGGTTGGAGTATCAGTCTCAGAAAAGACCCCTGGGCTCAGATTTTTTGGTTCTGTTGCTCTCCTTGTGGAGCTCCTGTCCCCTCCAGGTCTTTCTATCTCCCTCTTCTTTCATAAGATTCCCTGCATTCTGCCTGAAGTTTGGCTATGAGTCTCAGCATTTGCTTTAATACCCTGCTGGATAGAGTCTTTCAGAGACCCTTTGTCATACTCCTGTCTTGTTCCCTGTTTTTTCCCTCTCCCGATGTCTATCCCATTTGTCTTTCTGAATGAGGATTGAACATCTTACCCAGGGTCCTCCTTCTTGCTTAGCTTCTTTATGTGTACAGATTTTAGTATGTTTATCCTATATTATATGTCTAATATCCACTTATAAGTAGTACAATAGTGTTCTTAATAAGAAAAAAAAGTGGGAATGTCCCAAATGTCTATCAGTTGAAAATGTGTAACAGCTCCACATAATATATTATTTGGCTACAAAAAGGAATCAAATACCAATACATACCACAACATGGATAAACCAGAAACACACACCAAGGGGAAGATGCCAGCTATAGAGTCACATATGATTTCTGAAATACCTGAAATAGGGAAATCTTTAGAGGCAGCATGAAGGTGACTAGCGGCCAAAGGCTTGGGGGAATGAAGAACTGAGGACTGACAACCAGAAGGCAGGGGGCTCTTTGGGAGATGTAGATGGTCTAGCATTTTTAACAGTCTCGTGAATCTGAAAACACACTAAAATAATTAAAATCGGTGGATTGCATATGAATTATAGCTTTGTAAGGCCATTGAGAATAACGAATGTACATGTGCAGATAGATGATCACTATAAAATGATTCTACTCTTTGCAATGCTTGTCCTATAATAGTTTTATATTTAATTTAATGTGCAGTATTTATTTAATTTAATGTACAGTATTTAATGCACAGACAGTTACTGGGTTATGATAGCTCAACCTTGCATTTTCTTTTGACTTTGTGATATGCAAAATCTAAGTATATTTGATAGATACTTTATTTCAAAATTTAAATTTAGGGGTTTTCTGTGCTATCAGTACTCCCTTGCCATGCCAGGTAGTGGCAGTGGGCCACAGCTCACAGCTTAGATCATTAAAGGCAGCAGAATGATTAATCAGGGAGATGGCTTGCAAAGATATTTGCCAGGATGAAGCATGAATTGGCAGGGGTTTTATGGGACGAGAAGGAAGACGATTGGACCCCAGAAGATCCAAGGGAAGGTGACCTGGGTAGCTTGTGGGTTTAAAGGGGGGGGGGGGATCTGGCTGGACTGAATTCTGAAGACAGTTCTAAAGTCAGTATGGCTCCTCCCAGGAGAGTGATACCTGGGTTTCCCACGGTCTTGATTTATGAGCTGACTGTGCGGTTCTTGAGCCCCACACTGCCAAAGGGAGTGTAGAGCAGCTTGTCCTTGATATGATTTATCTCTAGCTGAATGAAGTTGTCATAGATTTCAAAAGTGCACCCAAACACACACGGAACCCATGCTTTCCCTCCAGTTACAGATGCTCCAGAAGAGGTTACAGAAGCACAGCAGAAATCTGCTGGCTACTGGTCCAGAAATCACAGGTTGCACAGTGGCGAAAACTTTGGGTCACTTCAGGTAACTACTTTTTTTTTTTTTAACACAGCTCAAGAACCCCTTTTTATGAGAAAATTACATTACAGAATGGGCAGTGTTTGCCTGCGTAGGAGACCTTTGCAAGTGGTTTTGGGTGGGCTGGTGATTGATGAGAAACTGGCCCACAGGACTCTCAACTCCTCCTCTTCCTACACTGACCTTGGAGTAGGGAGAATGTACTTAGGTTCTGAAGCGCCCTGTCACAGTAACAACTGTAGAAGACTGTAAGGATGTGGACTGCTTGATTTTAAGCATTTAAGGCACAAGCGATCACGTGAGACCTGCTAATGTTGACTATAGTGTGATTCCAATGTCTTCCCAGCCGCCCTCTCACCAGGCCAGGGGAAGCACGGAACCATCATTTTGAAGCCTCTTGTCCTAAGGTGGAGTCTCTGAAACAGAACACAAAGCCTGCGGCTGATCCAGGACACACAGTGAAGGACATTAGCACACGATTTTATACTCTATTAAGAAAGAGCCCGAGGGCCTGGCAAAAGGGCGCAGTGGATTAGGCCACTTGCTGCTAAGCTTGATGATTCCATTTCCTGGGACCCACATGGTAGAAGAAAAGAATCAACACACACACACACACACACACACACACACACACGTAAGTATAACTTTAACACCCTGCCTCCCCTGAAAAAAAAGAAAAGAAAAGAATAATAAGTGAGGTTGAGGGTGTGGCCAAAGCTGCAGCTGGTGGCTGGTCGGGCAGAATTTTCACTTATTGTCTGTGGCAAACCGCTTCCATCTTCAACTTTCCCTCTGCGAGGTTGACGCTGTGCAGCGTGAATGGAGCAGATGGAACCCATGCCGGAATTAGGCTGCCCGTTTCATCCCTGTTCCTCCCCTCCCCCCACCCCCCACGAGCTCACCATCTCTCCAAACCTTTTTTTTCCCACATCATATGGCCACATAGCAAGTTCTGGGAAAGCAAAGTTCTGGTTCTTCTGAAGCGGGCTCGTGGCCCCTTTTATCCTTCCCTGTGTCCATCATGTCTTTGGGACCTTCTTCTTTTCTAGCTTAATCTTTAGAATTCATTTGGGAATTAGGTGTCTCTCCTGGTCTCCGAACTTGAGCTGGAATTGGCTTTTCTGAGTTTCCCATCCAGCAACTGCCTTACATGTTCCGTTTCCAAGTCTGCTTCCGCAACCAGGAAGCGAGAAGATGTTGCGATTTCGAGGGTTTTGTGGCCCAGGCGCCTCATCAAGGTGCACCGCAGGTGTTGTATCTATGCGACACCCAAGAATGGATGAATGAAAACAGAGCGAAGAGAGTGACTGTTTTCAAAACCCAACTAGTTATTGCTTGTCCAACGTGGAGGAGGGAGATGTTCCTGCCATTCAAAACTTTTTGGGCTACCCCTCAACTCATCCTTTTCCAGAAGTCTCCGGGGAATAGGAAAGCCTCCAGGACAGAGGTTAGCACTAGCAGCAGAGAGATTGTTTTGGTGGGCTCCACTCGCTTGCTCCAGCGCAAAGACTAAAGGCAAGCCCCAAGCACGCTCCAACTTCCCCGCCCTCCACTTCCCCCCAGGGTCTGCAGTCCAGGGCGGGGGAAGGGGGGAGCGGCTGTGGGAGGCGGGAAGGGGGAGCGGTCCACATCGCAGAGAAGAGGGCGGGGTAGTGCCAGCCTCCAAGATCCCCCACTTATACTTCTGTCACCTCAGCAAGGCCACCAGGGGGGGAGAGAGCAGCATTCATTTGCGGAGCGCGGGGGCATGGGAGCTGCAGCCCAGGGGACCCCAGAGGCCAGAGGCTTCCCCTGCCTCAGAGTCACTTCCCTGCTCTCCAGCCAGCCTGCTATCGCTGTCGGATCAGGAACTGTGCTCTCCAGCTGTGCGCTCTGCAATCCACCCCAAACTGGGTTAGAAGTTTCCCTAAGGTAAGTCCAGGAGCCAAGGAGAAAGCAAGAAACAGAACAAAGTTAACAAATGGTCAGTGATGGGAGGCAGGGGATCAGCCAGATGAGAGAGGGTATGGAGAAGGTCTGAGGTGAAGGAAAACACTGTATTTAAAAGTCTTAAAAGCGCCTCTTTGGGGCTTGGCATCCCCTCCAGACAGAGTGAGCTGCACTCCCTGGGCTTTGTTACTTGTTGATTTTTCCTTTTTCTTCTTCTTCCTCCTCCCCTTCTTCCTCTTTCTCCTCCTCTTCTTCTTCTTCTTCTTCTTCTTCTTCTTCTTCTTCTTCTTCTTCTTCTTCTTCTTCTTCTCCTCCTCCTCCTCCTCCTCCTCCTCCTTCTTCTGCATCAGGCTGCTGGACAATCAGCAGCATTAGCCACACATTCCTTGCTTTGGGTTGGGAGTTCCCCAGCACACACCCGGGGTTCTTCAGGGGTGAGAGGTGCCTTGTCCAATACTGTATCCCCACGCCCAATTGGGCCTGGCCGGTTGGCAGGCACACAGGGCCACTTAACCAGGAAAAGCCACTGCCAAGACTGCAGGTACCCGGTTTCTAAGTTTTCCTGCTCTGTGCCGCACAGATGTATTAAAGACCATGTTAGGTTTTTATTGTTGCCGCAGGGGGTGAGGGAGGCAGGCAAATCGTGTCTTTTTAAAGTCACTTCCCAGTGACATTCTACTATGAGCGGAGCCCAGACTGCCTGGCTCATAGCCAACCTTGGAAGTCATTCTGACCAGAGGAGGCCAGAGGAGGAAGGGAAGAGACTGGAACGAGGAAGTCATGTTCTTCTCTGTGCGGCCTTTTGTGATAGGGTTTCTTTGGGTTCCTTTTTTTTAAAGAAGTCTCTAGTACAGAGATGTTTAAAGAGGACTTTTGGGAGTGATGGGGAGGGGCGGGGGTTCAACAGGAAGAACCAGGTAGTGCTGAGGAGTTGTGGGGTTGCTGATCACCCAAGACTCAAGATAGAAGAGCAGAAAGCTCCTCTTGAGGGTTCTTGTCGTTGCAGATGGCAGCAGTCACGGCACCCATTTACTTTTTAAAGATTTGTTTATTTTTTAAGTGTGTGTGTGTGTGTGTGTGTATGTGTGTGTGTGTAGGGAAATATACCACAGGTATGATTGCCGGTGCCTGGGGACTCCAGATAGGGCTTCAAGCCACCTGGAGGTGAAGTGACAAGTGTTTGGGAGCTGACCAGTGCAGGTGCTGGCAAATCAGCTTAGTCCAGTGTAAGAGTAGCAGACGCTCTTAATGGCTGAGCCATCATCCCTCAGGCTGTTCGCTGCCCCCCTCAAGGATCTATTTGGTGGGCTTCGCTTTCGGTTTTGTTTAAGCTTTTCGTCGCATCCATTCCCGTGTGTTCGTTTTTACTCCCTCAGTTTCTGATGGAATACCCTTCCCTTCCATGCACCCTCCTCTTCTGGTGGGGTCACCATAACCAGTTGGTTCCTTGTCAGCGAGCCTCACAACCACGTGGCAGGGGTGCTGACGTGTAGGACAGTCCTTCTATGAGCGCTGTAAGTGTGGCAGGGCGCTGAGGGTGCTTTATTCACCCGGAGATGCTGCATGGCCAGAGAATCCTTAACTTCCCAGATCCTGTGCGACTGTAAGCAAGTTCAGCCAGCATGCAGCATTTGGTGGGACACCTTGACTCTCGCTGCACCGCTGGACCTGGGGACATCTACCTGTTTACATGCTTGTACTGCCAGGATGGCACACGTCACTCTTATTTTTAAACCATTTATTTAGCTTTTAATCGTGCGTATGCCCGTGTGTCTCTAGGTGTGTCTGTCTACATGAGTGAAGGTGTCAGACCCTCCTGAGCTGGAGTTTCAAGCCGCTGTCACTGGTCCTGGTGCCAGGAACTGAACTCTGGTCCTCTGCAGGAGCCGTAGGCACTCTTTAACCACTGAGCTTTCTCTCCACTTGGGTCCTCTGGAAGAACAGCGCTCCCTCTTTGCTGCAGAGCCACTCCCCCACCCACACGTTGCTTTTTCAAGGCGACATCTTTCAGATGCTTGGAAGTTTTTCCCATGTACGAACTCTTGATGGCTTGGGAAGCATCATGGGTGCTCTTAAATCAAGGCACTTAAAACTGTGTGGGCACGTGTGTTGGGAGTTGTCCATGGCTATGTGTGCGCCTGTGGAAGCCAGAGGTTGATGTCTGGTGTTTTCCTCTATCATTCTCCACCTCCCTTTTGAGACAAGGTTTCTCTGTATACCCAGGGCTCGCTTCTCCAGGTCGACTGACTAGCCAGTGAGGCCTCTGAGACCCTCTGTCTTCTCTCTATCACTGGAGTTATAGAGGCGCCACTGACGTGCCAGGGTTCTTCATGGATGCAGAGATCTGCACTCAGGTCCTTATGCTTGTGCTGCAAATACTCTCTCCACCGAGTCACTTCTCTAGCGTTGAGGTGTTGTTTTTGGCATTAAATCCCAAGTATGCCAGTGTAAAGTCACACACCGCTCTGCTTGCTATTCGGTATCTTCATGGTTAGGGTCATGTTCACCAAAACTCAGAAACTTAAAATAATGGTTTGAAATAAAAACCCCTAAATGTTCTTGACGGTCTAAGAAAAACTGTTATCTCCTTCCACACTTTTATAATATCAGAAATGCAGAGGAGGAACCAGCGAGATGGCTCAGTGGGTAAAGACACTCTCCACAAGACAGAAGGACAGGCCTGACTCTCTCTAGTCGTCCTCTGACCATGGCATGCTCACAAAACTCGCGCGCACGCACGCACGCGCACACACGCGCACACGCGCACACACACACACACACACACACACACACACTAATTTACCTGGATTAAGGGTTCCTTTCTGCTCATAAATTTGGTATACTTAAATGCTGTGCTATAAGAAATCAAATTTTATGATATTCATAAAATTTTTGTTAAGCGTTCACTAGGGAATAAACTCTTGCCTCATGAACAAAATCCTTTGGTTTTGCTAAGAAGTCTTCTAGTGACATAATTCTACAGGAATATTGTTGTTAAATGGAAAACACAGTTGTCTCAATCCCTTCAGAGAATCTAAATTTTTTAAAGCTTTAATATTTGCAATATTAACGCAGGCAGTGTTAATTTATTTATGTAGGCAGCACTGATGGGAGCTAATTAAGTTGCCAATAAAGACTAGGCCACAAGAACTATGTCTAGAAGTGGCTCATTATCTAGTCGGCTGTATAAACTTTGTGCTACATCGTCTGATAACACAAAGCTCTTAAAAATGGTGGTTGAACACTCAGTAAATACGCCCTGGTTCAGGATTTCTCAAAAACGAAAAATGATGTAAACAGTATTCCGAGGTAGAAAAATGAGGTCTAAGCTAATGATTGTGCATTGGAAAGCAATGAACACTTACGTCGGCAGTTCCGAGAAACAAATATGGCTGCTACATTTGCCACCCTTTTACTTGTTTTGTTGTTGATTTCTTTTGTTTCGTCGTTTGTTTGTTCGAAGACAGAATCTTACCATGTGTCCCTGGGCATCCTGAAACTTACTACTGCATAGATCAGACCGGCCTCAAACTCATAGAAACCCCCTGCCTCCTGAAAGCTGGGGTGAAAGGTGTGCACCCCCAGCCTAGTTATTCTTTCATAGGTGACACAAACGTGACTCTTCCTCGGTGGTTAAACGTTGGATAAAGCATTTTTAAATTTATTACATTTTATGTGTGTGTATGTGAGTGTGTGTGTGTGTGTGTGTGTGTGTGTGTGTAGTTGGGGGTGGGGAGCCACACGGAGCCATGACATGTAGGTGGAAGTCAGAAGACAACTCACTGAAGTCGGTCGTCTCCTCCCACGTCTCTTCCTGGGGACTAAGCTCACTGCCAGGCTTGCTTGGGGACTGCTAACCCGAGTCCCCCCCACTCTTGACTTTTCCCGCTTGTTGTGACCGTTGGCTTTTAACAGTAAGGGTTAGCCTAAGTTTGCCCTCCAACAGGCCTAGTCTTGAGCGACAGATGAGTCTGATGAACCCTGACTTTGGCCTCTTGGAGCCTTACTCTGCTCACCTGTCCCATGTGACGGTGAGGCCTCAGGAAGGAGTGTGAAAACTGAGTTCTCTGTAAAATGCCGCACGGGTGCGCGCTCTCCAGCAGGGCGGTGGCGGGAAAGCGACCAGGCAGACCCCGCTGACGACGCACGACCTCAGTGTTGTGTGGGGTCGCCACCCCAGAGAACGGCTTGCTTCCGTGGAGCGTAGCACACGGTGAGCGGAAACGTGCCGAGTGCAGTCTCCGCCTTCTCCTGGAAGTGTTCCAGTTCATAACTATTACTTAAGAAAAGGCCTGTCACCCAGGCGCGCAGCTATCCTGGAAGAGATGTTGCCTGGGAGGGAGGGAGGGAGGGAGGGAGGGAGGGAGGGAGGGAGGGAGGGAGGGAGGGAGGGAGGGAGGGAGGGAGGGAGGGAGGAGGGTCGTAGGGGGATATCTGTACCGAACTCATGATACATGCCCTCATATCTTCAACTTTCTGATTTGAGGAAACTTTTCCCAGAGAAATCAAATTATTCCCCTAGGTAGGTGATTTTAAAATGCCTGTTTGAGGGCCTGGAGAGCTGGCTCAGTGCTTAAGATCTCAGCGCCCACGTGGCAGCTCACAACTGTGTGTAACTCCAGTCCAGGAGATCTGATACCCTTTTCTAGCCTCTGCTGGCACCAGGCACATGTGTGGCACACAAACATACGTGCATGCAGAACACCCATACCCATAAAATAAAGTAAAACAATAAAGCATATTCATTGTTTTTGACTCTGTGGAATTGGATCATGGTTCTGTGATGCTGGAAATATTTTTTAGTTCACCCCCTCCCCCACCTCTTGTGTATGTAGGATGATGTCAGGGATCACTCCCTCAGGTGCCTCTTCTTCTATTTTTGAGGCAAATCAACCTGGAGCTCTCCAGTTCAGCTAGACTAATCAGCGAGCCTCAAGGAACCGCCCAGATCTGCCTCCTCAGCACCACAACTACAGCTCTTGGACCTGACCTTTCATGCAGTGGCTGGGGATCCCAACTCAGGCCCTCCTGCTACAGCTGCAGGCACTTTAGCCCCTACGGCCTTTCCCCAGCCCCTCCTGCGACTATCAGCAGAAGGAATGACTGTTAAAAAGTACAACTGCCTCAGTGTGGGGATGAACACCTGAAATCCCTTCTCTTGGAAGGCAGAGACAGGAAGATCAGAAGTTCAAGGCTGACCTCAACTATATAAGTTTCAGGCCAGCTAGGGCTACATGGGACATTGGCTAAACAAACAAACACACAATAAACAAACAAACAAATAAAATTATTCCGTAAGGATGAAGTATTATAGGGGCATTTAGAATATCTATTGAGGTGCAAAATGTCAGAGTACATTAAAAAAAAAAAAGATAACGTGTACCTACATTTTCAAGATTTTAAAGCTTCCCCAAGCTTTTCAGGGGGCAGGGGGAGTGAAGATATAGAAATCCTTTGCCTCATAGTAGCTAGTAGAAAGGCGTACTTAATGAAGAAATAATAGTCTTTGCCTCAGTAACTCTCCTGGTTCCTTACCCTCCTTCTAACTCTGGTCTTGGAGTGAGCTCACAGCCCTGGCATGGGAACTTGGAAGAGACACCCAAGGGCAGAGACGAATACTGTGTAGCCAACACAAACCATATGGTAAAGACAGATATGTCCTTAGCTTTTCTTATCCCTAATGTTTCCCATGGTACCTGTTACTTAGTAGGTAGGTACTCATGAAATATTTTGTAAATAAACAACTGTAAGGATTTCAAAACTCTGCCTGGGGTATGCACCTCCTTGAAAGCTGGGGCAGATGCTCTTAGGAAATTCAGTAATGTGCAAAACTTCATGATGCTCTGGAAATCCTTTAGCTGTACAATCTCAGGAAAAACTATGAACATACAAAATCTCACGCAGGATAAAGGAAACCTAAACACCATCAGTCACACCAAAGGTCCATCTTGCCAAGGCAAGAAGCTGCCGGGTCTGTCACAGTGACTGCGGACTTCACCTTTGTGTGTCCTCTTGATCAGCTGAGACAATGCTCAGAGTTAAGTACTTTTTATGGTTCCAAATAACAAGTCTATGGAAATATTCTGCTTTATTTTTGGCACGGAGAGAAAAGTCTTTCTCCAAATGTTCGGATGGTGGAAGAAAGGGAAGAAAAGTCGAGCATAAAAATGAATTTAGTTTAGTGAATGTGGACCTCAAAATTCTTCTTAGCTCACGAGGCGTCAGATGTGCCCTCGACTCTTTAAGCATTTACAGTTAAGGACCAGGACTCTGCGTTGACTAACTGTGCCGATGAGCTGTGCATACTGCATACACTCTAAATGTTAGAGCAGGGGAGGTTTTGCCAGGATTAGTTGACAAAGGCATTTGTGTTGGCTTCAAAAAATCACAAGCTAATCATTCATTGGGTCCTTAAAAACAGCTCGATTAAATGTTTGGCAAGAAATTCTGACCCAAAGTCTCCATTATGTGAGTCCAAATACAACTGGACTTTGAAGTTCATAGCAAACCATCATCGCACTTTGGTTATGATTGTCCAGGGAGGGAAAAAAAATCGTAAAGAGCATCAAGGGGCCCATGAGCATCTTTTGGTACCTCTGCCTCACCCCCAGCTAGCTTCTATAGGTGAGTGTGCAGTCCATTGACCTTTTTTTTTTTTTTGCGGGGTTAGTGAGAATTTAGAATGCTGAGATGACACGCGAAAGCAGAGTCCCAGACCTCCGGGTCCAGCCTTGCTTTGCTGGCTGGTAGAAGATATCAGAGCCCTGGCCACGCTCCCTCTTTGTTCATGTTCAGTGCACCCCGCGGGCTTGGTACTTGCAGCACTGTGGTTCTGCCTGAGCATTGCATGTCCATTTGACTCATGTGGGGCAGGGCTGGGGCGTTGACAATCCTGGGAGTAGCACCGTCCCCAACATCAGCTTAAAGTCGGTGAGGAGATACCTCATTTTGTGAAGAACTTCCGAGGTTGATCTGTCTGTTTTGCTGAAGATCTTTATACACCCTCCTGCAAGCCTTGCTTACCAGCTCTCAGTGACCTCTCTTTTACTCGCCTAACACTGGCTTTCTGGTCTACCTTCTCATCTGTCCTCTCGCTCCTCTAACTGTGGCCTTCATATTTCAACCCAGGGGATCTTCCTAAACCATCAGCTTGTATTTTTCACAGATTAAAACACTCCAGTGACTTTGGGTAAAACCCATTCTGATCCTAGTTAAAAATCCTCCCAACACAAAACCTGAATTCACCACCCAACTTGGATTCACCTTTCCTGTCTGTCTATGCCTGAGTCATTGTCTCCAGTCCCTTTCTCCAGGTCTGTAGGGAGACTTTACTCTCTCCTACCTCCTGCCATTTGCACATGGGAATTCCTTTGGCTAGGATTGTATTATTCTCTAGACTCCAAGGCCTGGCTGACTACTTCTCTCCATTATTAGCATAAGTATTATTTATGCTCAACCCTAAGGGAAGCATTATTGGATTTTATCTACTGGGACTAGGTACAGTGCCTTGATTCGCCTTAATCAGATTGCCCTCCTGTAAACTGATTGCTTTGATTATTGTTTGTGTCTGGTGTACGTGTGTATGTGTGTTTTCTCCAGGCCAACCTCAGCTGGGTTCACTCAGTAGATACAGCAGCTGAAATAAAGGACCTAACATCAGGTTCTTTACTCAATGACAACCACGGCAACACACCCTCTTTGACCTTAACTTTCCCGTTGAGAATGGGATAATGGAAACAATACCCAAGTTAGGAAGAGTGAAAGAATTTGATGAAATTATGGGTTTTGGGGGTCTGTGGCGTGCACACAGTTGGTATTTAATAATAGCTGATTTGGAGTCATAAGAGAAAAAGACGTTTGAGTTGACTCTGTGACGCTTTGAGATAGGGAAACTCATGTTCCAGGAGGTAGAGGCTGAAGGCTCATGTTGATATGTACCATTGGGTGAAGCCCAGAGGCAGAAAGACATCGGTAATCTAGCAAAATTACCTGGCTTTTCTGGCGTCTTTTCAAGCCTAGGGTGGGCTTTCGGGAAAGCAAGTCCTGTCATAACTCTTCCATGGTCTCCTCAAATTATCCTTCCTCCCAGTTGCCAACCTCTGCATTCCCTGAATCAGAGCCAGGAATGGAACTATTTCTAAGAGTTTTGCCTCAATAAGCTGTTCCCCACTGAGAATGCTGCTTGGCTTTCCCCCTTCTCCCTGATTACTGTCATCATCCTGAAGCGAGGCCATTAGGCACCTAATTGTTGGGTCTCTAGGGAACCGTTGCCAGGGTGCTCCTGAAACGTGAGGCACATTTGCAGGTGATTTAACTGTCTGGGGATGCACAGTAAATGAATTCCCAGGTTTGTACCACTGGATGAAGAAGATAAAAAAAACTCCGATCTGTGTAATGGGCAGCCCAGTGAAGAACACATTTGAGGTTGAAATTGAGATAACAGCCCTCAAGGGAGGTGTCGGCCTTTGGGGACTTTTACGTATATTTGGCAAGTTACTGCCTCGGCACACTTATACCTTAGGATTTGGAACTAGACTGTTTTCAAGCTTGCAGGGCCAGGGGTGCTACAGGCTTTGCAACCCCTACCCCATGTCCATAGATCAAATAATTACAGGACACACAATCACTCCTAATGCACAGTCACTATAGAGAAAACAGGTAAATGAACTTAAATTAATGATGTTTACATTAGGTTCTCACACCATGTTCTCAGATAGACCTGACTAAATAAGTCCACAATATTTATTCAGTGGTGCAAAATACTTTAACTAGTTGCTCCCTCACTCCCTAGGCCTGAGATTTTCATTTTTCTGCTAACTTACTTCTTCCTTGGTGCTTCAGCAGGCTTTGCCACTCCTCCTCCTCCTTCTCCTCCTCCTTCTCCTCCTCCACCTCCTCCTCCTCCTCTTCTTCTCCCTTTCTCTCTCTCTCTCTCTCTCTCTCTCTCTCTCTCTCTCTCTCTCCCTCTTATTTGTATGTGCCTATGTGGGTGGTGTGTGTGCATATGTGTGCTTGCATGCATGTAGACACATGGCTGTGTGTGTGTACGTGTACATGTAGAGGCCTGAAGTTGACATTGAGTGTCCTCAGTTCTCCTCTTTATTAAGGTGTGGGGGGGGGAGGGTGAGTCCTCTTCTTAACACAAAGCTCACCTCTTTGGCTAGTTTTAGACAGCACTATCAGGGACCCCTTGCCTCCTGAGTTCTAGGATTATAAGCATGATATTGCCTTCTCAGCTTTTATGTGGGTACTGGGGGTGTCTAAACCCTTCTCCGGTTTGCATGACAAGCATTTTATCCATGGAACTGTCTCCCCAGCCTCTTCTGGCCTTCGTATTTTTATTTATTTGTTTATTTTTTTATGGAGAAAGCCGCCATAAATACATAAAAAGGACAATCTGTGCTGGCCCAGCCCCTGAACCTGATGAGCTCCCCACTGGAAAGACAGTTTGCTGCGATGTTGAGGTTCAGTGAGATGGATGGCTAGGGAGAAGGAGCTGGGGTCTTTAGGTCTTCACTAAGGGATCTTTGAGTCTCCTACCCGTGGAGTTTTCTGTCAGTGAACTCAGAGCCTCCAAAGCACTATAGGTATCAGCACCATCCCTCACTCCCAAATAAACAAAACAAGGCTAACTGATGATTCACGACATGTGTGTTAGGGTCTTGAGGAACAGCTGTCCCTAAGACCACCTCTGGTCAGTGGGAAAGATTGAAATTGGGGATGCAGCCAGCTATGGCCTTGACGACTACTTGTCTACCCTGCAGGGAACAGTGCAAAATGCTCCCTAGCCTAGACACTTTATGCTGACATTTGAGTTACATTCTTGAATGAGCAGAATAGTAGTTTAGACTTCACTCTTTCATGGTAGAGGGAAGTTTTCAATAAGTCTGGTTTCTGTTTGCTTGCTCTCTTGCTTGTTTTTTAGAAGAGGGAAGAAAGAAAGAATGATCAACTTAATCTGGACGTAAAGGTCCAAAGCGGTTGGTGATGAGTGAGAAGCCACAGAGCTGAGCAGCTTAGGGCCTGGGACACAGTTCAGTGTTAGAGCACTTGCTTAACATGCACAAGAGCCTGGGTTTGGTTCCTGAGCCCTGGGAGAAAGCCCTCAGAGGCTTGAATCTCTGCCATGGAAACTGACTATAGCTAATATTTCCAGAAATCTTGCCTCGTTTTATTGTGTGGCTTAAAGCAGGGAATTAATAAATCTTTTCAGATATTTTCTTTTTGTAAGTAAAAATGATCGGTTCTTTCCCTAATTCCCACTCCCACTTCCTTGGATCCAGCTTCATTCCGGGCTGTGCTGCTAATTTTATGTCAACTTGATAAAAGCAGAATCATGAGAGAAGAAGGAACCTCAGACGAGAAAATGCCCCTACCTCACTGGCCTTCAGGAGAAAAAACAGTGGTACATTTTCTTAATCAATGATTGATGGGGGGGGGGGG
Organism: Meriones unguiculatus; assembly: GCF_030254825.1. Taxonomy (NCBI): domain Eukaryota; kingdom Metazoa; phylum Chordata; class Mammalia; order Rodentia; family Muridae; genus Meriones; species Meriones unguiculatus. Next base: position 45,298,549 of record NC_083354.1, read on the forward strand.
GCAGCTCATTGTGGACAGTGCCACTGCTGGGCTAGTTGTCCTGAGGTATATCAGAAAGGCTGGGCAGGGGCTGGAGAGATGGCTCAGGGGTTAAGAGCACTCACTGGCTGTTCTTGCAAAGGTCCTGAGTTTAATTTCCAGCAACCACATGGTGGCTCATAACCATCTATAATGAGATCTGGTGCCCTCTTCTGGTGTACAGGCACAGATGCAGGCAAAATAGTGTATAAATAATAAATAAATAAATCTTTTTAAAAAGATAAAAAGAAAGAAAAAAAAAAAGGCTGAGCAGTCTATGAGGAGCGAGCCAGTATAGCATGACTCTATGGTCTCTGAATCAGTTCCTGCCTCCAGGTCTTCTCTTGGTGATAGAGTGTTATCTGGGAGTGATAGCAAACCCTTTCTTCCCCAAGTTCTTTTTGGTCATGGTGTTCTCTCAGGGTAAGAAAAACCCTAGCATCTTTCTCTCTGTTCTGCTCATGTAGATGTGCTTTGACACCCTGCTTGTGTGTGTGTGTGTGTGTGTGTGTGTGTGTGTGTGTGTTCAGCTGTACTGAGTGTGTGTATGTGTGTGTGTATGGAGGCCAAAGAATAGCCTTGAATGTTGTGTCAGGAGCTGTGCATCCTTCTTTGTTTTTCTATGAAACCATCTCTCATTGGCTTACAACTTGGTAAGTCGGTGAGGCTGGCTGGCCAGCAAGCCCCAGGGATCTGTCCATCTCCTTTCTAGCCCTGCAATTATAAGTGTAGGCTACCATGCCCAGGTCATTTGTTTGTTTGTTTTGTTTGTGCAAAGTCTCTGAAGACCAAACTCAGCTTCTAATGCTCACATGGAAACACTTTACCAACTGAGTTGTCTGTCCAGCTCATGTTTTAATTTCTTGACTACACTGTTTCCATTCCCACCTAAGAGCCTTTGTTGGAGCAATCCCTGCTCCCCATCCGGCACCACACTCCTCTTGGCCTCATAAACTCAAGCCATTTTTTTTTTTTAAGCATTGTCCTCTCCTCCAACCAAGACTTCCCTGATCTCCCTGAAATAAGTAATTCTTACTGTGTCAGGACTTATATCATCACAGTATAGAATAACAGTAAACATTTATTCAGTGCTCTTTTGTGTTCAAAGTCTATTACAGATGATTAAAAATTATATGGACAGAGTCCTACCTCCAGATAGGAAACACACAATAGACAGGTCAACAAGTAAGTAGAATTAAATACCACCTCAGGTAAAGGATGGATTAAGGGGCTTGTGACTGATTGGAAAGGTGACTTTCTGGGATGGTGACATTTGAGCAGAGGTCAAGATCTCTGGGTACCAATATCTCAACATCTCTGAGTGAATATGGGATTGCAAATGAAGCTATCTGGGACCATATCTAGGTGCATTGGTATGGGGGTCCCTTCAAGCAGGGGAACAATCCAGGCGAGGTAACGATGAAACTCAGTTCAGCCAGGCGTAGTTAGCAGGTGCCGGGCCAAACTTCTGGGGTCTGACACCAGGTGGTTTACTTTAGCCATATCTAAGTACAGAACAATTTTGGGAAAAAAAGTTTCCTGATGTCGATTAGCCCTGTCCCATGTTCATAGCAAGGCTAAAGACTGTTTACGTTGAAACTCTTTACAAAGTGCAGTACATGTGGCTTCTTCCATAAAGATGGGTTCTGTTGCCTCAGAAACAGTGCTCCAGACAGAGGCCCAGTGAGAATGACCGAGGTAAATGAAATGTCTGTGGGAGTCAGGATTGGTCTGGCCCTAAGATGATGTAAGGGTAGCTTAGGGTTTTTTAAGTACAAGTGACATCTCTCATGAGGATGGGTTTTAGAGATCGAGAAGCAATGCTCAAGATTTAGAGGGGGAAAATCTGCGATGAACAAACGTAACATTCTGGAGGATTGGGGTGAAGCCAGGCCCTATAGATAGTAAAAAATCAACAGATTGTAAACTATATCCTTTTCCAGAGTTCTGGGAGGAAGACAGGCAATCATCTTCTTCATTTCAAGAAACAAGCCTTCGTGTTTAACTTTCCTGGCTTCTCCAGTGCTTCTCTGTGTGCACAAGGACCTCTTACCCACTACACATTGGCAAGCTCAGGGATCAGGGAGGACAGAGTGGCTGGAGTGGAGGGGGTGGGAGGAAAAGTCCAGCAAATGAGATCAGGGCCACATGGCCGGCACCATGCATATTTCCATGAGCTTTCCAGAACTGCACTTTAGTCTAAACAGGATGGAAGTCACCAGGGACTTTGCACAGAGCACTTATTAACCCCATTTATAGCATAAAAAAAAAAAAAAAAGATGTTTGTGTGTAGATTAGATCAGGGGCTGTCGTAGTGAAGTAATCCAGCTAGAAACGATAGTGGCATAAACAGCATTGGGGACTGGCATTTGAGATGTATTTTGAAGGTATGAGGCACAAGATTTGTTGATGGGCTCACTGGGAGGTGTCAGAGGAAAGCCTTCTCTGTGTGACTGTGGTTATAATTTCATATTTAGTGCACCCCCACACAAATACCTCCTTTCTTCAGTTGACTGCAAGCTTCGTGAGGGCAGAGCCCATGTATGGTTTTATGTTTATTGTGTACCTTCTACCTAGCAAACTGTCTGCTATTTAGCATATGCATGGCGCCTAGAACACCGGAGAGCTGGCCCCACCCCTCACCAGCCCCCAGCACTGGGCGCAGGAGAACTAGTCCAGTCTACTCTGGCCACCATATAGCTCTCCTCTTCTGGGGCAGTGCATGGGAAAAAGATTCATCCTCCCTTTTGGGGACTGGCCACTAGAAATTTGAATATATGGACCACACAAAATGGGCTTGGTTTTTTTTTTTGGGGGGAGGGGGGACAGGCTGGAGAGGAGGTCACAGGTAAGTGGGGGTAGACATGGGGAGACCAGGAGGTGACTATCATGGGACACATGATGTGAAATTCCCAAAATCAGTAAAAAAAAAAAAAAATCACTTGAACGAGAGAATGGATGATAAGTGATTAGATGAAGATGTGAGCCAACATTTATTTCATTTTTCGGAAGGGGAGAATGAGCCTCTGAGAGTTTTAGTTGAGATGATAACCTAGGATCTCTCAGTGTAGACGGTAGCCTGTGTTTCCACACTGCTTCAGGAGGCTTTATCTCTTGAGTTCCTTTAAGCCTCACCGTCCTTCGTCAGCAGGAGGAAGGGCTAACTAAAATGCACTTAGAGTACCCTCACCCTACTGCATAACATTCTGTTCAGCTAGGTACCTAACCACGTCAGCAACATACTCCAGTGACTCTGGAGACAAGTTTCCACTGTGTGTGTGCAAGCATCGGGGCTGGATGTTCACGTTGGACTGTCTTCCCCGGTGACCCTTCCAATTATTTTTTGACACAGTCTCTTGTTGAAGCTAGTTCTCACCAACTTGGCTAGCCTGACTGGTGGAGGAACTCCGGGGGTCCTCCTGTGTCCACCTGCCCAGTACTGAGATTACAGGCACACACTGCGGAGTCCAGCTTTTCTCCCCGTGGGTGCTGGAGAGCAGAACTCAGGCCCTCTTGATTCTGTGGCAAACATTCTACCACCCGATCCATCTCCCCAGCCCTTATCTTCTTGAAGTTTGTTTTCTTCTAAGTAAAGGCCATCAGTGTTAACTCTCCCAGGATAAATGCGATGCAGGGACCAAAGGGAAGTCAGCTTAAGCCATCTGACTTGTGTCCTGTTTTGAAAGACCCTACAGACGTCTTGGCAGGAGCCGCTGGGGTACTTAATCTCCATACAACAATGTTAGCCATTTAAAATCATTCCTCACAGAGGTACTTGAACAAAATCGGTGGACGAGAGCTCCCATCAAGAGGGAGAGGAGCAGAGAGGGCGGCCAGAGCTTTCCTCTGGTCTCTTGGGGCAGAGCAGCTGCCTGCAATGTAACTTTCTCAGGCAGGATCACATTCTGGGCTTTCTAATTAAATTCCTGATATAGACGGCTATTTCATTTAGGGAACAGCTGGTGAAATTGGATCCTCACTCTGCAGAGGTTTCCCAAAGCACTTGAAATTTTCTGTGTGATTGAATAGTAATTTCTAGCCGTAGACTGCAAAGGGAGGGAATTAATGTTCAGCCTACCTGCTCGTCATCCCAGGCCTCCGAGGCGCTACCCCCCCTTGCTCTAATAACCTCCTAATAACTTCCCTCATTTATTAGCTTTCCTCTTCTGGTTGTTTCCTACTTGCTGTTAAGTCACTGTGCGTTCCACTGCTATGTTGCATACGTGTGCATGTGTGTATTGTAATGTGTGTATGTGTTTTATACACGTGTGTGCATGTGTGCTGTCCATGTGTCATGCATGTGTATATACTGTGCATGTGTATGCATGCATTGTATATGTGGGTATGTGTGTATTGTATGCATGTGCATGTGTGTGTGTATGTGTTATAGATGTGTGTACATGTTTTTCATGTGTACATACATGTGTGTGTTGTACATGTGTTCTCATATGTATCTAGGAATGCACTTGCCCATGTATCACATATGAAGTCCAGAGATCAACTTGGTCTTCCTCTATTGCTCTGCCTTACTGTTTTGAGACCAGGGTGTTGGAGATTTGAACTTGGGTCCTTGTGATCTCCTGCCAAGCACTTTAGCCACTGAGCCATTTCCACAGCCCCGATTTATGCTCTGTTTGTTTGCTTTTAAAATGGAGTCTCACGTAGCCCAGGCTGGCCTCAAATTCCCTCCATAGGGAAGTTGTGACCTTGAAGTCTTGACCCTCCTGCTTCCACCTCCAGGTACCAGGGCTGCAAGCATGTGTCACCATGCCCAGCTGATAGAAAACATTTACACCTATTTTACACCCCAGGCTCATGGAGGAACAGACATCAAAGAGGAAACTACTCCAAAGAATGTTTAGTCACAGATTTAAACGGTGCTTTGAGGAAAAATAAGATGCTAGGAGGAAAAACTCAGAAAGAGGACCTTATTTAATGGGGAAGAACCAACGAGGAGCAAGAAAAGGGATTTAAAAAAATGACAGTGAGGGGTCAGTGCACTTGCCACCAAGATTGATGATATGACCTCTATGTCTCTGGGATTTACATGACCTGACCTCTATATGCCATGGTGCCTGCCCATATCCTGGCACTTGTGTGTCTCCACACATGCGTGCACACGGAAGTCGATAAATAAATGCAGTAAAAATAATGTGTAAGCTAGAGAGGGTGGCAGAGTGGGCACAAGGTAGGACCCCTCAAGCCTTGCCATGCTTGAAGGCAACCTGACGGCTTCCGGTGCAAGGTGCCCGCTGGAGAGTCCTAACAGCTCCCAGGCGACGCTGATGCTGACCGGAGGACCAGGCCGAGGGGGCAATGGCGTGGGGAGAGGTTGGCTGTGCTATGGAAAGAGCTACAGTCTGGTGCCGGAGCCGCTCAACGGTGCCGCTGTGATGTAGCGGCAGCTGTGATGTAGCGGCAGCTGTGGCTGCTTCAGAAATGGTCAGGTGAGCTTGGGCGCCCGTAAAACTTGAACCAGCAGAGCAGACAGGAGCATTAGATTGGCCTCCCAGGCTGCGGCAGGCTGACTTCTGATCTGAACGACGAGGCGGCACCTGTTCCCGGTCTCAGCTGGACCTAGAACCTTCTGGGTTAAAAAAAAAAAAAAGTCCACTCCACCCACCTCTCGGATCAGTCAAATCACGCTTTCCGGGGTGGGGCCAGCTGTCCGCTCCGAGGTCAATTTGCTCCCCTGTGAGGGCAGCAGGTTAGAGCACCGACCCAGGGGCCAAGCCACCTCACTCCACATCCTGGAGTAGCTTGTAAGCTGTTTATCTAGTTCTGGGTGACCATCTGGCCTATGGGAGGAAAACTGAGAAAAATCACAGTGGCTTGGGTTTGAAGTTGGGTGAGAGGAGGGAAGAGAGCGGGGCTATTTCCTCATTGCGCCTGCGCAAAGGTAAGTCTTCAGCCTGGAGGTGCTGCATTGGTACCCGAGGCTGGCGCGCCTAACGGGGGAGTCTTTGATGTCCCTGTGGTTGTCATGATAGTTTTCAGAAGAGATTAGTATTTAATTTGGGAGATGGTGGCAGGCTTCATTCAGTCAGTGGAAGCCTAAGAAAAGGCCGGAGTTTCGCCCAAGGAGAAAGAAAAGCCTCCTTGCAGATGGTCTTTGCAGTAAAAGCTGAACTTTAGTTTCAGTTGGCAAATTTGGGACCTGTTAGCCTTGGGATTGGGTGAGCCAGTTCCTTAAAACAAGCCTCTTTCTATCCCAAGCATACCTGGTCCCCTGGATTCCTCCACTGTGTACGCAACACGCTTCGGCAGCTCAGTCTGAATCATTTCTCAGTCATTGGCTTTTGCGTCCAATGATGCTTTGTTGCAGGAAACGGTCCTGTGGGGGTTTTAACATCATCCTTCCTCTCTGTGAGCTGGATGCCATTATAGTAAAACCCAAAGCTGTGTCCAGATGGTGCCAACTGTTCTGTAAGGGAAGGGTGGAAAACTGTCTCTAGTGCAGAGACTCTGGCACCACCAAAGACAAAATGCAAAGTTCCCCTTTTCTTCCTACGACACTCCTGCTGAGCCCACCCTGGATGCGGCTGTGTGTGGTCCCCACAGGCTCTTCCTCATGTCCGTGCTTTCTCTCTTGACACCGGGCCGTAGGTGGAGCTCCAGTTACTTTTATGGATTACATGTGCTTTGATGGCAGAGGACCTCTCAGTAAATCAAAAGCATGATGGTCAAAGTATGGGCTCGAGACTAGACCATATCAGCATCACATGCTGCTGGACACGTAAACCCTGGCCAGAGCCACCCCTACAACAAACAGCACTTTCCACAAAATTTAGCTCAAAGCCTGCCATCAAAGGGGGCCTTCGAAACCTTCTAGCCCCCACTTTCCACCTGCTTCATCAGCTCTCCAGGGGATTTCCACAGCCCTGGAGACTTGGCTGCATTTTCGCATCTGTGCAGAACCTTCTGGAAGGGAGGGGTGGTCCTGACAATCCTGCCGCTCTTCTACTCATGACTCAAGGTAGAGAGCGCCTCATAAGCCTTCAGTGTTAGCATCCACAAGATGGGAGTGGCAGGTGTACTTTATAGGCTAGTCATGGAGCTGGAGAGGCTGAAGCACTTTCATGCCCTCCCGATCGCACATGTGCGCTTAGTTAAATAAAGTGTGACCTTCGAAGAATACCAAATGAATGAATTCACATGTTGTATTTTGCATTTAGCTTTAATCTATTTTGCTTGAATCACGTTTGAGGTGATACAATAAAGCAGAGGTTCTCAGCCTAAGGATTGTGACACCACCACCCCACCCCCCCGGCATCAAATGACCCTTTCACAGGGTTGCTCAAGACCGTGGGAAAACACAGATTTGTTTTGTAATTATGATTTGTAACAGTAGCAAAATTACTGTTGTGAAGTAGCAATGAAAATAATTTTATAGTTGGAGGTCAGCACAGCACGAGGAACTGTATTAAAGGGTCTGAAAGCCACTGTAGAGTCCTACCCGTGTCCTTCTGAGAGGAATACAGAAATTGCCTAATGGAGCTGTTGCCAAGTCAAAGCAGCTTGTAACTACCCCCTCCTATTTTCATTGACTAGTGTTGTTCTCCTGCCTGGGGCTGTCTCCTACCAGCTCTTGAGGGGGCTGTGCCGCTGAGCACCGTACAGGGATCACTCCCCGCCCCCCTCCAACCACTGCAGGGAGCTAATTCAACTTTAATTCCGGAGAACAAAGGCTATATACCCGTTGTCGTGGGGTGGGGGTGGGGGCCTCCAAGGATAGGTTTACGTAATTGGATGGAAGTAGGCACTTCAAGAATGCTTGATTTGCATCAAACTACTAAACAGCACGATCCTATTGTAGGAATGGAAACACCGTACCTAATTATCCTATAGGTGCAGGGAGGGGAAAGCTAGCAGGGAGCTGTGTCAGGGCCATCTATCAAATGTGGTTAGGGGCACGGGTGTCTAAAAGACACTCTCCAGATAAGGTCAGGCGGAGAGCAAGAGGCGCTGCTGAGGGCGGAAAGTCCTTCACCCTAACAGGGAGCCCGGAAAGGCTCTCCAGACTGGGAGGACTGCAACCTCAAACAGCAGGGTCCTTCCAACAGCCCAGCTCTTTGTTCGCTCAGTGAGCACCTGTGTTTGTCACTGCTCAGATTTTATTGGGGGCAGCTACCTTATGGACGTGGAGCTTCTGCATGCTGACCAGCTCTCAGTGAAGCACTGAGATCTCTCCATCCTGATACGTGTCCCTTTCCCCATCCACCTGTGTCATATTATGTCAAGTCCATGTGCAGGTCTCCTCGGAATCCTGCGAATTCCTCAGGTCAAGGGCTGTGTAGTTATGGGTTCAGGAAGAGCCATACACTGACCCCTCAAACACCAGATTCAGACGGATGGAAGTTTATTGAATGCTGAAAAACTATGACACCAGTCTGTTTCTAAGGCAGTTTTTTTTTTTTTTAAATAGGAAAAACTGTAACCAGGGAACAAAACTATAACCAGGTGTAGGAAATAAAGTGCAACTGGGTAACAACCAGGTAACAAAAACACAACCAGGTATCCAGGTTTAGAAAGCAATATTACACCACTTTGGCTAGCTAGACAAAGCATTTCTAACTGACCTTTAACTTGACTGGTTCTGCGGTTGAGGGACTTCATAGGGTGTCCAGGTAACAAAGTATACGTACGAAGTTTGAGAAATGAAGCCCTAGAGACATAATCAAAATGGAGACTTGGAGGCAAAATGGCTTCTGATATGCTATAGGCTACAGCAGGTTTTAACAGAGGAGTCATATTTATGCTAAGAACTAGAGTAGGTCTCAACAGAGGGACTATAGAGTTTAAGCAGGTTACAGCAGTGTTGACTGGGTTTGCATCTCCAGTGGCTGTTAGACCAGAACAGCCAACCACACTCAAACAAGTGGTGATGACTCGCTCAGCTCCAATCCTGCATCTGCTTCTGCCTCTGGGGTATCTCCACTCAATGATCCGTGGATGCCTCAAACTCAGCACCTCAAAAAGCCAGATGTACCAGTTACCTGGATTTGTAGAACCATCCATTTCAAAAAGCAGTGACCTAGAGTAACAGGTTTTTCTTGTGGCTCTGTGGGTGGACTATGCTGCTAGCTAAAGAAGTCTTGTGTGGGGTCTTGGTCAGCTGGTAGCCAAGGCTGTAGTCATTGAGATTTCAGTTACACATCTAACACCTGAACTAGGAGTGGCTGGGTCACCTGGCCACTGGTACACCATCTCTTGTGATCTCTCTACATGGAGCTGGCTTGTGTTTCTTCAGGGCATGTTGGACTCAGTGGTGGTGTTCCAGGATGGCTGGCTTAGCCCAGCATAGATGATCCTTGATCCTGATGTTATAACACATTCCCCTCTTTAACTGCTAGGAATGGGGCCTTCCACATTCCCACTAGCCATTTATATTAACCCCAACTGTGAAGTTCATGCTCCTGACCACCAACCATTTGTGTTGAGATTGGTGGCTTCTATACGTCTGTCAAAATGCTGCATATATTCTGGTAACCCTACTTCTCTTTTTTGGTCTCCTCGAGAGTTTGTTCCAAAGACAAAATGTTTTGGGGTTGTCTTTTATCATGTTGCCTTTGGAATGTCTCCTATAACATATCACAGTTTAACCTTGGCATCTAGATATCCTTTGAATAATATACAAACTCCAAAGTTATTTTTCTTAATTTGCTTTCTCCCATCTTTTGTTGGCAATTCTAAGTACCTAACTACACTTTGTTTTAGAAACGCCCCAAATTTTAATTTTTCCAATTAGCTCTTGGACAGTTCCAACTAGTTGTTAGATTTATCACTATGCTTTCAAATTCCTTTCCTATTTCCTGCATTTCTTTTTTTTTTTCTTACTGGTTTTAATTTTCTTCTTACTCAAATTTATCCTTTAGTACTGTTTTAGGTAAAAATCTAGAAGCAGTTTGTCAGACTCAGCATCCTGGGACTCCCTTAACCTTTTAGGAATCCTGACTCGAGCCAAATCCAGATTCCTGGCTTCAACACAGGAATCTCAGGACTGGGTGGTGTGAAGTGGAGTTAGTTTTATAGAAAGAAAGGCACTTGTAAAGAATAAAGCCTCATCAAGAGCACGGGCGTGGGCTTCCCTGGGGTGGAGTTGCAGAGAGTAAGACAAATCTCAGGTCGGATGTGGGCTTCTCAAGAGAGAGCCACAGCTGATTGTCTTAGCATCAACCATAGACAGCATTTGGTGGCTTTTGAGTTAGATGTACAAGCCTTGCTGAGGAGCCCTGTCTGTCTCCCTGTCTCGTTTGTGTTAGCCGAGACCAGAGGATGGCTGCACAGATGCCATGCATGACACCCTCAACCTGAGAGCAGGAGGGTTGTACAAGGAGTTTAGTTCGTGTCCTTTCCCCGTAAATAAATGGGGTTTCCTGCAGGTTTGTGGCTTTGAAGAGAGAAAGGTCAGAAGTAGTTCTTTTTCTTCTTTCTTTCTTTCTTTCTTTCTTTCTTTCTTTTCTTTTTTTTTTCAAAAGAAGCTCTTAATATGCTTAGAGTCTTGCTTCATTGCTGCAAGAATTCATAGAAGGCCCCAGGGTGAGAGGGTCCTTATTCTTCTCATGTCATCCTAATTTTCCTGCCCTTTCAGTCTATCCTGCCTCATTTTTTTTATCAGTAACTATTTTTCACACTTGTTTCTAATTATAAATGATCTTGATATAAATTTTTCCTATGACAGAAGATACTTAATTATTCTGTAACATTTGTTGATATGAATGAAGTCTGCACAGCGTATCCCCTTCATTGTTGATACATTTTACCACCTCAGAACCATTTGTATTTTCTTGACATTTTGGTTGTAAGCCCAGCCTTTAGTGGCTGAGCCATCTCTCCAGCCCTGACAATTTGTATTTTCAGTTCTAAAACATTCCCGCCCACAGCCTCTTTAAAAATCACCTCCTCTTTCTTTCTTTTTTCCTCCAGATTTTCTATTAGACCCATGCCAGCTGGTCTAATGCTGTTCCCTCCGTGTCAGATCGCTGTAAAAATCTCTTTGTCTTTGCTCCATTTTGGGAACCCAGTAGTTTGCCTAAAACTTTCTGTATAAAGCAGGGTGTTTATCAAACCCACTCTAGTTCCAGGGCATATACTTTGCATGGGTCAGTGCTTTGATGTTTGCTTTCGAACTGTTTTATATTCTTTGGGTTCCAGTTGGTTGTATGTCCTGTGCTGTGCTGATGGCTGTGTTGGTACTGTGCTCCTCACAGTCCCTTTAAGCACCTTTCATGTATTTTACAGCTGCCTTCAGAGAGTCCTATTGCCCCACGCCTGTGAGTGCTACATCTCTTTGTTACTTCTTATCTCCTCTTCCAGGAGCTCATGCTTCCATAGTTAGATTTTTTTTGACTTGCTATCATGTCAGTGGTGGTTCTTTCTAAGTATATGAGAGATTCCCATGTACCTAAAGATGTCCCTGGAGAGTGGCTTTGCCTTTCCTTCTCAAAATATTTTTTAAAATATATTTTATGTATAGTATGTAAATGTATAATGCGGGTTTTGGTGTGTGTGTGTCTGTCTGAATACAAACACACATTGCCTGTCACGGGAAGCATGTGGAAGTCACAGGACAACTCAAGGAGTCAGTACTCTTCTTTTGTAGTGTTTCATTGCAGCGATAGTAACTCAAAGATGGTGAGTTACGGGGACTGAAATCAGGCCATCTGACTGGTGCTTTTTGACACTGAGCTCCCTGGTCAGGTCATTTTGTTGTAGTTCTTTGCCTTTTTTTTGTTGTTTTCGTTGGTTGGTTGGTTGGTTGGTTTCCATAAAGTCTCACTTGGTAGTTCAAGCTGTCCTGGAACCCACCCTATAACCCCGGCTAGCTTTTAGCTTATGACAATCCTCCTGCCTCAGCCTCCCAAGTGTTGGGATTATAGGGATGTACCACCATGCCCATCACCTGATCTCATCTTATGAGTAAGCAAGAACATAAATGAGGAGACCCCATCACCCCCACCCCCCCGACATATCTCAAAGACTTGTTCTCTAAGGAGAAACAGCACAATGATGGTGACTGAGAGGAAGCGGGGAGTTAGCTGCTTTTCAGTTGCTGTGAGAAAATACGAAAGCAGCTTGAGGAAGAAAGGGTTTATCTGGGCTCACAGGTCCAGAGGGACAGAGCTCACGGTGGTGGGAAGACATAGCTGGAGGCAGATGGGGGTTGGAGGGGGGCGTGCTCGAAGGTGCTGGCTAACCACATGTCATCTGCTCCCAGAAAGCAGGAAGCAGTAGGAAGTGAGGCCAGGCTACAAAACTTCAAGGCATATCCCCAGTGACCCAATTCCCCCAGCTCTTCCTCCTAAAGGTTCCACAAACTTCCCACAAAACACCACTATCTTTGGACCAAACACACAAGCCGATGGGACATCTCACATCCAAACCACAACAGGGTGCTATTCCCTCTAGGGAAGATCTGACAGTGAAGGGGAATGAGGAAGCGGAAGAGGCAGGGGCTCTGAAGGACAAGGCTGTCTCATATAAGGACAGGCGGGCTCAGTCAAGCTGGTGTGACAAGGGCTGGTAGGAAGGATGTGAGGGAGGAGGATCAGTAACACTCAGATCCCGAGAAGGTGTGATGGATGTGTTGAGGAGTTTTGAGTAAGTGTGAGATAGGCTTTTTTTTTTTTAAAGAGAAAGCACTCTAGAACAATCTTCAGTTGATCAAGAGAAGAAACAATGAATCTTGGAATCTGTGCTAAAATTCAAGTGAATGAATGATGTCTTAGATTAGGGCAGAAGTGTTGAAGGCGCTGGATCCTAGACCAATTTCCTAAAACTGAAACCAACAGCAAAAACTCAGGAACATGGAAAAAAAAAAAAAAAGAGATGACACTGTAATTACCTCTGAGTTACTATGTGAACATCCCACTGAAAAGGGGGACTAGCAAATGAGTGGGCAGTGCCCTTGACCATGAAGAACTTAGTAGTTAATTGTTCCTGTGTGTATTTGCTACAGCTCAGAATTCGGTTTTAGGTCCCCTGTTTCCCGAAGCATAGGCAAGCAGAGCCAGAGATACTGTTCACATTTGACTGACTGACTGAGGGGAGATCACTGAGAGCAACATGGAGTCTGGCAAGCTACCCAACCTATAGATTCAGCCTTCTCTGCAATACAGGTTGGATACTTTTTAAAACTCCATTGGATTGTTGTTAAATTGTGTGGCCCCTAGGACAATGTCTGTCACATAAGTATGGAGTATTAGCCATTCCTTTTATTTTCTTTTTAGAGACGAGGTCTCATGTAGGCCCATGCTGGCCTAGAAATCTCTAAATAACCCAGTGGTTCTCAACCTGTGGATCAAGATCCCTTGAGGGTCAGACAACCCTTTCACAGGGGTCACATATTAGATATTTACATCACCAGTCATAACAATAGCAAAATTATAGTATATGGTAGCAGCAAAAATAATAAATTTATGGTTGGGATCACCCTAACATAAGGAACTGTATTAAAGGGTTGCAGCATTAGAGAGGTTGAGAACCATTGCTCAACCAAACATGACCTTTCACTATGGATCCTTCTGTCTCTGCCTCCCAAGTTCTGGGATCATAGATGTAATGACACCCGGTTTTGTGAGATCCTATAAGTCACACCCAGGACTTTGTGCTGCTTAGGCAAACACTTGGCCAGCTGAACTATAATCCCTAGCTCGTTCTTTCTTCTTCATTTCAGTCCCCAAATGGCCCTGTATCCCTCCCATCATGGTTGCTCAAGCCAAGCATCATCCCATGCTATTTTCACTCAATGCAAGTTTGGAATATATTTTCTTTGGTTCCCTACTCCCAATTTATTATTTTGGATATTACTCAATGTAATAAGAAAAAAGCCCACACCAGCCTTATGAGGCTTCTCTCTCTCTGTGATTCTTTTTAGTGATATTTTGCTTTTCTGAACTTGAATCTTATAAAGTCAACGATCAGCAGATGTTTAACAAATGCCTGTTTTGTTCTTAACTGCCAGGCTGGTAAACAGGACTAGTTAACCTTGACCACACTTCCTACCATACTAATCCAGTCATGTCTTTGGCTTAGCTATAGTTGATAAACAGTTTATCAGTGACCAATGTCTTTTATTGCCTCTCTGGTCCTTCTGGGTTTTGCTGAACAGATCTCAGACTAGCTGATGTCATTGTTGGCTTTTGTGAATTGTATCGCTTTGGCTGTTGTCTTTGTGGTGAAATATAGAAAACATCAAATTGGAGAGAGAGCACCTCTCATATTTAATGGGATCAGCTGTAGGCAGAGAGATTGCCTCAGTTGGTTTCTTTTCGCCGCTTAAAGTTGTCCTTTAAGAGGACAACTTAAAGGAATAATTTCAAGTAAAATAAAACGGCAGCAAGCGTAGATTACCCAGGGCTTCCAGACACCTTAGTTAAGATTCCTTTATCTGTGGAGGACAGAGCCTCAGACTGAGCTCCACTTTGAGGGCAACAATGACAGTGGCGAGAGAACTGGACTGGGGTCTCTGGGGCTGGAAGCACTCCGCTTTTGCCAGGCCTCAGATGTTCCTTTGGGAGACGTGGATGGGAATTTCTAAGCGTTCCAGACCTATGCTGTAAGGAGCTAGGCAAACACTGGCCACGAGGTCTTGGAGAGGTGCAAAATGCTGGACCCAGAAAAGCGTGTGTGTGTGCTGAGGTTAGGAGGGATGCAGGGAAAACCTAGGTTTCTTTCTGGGATGTTCCTCAACCAGCGCCTTTTCTACATGACTTGCAAATTGTCCCATTGTAAATAAGCAATGGCAAGAATAAAAATAATGCTGCCCGGGGCTGGGGAGACAGCCTAGTTGGTAAAGCGCTTGCCACAGAAGCACAAAGAACCAGGTCTGTATCCTCAGTCACCATATATATATTTAAAAAATATGGGTATAATAAGAGGAGCCAACTATCCTGGTACCAAGGAGGCATAGACAGAAGGATGCCCAGAGCTCACTTCCTAGCCAGTCTAGCTGGATCAGTGAGCTCCAGGTTCACAGAGAGACCTCATCTCAAATAGGATGGAGACCAATGAAGGAAGACACCTAGCATTTGCCTCTGGCTGCTACACACACACACACACACACACACATACACAGAAATAATGCCAACTAGCATTGACTCATAAAGTTAGGTATGTAGTTTGCTGGCCACAGATTCAGGAGTTTAGCCAACCTGCTGCCAGAACCTGTGAGATTTAACTGCTGATCCTCAAAGCCTCACAGCAGAACTCCAGTGCAACTGGAGTGTGATCCAAGCAATGGCTGTTGAAGACATGTTCAGCAGAATCCACTTCCCTCTCCTCCCACCATGGTCCCCTAGGAATTTGTTCTACTCCTGGGACCTGCTATACTTCCTCTCTTTCGTTCTGTCTTCACCATCATGGATCCTGGAGGCTATTTGGTTTGGGTGGCGCCCATTGTACCAGATAACACCTGAAGGGCATGCTGTTCCACCTCTAAGTTACACTCTTACACAGGTACATAAATGCCCTTCCCTCTCCATGAAGCCACTTAGAGCCCCACACTGAGAATAGCCCTGAACCTCCAAACTAAGGTGCTTGAGGGGGAATCCTTTACAGCTGGTCATAGGGAAAATAGCTGAAGGACGCCCTGTGGGAGACCCATCTTCATTTCTGTGGGTGGCAGTTCCCACCCTGTGCCTGCGGTGGGCTGGGAGATGGAGTGCCGGCTGGCAGAAGCTCACCCGGTACCTCACCATGATCTAAGTTCCAGCTCTGGTGAACGGCAGGAAGCGCCAAGTGGCAGTTTCAGCGCCCTTCACACAAACCTCTTTACACTCAGTGACCTGTTGGCTTCTTCACTACTGGGCCTTTTCTTTGCTCTAACAGTATTCACATTTTCAATATGCATGTTGTATCCACATATGTTTACTGAGTCTTGGAGATACAGAATTGACTTGATCTTTACCCCACCCAATCTACATTCTCACCCATGGGTCCCTGTAAGATGCTGTTTATTAAAGAGGAAACCACAAGCATCTCCTCATTAAAACTGGAATTTTAATGATGAGCTCTCTGCTAATCACCCTCCTGGACCATATATCTGCATAACCACTCTTCATGACCTCATGTTTATTTCCCTCTGCTTAAAAAAAAAGTCTGTTTCAAGGCAGTTTAGAATTCCATCAAATCCAGCTGAGGGTGCTGAGGTCTCCGAGAGACCTGTTCTGGTCCATGCGCAGTCCATTCCCAGTATCTCTTCAGATGAGGCCAGCTACAATGGTGCATCATCCCTCAAAATCCACAGTCTACACTGGGACTCACTCTCGAGTTATACATTCCATGGGTTCGGCCAAGTTTAGAAGGACATTTCTCTGCCATCACGGTACAAAGCAACTCAACATCCCTCAAACATCTTCTGTGATCATCCCGTTCATCCTCCGCCTCTCCTTGCTGGCAGCCACTGATCTTCCCACACCTCGTCATAATTTTCCAGAAGATTGTGCAGTAAGACCAGCCTATTTTGCTGCCTTTTTAGATTGGGTTTTTCTTGCTAGAAAGAAATGTTTCCTCTATGTCTTATCTCGACCTGATCGCGATCGCTGTTTCTCTTTTTCATGGTGAATAATGTTCCCTTTTCTGAAGGCATCCATTTCATTGTTCCTCGCCCAGATGCCTCAGTTGCTTCTGGGTTTTGGCAATTGGGGCTGAAGTGGCTGTAGCATCCAGGGGTGGGTTTTCCTGATGGGAGTTTACATTTAGATTGGCGTAAACACTACAGGAAATATCTGACTCTCTTTATATGCGTACTTTCTGTTTGACAAGAATCTACTAACTGGATTTGATCCAAGGAAGTCTTTTTACTTGAGCACTTCCTGCTTTATTTCTGTTAACATACTTAAAAACGCTGAACTGTCTACGCATTCTTTTTTACCATTTTAAAGTAAATTGATTTTGTACTTTTGTGTTATTTTAATATGCATTTCCAATATCTCATTATACTTAATTAAAAATGATTCCTCAGAATCCTCTATTACCAAAACCCAAAGATTCAATAGCTATAAAAGCTGATCAGGTTAAAGTTATAAAAATAAAAATTAAAAAGCAAACGATACTGTTGCACCCCTAATTGTCATAAGTGTTAAATCCCAATAAGTGTCAGACAGGATTCAGAACACTGAAACTCTGGCACCTTGCTGTAGGGAGGGACAGGAGCACCTTCAGAGAACCACCTTGACAATTCTATCTTAAAACTGAAGACAGATACCCCCAGACTCTAACACCGCTAGACACATGCCTAATGGAGATATACAAAGGAGCTTACACAACGGTGCACAAACTAGTGTTGTTTATAATAGAAAAAAAAGTCAAGCTAACTCAGATGACTCTCGTCCTGGAAAGGGATTAGCAAGCTGCTCAGTGTAAACACATAGGCCAACATGCAATAATGTAAAATGAGCAATTACAGCTTTTGTAATATAAATCAATCCCTAAAATTCATAATAATGAAAAAAAAATGATGTGAAATAGCATGCATAGCATAAGCCTATTCATTTAAAGTTGAAGACCAAAGCTTAGAACATTTTTATGGGGTTTACACACACACCCCTCTCCACCTACTGAGCTATAAGGAAAACCTACCTGGCTATCTAGACGAAGAATCTGCAGCTATGAATCAGCTCTCGGTTCTGGGCCAGGGGAGGGCTCAGGGGCAAAGTGCTTGGCAAGCATGAAGACTCGAGTTCTGATCCCCAGAATCCATGTAAAAGCCGGGAACCCGCGACTCCAGCCTTGACTGGGAGGAAGAGAGAAAGGAGGATCCCCGGGGCCGGTCTAGTCAGTCCATGCGCTCCAGGTTCAGTAACAGATGAGGGAAAAAAAAAATATTTCAAAGGAAAAAAATGCTGTTCACATGCTGAAATGGTTATTTTTTAAAAGAGTGGCTTGAGGTTCCCCAGATGGCTCGGCAGGTAAAGGCACTTGCCGGATGTTCAATCCCCAGGACCTACATGTGGAAGATGAGAACCAACCCGCCCAAGCTGTCCTCTGACCTCCGCCTTTGTTACAGTACCACCCTCAACATACACAGATGAATGAAAAACAACCTAATTTTACTTTGTAACGAGCAATGTAAATAAAGTAGCTTTTACATGAACCCAATTAAGCAAAAGTTGCCGGTCATAGGTAAGCTTTAAGGCAATCTCTTGATATGCTGATACCGTGCCGTTTCTGAGTCCTGAGTGGTCGGATACCGGGTCTTACAGCCTTCTGTAGCGCACAGCACACACGCCATATGCGCGTCAGCAGGTTCCTGGGACGCACAGCTTAAGATGCCACCAGCAGGGAGGTTCGGATGAAAGTTTCCTAGTTATCCAAATGTATACGACTTGTGTTGCTCACATACAAGTTTTTTCTGCCTTAAAAGCTTCTTCGGATTTCCTCCTTAGGATCTCAGCACTGCTTTTGATGAAACTATCAAAGGCAAGAAAAAAAAGTGGCCAGTGTTTCATATTCTCAAACTGAGCTTTAAAAATTTGCATTTGCTTATTTTCATGTGTGTGTGTGTGTGTGTGTGTGTGTGTGTGTGCGCGCGCGCGCGCGCGCGCATGTGTTCAAGTGCCATCACAATGCCTGGACAGTTTTACTTTTCCTTCAATCGTTTTTAGTGATTACCCTAAAGTCTGTAAACATTTACTTAACCACCAACCCAAACGCTTCATAAGTAATGAAATACCTTATAAGACAAAATAATCCTAATTCCTTCCTGTGTTCATTTTAACACTACCATTGTCCATTTTTACATTTATATAGGTATACATAAAAATTTGAGTCTGTGTAATCAAACACATCATTATTAGTTTGAGGAAACTGCCATCTCTTAGAGCGATTCTCCAGTGATTGCTTTTTCTCTGCGTAGAACAGAACTGCCGTTTACCTGCTGCCCTAAGAAAGTCTTTTAAAGTACAAACTGACAACTAATCCCTTACCACCAACAACAAATTCCTTTGCTTCTTGTCTGAGATTTTTTTTTTTGCCTTTTCATATATAGTGAAATGATTGGTAATCAAACTGACACCCCTGTAGTCTTACAAGGTTAACCATCATGTGTGCCAAGAAGGTAGAAACTCCTGAATACGTTAGCCACAGCCCCCGAGTTGCACTGAAACATCTAGACTTACCCATCTACACATGAGTGGATTTCTAGTTTTTTGACTTAAGTTGTTCTGTTTCCTTCCCCCGACCCAATAATTCTCCTTTTTTTTCCTTCTTCCTCCTCCTTTCCTTTTTTTATTTAAAGATTCCTCATATAAGTGAGACCATACAGTTTTTCTTTCTGTGTCTAGCTCATCTCTCTTAACATAATCATCCAGTGGCAGACTCGCACCGCCCGTTAAAGGATAACTAGCATTCTTATACATGTAGCATTATATATAAATCCATCACACTCAAAGGGAATTCATTCACCCATCGGCAGCTGCCTAAGTTGCTCCCGTATCTTGCGCTACTCTGAACCATGCTGCAGTGAGCATGGGCGTGATGATAGTAAGCACGGATGGTGATCTCACTCCCTTGGGTGCATTCTCCAAAGAGCCATTGCTGGGGTTCTATGTTTAGCTTCCTTGGACGCTCCTGAACTGCTTTTCACAATGCCTGTACCGATGATGAGTGTTCCCACCAACAACGTATATGGTATCTTTGGTCACCCTAACCAGCACTCACCTCTTATTTTGGTCACAGCCACCTAACAGGTGTGAGGTGACATCTCCTTGAGTTCTGATTTATGTAACGGGAGTTTTGGGTTCTCCGTAAACTCGGTTATGTTATGTAAATATGTTTCCGTTTTAATCCCAAGTGTGGGATTTCAGTTGGGCTGTAGTTTTTCCACGGCTGTTAATTGTCTGGTATGGTTTTTGCCAGCTGTTAACGGCCTTCCATGTGTGACACTCAGAGGGGCGTGGTCTAGGACACTGAGGGTATAAATTGAGAGCCCAGAAAGAGTGGTGTGGCGTTTGGTGTTGGTGTGTGGCCTGTAGCAGTTTGAAGAGACCAGAGAGATGGGTAGTGAGGCAGTTTGGGGCAGACAGACAGATGGAAGTGTTTCAGGGCTCAGCATTGTGGAGGAGACTGATAGCTGTGTCTCTGTTGATGGAGACTGGTATACAGTCCTAAAAGAACCCCTCGACCTTAAACAGCCGGGAGATGTAAAGGGGCCCTCTCTCCCCACTAACCTTCTCTCTCCTATGTAGGGTTGGGAGGTTGAGGCCTAATCACTCCAAATAGAGTTTTAAAAACGAGCGCTATAGATTTGCGCTCAGTGATGTTGATTTGTGTTTTTTTTTTTTTTTTAATCATGTACCTGGTGGCCATTTTTATCATCTGGAGAATTGTCTCTCCAGTGCCTGGTTCCATTTGACCCATTTTGTAACTAGGCTGTCCTGCTGTTACCAGCAGTCCCTGTAGGGCTTTCAGATAGTGAATTGTGAGTTCTTTATTTTTATCTTAACTCCTTACAGATATATAGTTGGCAAATACTTCCTCTATCTGAATGCTGTCTCTGCTTTCTGCTGCCTGCTTCTTCAGTTCAATGGACTCCAGTTGGTTTGGTTTTGCTTTTGAAGGCTAAACTTTGATGTGATAGCGAAACACCATTGCCAAGGCCACTGCCATAATACATCTCCCCCCCTCCATGTTTTCTTCCAGCTTTGTAGCTTCAGCTCTGCTATCGAGATCTATCATTTCGAGTTGATTTTTTGCGTGTAGCTTGAGTTAAAGGTCCAATCTCATTGTTTACCAGGTGGCTGCCCCATTTCCCAAACTGTTTATTAAAGAGTCGATCCTTTTTGTGCAATGTCATTTTGGTACATTCACCTTCACATTTTTGTGAGGAGAAAGGGTTTCAAAGAGATAGCATCTCTCACTATAGCTCAGGCTCATCATGAAGTCACTGTGTCTGTAGCCAGGCTGACCTCAAACTTGTGACAATTTTCTCATCTTCCCATAGTGAGAGGATTAGAGGTGTGGGCCACCATACCCAGTTATTTCCTTCATTATTTTTTTTTTAGTCTATGTATGTGATATATATGTGTATATGGGCAAATTATGTGTGCATGCCATATACGTAAATGCATATCTGTTACTCTCCACCTATTCCTTTGAGACACAGGCTCTCACTGAGCCTGCACTTCTCTATGTTCGTGGCTAGTAAACCTCAGAAATTCTGATTCTTGTGCCTCTGCCTGCCTACACCTCATGCCAGGATTATAGGCGCAAGGATGGCCAGGATTGCAGGCTCCAGGGGGTCATGCCTGCCTTTGTTTGGTTTGTTTAGTGCGAGGATTTCAACTCAGGTCACCATGTTTGTGCATCAAGAACTCTTACCTGCTGAGCTCTCTCTCTGGCCCCTTCTTCATTTTTGAAGGACAGCTTTGCAGCATGGGGCATCCTCTCAACTCTTGAGATATTCTACCTGGTCTATTCTTGCCTTCATGGTGTATTGGCTAGTGTTTTTATGTCAACTTGACATAAGTTAGAGTTATCTGAGAGGAGGAAGCCTCAGTTGAGAAAACGCCTCCACAATATCTGGCAAGACTCTGAGGCATTGTCTTAATTAGTGATTGGTATGGGAGGATCAATCAGCTCATTGTGGGTGATGCCACCCTTGAGTGCCATCCATAAGCAAGCAGGGTCAGCAAGCCATGAGGAACAAGCCAGTAAGCAGCACTCCTCCATAGCCTCTGCATCAGCTCCTGTCTCCGGATTCTGGACTTGCCTGAGTTCCTGTCCTGACCGCCTTTGATGAGCAACTGTGATGTGGAACCCTTTCCTCCCCAGGTGTCTTTGGCCACCGTGTTTCATCACAGCAATAGTAACCCTAACTAGGACACATGGTTTCCAAGAAAGTTACATGTCTGTTTTAATCTTTGCTCCTTCCTGAGTGGGAAGTATCCCTTAGGTTTCTTTCAAGATATCTTCTTTATCTTTGATTTTTTTTCTGAATTTCAAGAAATATCAATCTAGTGTGATGTTTGGCATTCATTCGGCTTGGTGTGTTTCTGTGCTTCCTGCACCTCTTAACATCTGTCACCAATCTGGAAGGACATCCTCGGCATTACTTTAAATATTTTTCTGTTTCCCATTCTTCTGATATTGTTGTTCCCCTTCTGTAATCGTGAAGTTGTTTGGTGGCTGTAGCTATGGCTGTGGTGGCTTCTTCTTCTTCTTCTTCTTCTTCTTCTTCTTCTTCTTCTTCTTCTTCTTCTTCTTCTTCCTTCTGCTTTTTCTGCTGCTGCTGCTGCTACTGCTGCTGCTCCTGCTTCTTTTCTTTTCTTCTATCATTTTGCCTTTTTCAATTGATGGGTTTCTGCATGCTTAGAAATTATATCCTGCCTCAGGACCAGTCTAATAAGCCCACCCAAGGCTTTCTCCATTTTCACTGTAGTGTTTTGTTTCCCAGCAGAGACACTTCTGTTCCTTCTCTGGAGTTGAAGTGTTGGTGTGTTGCTTGGCTTTTCTTGCCTGCTGTCTATACTTTCAGATTCCTGGGTTAACTCCACCATCCCAGTTGTGTCAGAGTCTGGTTCAAATGCTTGTTGAGTCTCAGCAAGTTGTGGTTTTGACCCTTTTGTTTTGACCTGTAATGCTTTCTTGGTAGTTGGATATGATACACCAGGTTAAAAATGAATTCCTGTAAATAGGCATTGACTGATTGATGGGGAAGGAGGGGATGTTCTCTAGTCCTCTGATTAGCTCTTAGACTTGTAGAGAGCCTAAACCTCCAGATGGCGAATTTAAGCCATATTCCTCAGCCCTACCTCCTTAGGGACTAAACAGCAAGAGTGGAAGATAGATGTTCTTCCTGTGTCCCATGTGGAATGGCTAGCACACAGAAGGCTGACGGGGCCACTATTGGTTTTCCTTTTTCCCCAGATGATTAGGCTTGGGAAAATAGTTTCTCTTAAGAGAAGGTCTTATGACAAAGAAAAGAACTGTTTTTATCGACTAGTCCTCTGAGATTTACCCCTTCAAACTCAACTGAATTTTTAAATCATTTTTTAGTTTACTGATTTATGGTCTGGATGCTTTGTGCCTGTGTTTCCCTTGAACTTCTGCATTTCCAGTTTCTAAGTGGACACTTATTAGCTAGTTGATTTGAGTTTTGAAGATTCAGTCTCCTGTGCTTCATATAGTAAAGCCCTCAAGGATTCCAGGAGTTTTTGTGATTGCTGCTGCTGCCTGCTTGCCTGTCAGGCATACACTAGGTAAGTATTCTACCATTGAGCTCTAGTCCTAACCTCCCTGCTCTTTGAATTACTTCTGAGACAAGTTTCTTGTTACATTGCCCAGGCTGGCCTTAAACTTACTCTGTAGTCTGGGCAGGCCTTGAATTTGGAATCTTCCTGCCTCAGTGTCCCTGGTAGCTGAGATTACTGGCCGACATTACCAGGCCTGCCACTGCTTTGGCTTGTTCTATGTTTTTCTTTGTTGGATTCCGGGGATTTGATTAAAGTACACTAAACGGTGGACCTTCTGGGTGTAAGAGATGAGAGCCCCCGTGCTTCGGGTTAAGCACCTAGGGAAGGGGGGGGTTGTCTACCTTTATGTAACAGTTTAGATAGGAGCAGAGCCTCAGTCGCAAGGCTTTGTACCGTGTGCCCCTTTCTCTCTGCCAAACCTCTTAACGCAGAAAAGTGTCGATTTTACAAAGGGACAGGTCACCTGCTGACATTGCTCAAGGATGACCAGCTTATGAAACTTCTTTGTGAGCTTCTGGGAAGTTTGACAGTCAACAGTCAACATGCTTGAGTGTTTTGTTTTCTTTACCGTCATCAAGTCCATATTCGTTCATCCCCATCATGTGCCCAGGACTCATCCTGTAGCATCTTGTATGTGTTGTATGTGACCTAAGGCTCACTTACAGCATGCCCCTTCCTTCCTTTTGGAGTTGGGTAGGAACAGTGGCACCATTAAGGGTTAATGAGAAAACAGACCGTTATCTTTAATGCCATGGCAGAGACCCAGAGTTTCTTCCAATGAAGCAGCTGATAATGCACTCAGTGACTTCTGAAGAGAAGGAAGCCCAGTGCTTAGAACTGATACGCCCTGCACGCCTCATTTAAAAATAAAACAGACACAAGTTGCTTCCACATACCCGGGCTCCAAAATATCTGTTTTTGTAGATATGCCTGGATTATAAGTTGGCTCGTGTAGGGCAGAAGTCTCTCTGTGACCCCTGGTCCCCAACAACCTCAAGAAGAGAGGGCTTGGTCAAGTTCTGTGTGCTCTGGGCTTGGAGCCAATGCTTGGGTGACTGAGCTGGCTTTGCAGTTGCAGTGTAAACAAGACATGCTCTTATCTTCAGAGCAGAAATTTTACAAAGACCTGGAATTTAAAAATGAACATTTCATATCATGTAGCTTCCCAAGAGTTGCATCGGCCTCAGCTTTTTTGGTTCTGAATGGGTGGAATGCCACAGAATACAGATGAGAGAGACCCATGCTTTTGTTTCTACAAAGAGAGGCAATCAGCATTAAGATAAGGTGAAGTGCTCAGTGAATTTAAATTTTATGCTAATTACTTTACAGCGTGCTTTCTTTCTTCATTCTACATCTTTAAGTAATCAGATTTTTTTTTTAAATACCCATGAGAGAATCTGTCCATCTATGGTTATAAACCAACATTTAAGTCATGCGCACTTGTCTGTATTTTGGCACAATAAAAATAAACCCGTTATCTTTGCCTTTCAAGCTTTTCGCTTGGGACCAAAGGCAGGGGCAAGGCCTTCACTGCTGAGCTCCAGCCCAGCTCAGCCTTGCTTCCCCGGCTTGGACTTGAAGGTCATTTCCATTGCTTGTTTTCTAACAGTCCTCTCTTCACATGCCTGTGCATTTACGTGTTCTAGCGACACTAGTAGGGAAAGTGCATAAGCAAATGGTGTTTACTTTGGGCACTCTATTTTAAGGCTTGGCTCCTTTAAAATGACAAGGTTGGCTTAAAATGGCCTCGTAGGAGCCCGGTTCTAGCCCACTCATTTCCACTTGACTAGACTGATGATTGACGTAGCTTCCAAAGTGTGAACTGGAACAAAGTTCCAAGCTGGAGAATGTCAGAGACTATGGAGCAGGCAGGGCTATAATAGAATCCCTCAGTTAAGAGTCTTCTTTCTGACTGTGTGAAATGTTAAGCTTGCCTGCCGGTCACCCTGAAGTGAAGTGGAGTGGCCACAGGTGGCTTTGTGAATACAAATCCGGGTAGCAACTAAGCTCCACATGGAAATATTATTAGCGGCTCGAAAATATATTGGCTTGCTTTTTGTTTAGCGGGGAAGTGATTGAAAAAGCTCCATGTGTTTATATTAGTTGGTAATATATTTAGTATCCTGTTATTATGTATATTCTGTAATATAGTTACTATTCTGAGAATATTTACTGTTCTCCATGACAGTCATTCCGGAGTGGCTGAAAATGCTTTGGCCCAAGCTGCAACTGTGAAACCCTTGTTCCCTGTGGCTCCAGGCCTATGGACACAAAGGGAGTTCCCATTCTAAGGAGCGAGACTTCTACCAACATGTGGCTCATGTTTTTTTTCCTCTTCTCCTTAATTCAGGAATAAGCTCCAAGCTCAAATCATTAGAATCTACCTAATTGTCCATCATTAGATGAATCGATAATAGAAACTAAATATATAAAATGTATTCCTATGGAGAGATAATATTTAGGTCTACAGAACAATGAAATCACAAAATACACAGGAAAACGAACGGGCTTAGAAGGTATGTTAAGCAAGGTCACCCAGTCTTAGAAGGATAACCTCATGTTCTCCTTGCATGCAGGATCTAGCCACTAATGTATGTACATGTCTAAACTAATGTACATGTGGGTGCAGTGTAACATGAAGAGAACAAGACTGGCAAACACTGGGGCATGAAGAAGAGCTGGGGGTTATAGACACCAGTTA
Source organism: Meriones unguiculatus (assembly GCF_030254825.1). Lineage (NCBI taxonomy): Eukaryota > Metazoa > Chordata > Mammalia > Rodentia > Muridae > Meriones > Meriones unguiculatus. The sequence continues at coordinate 45,324,460 of NC_083354.1, forward strand.
TGGAAGGATACAAAGCTAATTGTTTTTCCAGTTCTAATTCTGTCATGGAGTTTTTGTTCTCCATGGTGGGTGAGTCTATAAAACACATTCAATAGTGAAAGTATAAACTCCACTTTATACTTTCCAGGAGTCTACTCTAACCATCTAGAAGGCCAATGAGTTGGAGTCTTTGGATACAGTGAACTTCAGTGTGCGGTATCTCAAATTTGCCTCTTTTAAAATACACAATGAAGTTTAAAATAAGAAAAGGAATATAGGAGAGAAATTATAACTGGGCATGGTGGTGCATATAAATCTCAGCATCCTGGAGGCAGAGGCAGAGATATCTCTGAGTTCAAGGCCAGCCTGGTCTACATAGTGAGATCTTATTTCAAAAATAAAAATATAAGTGAAGAAAGAAATGGCAGTTATTGCCTATCTAACTAGGGAAGGAGAGGGGGAAATAGGGAATATTTTTATGCATAACTAGAATATGAATGGTTTAAGATGAAATACATCTACATGTTCCTATTGGGAGATGGTTTTAGAGGTCTTAGACAGTATCCCAATGAACACTGCACTGCCATGGCGGCAAGCAGACAGGATGCGCTGGGACAGGGGAACAAGGCTAACAGGATCACAGTACATCTGGACACTTGCACTGGCTGCTCAGCATCTCATGTTCTCTCAAGGTCTGAGAGCCAGAAAAGCATACCTCTAAGGGAGCTTCCTGTTCCTCCAAGGCACCTCACAGATTGAAAGGCCAGTGAGCCTCAGCCGTCCTTTGTCCTACATCACACTGAGTTTACTACATAGCTTCGTCTGCTGTTGTCCCTGTGAGTCCTGATTCACAAACAACATCCAAATGATCTTCCATGTTTACCTTTTTCCTTTCTCAGCTCTCAAGTTGGGGATTTTCCAGCCTATAACCTCAAAATGCTGCTGATTGTGTTCCTGACAATGATTTGTTTCCATGTTTCCATGAACCAAGATTCTGGTAAGAAGAAACGGAAGCAGTTTCTTTTCCTAATTTTTATTATACTCAATAACTAGTAAATGAGAGTAAGCTGTTAAATTTAGGATATTTGCCTCATGATCCCTGATTTCAATTGTGGTCAGAATGTGGGGACAAAGTGTTTTGTTGTTGTTGTTGTTTGTTTGTTGGGAATTCTGTTAAGTACTAGAAAATTTAGGCTGTCTCTCTTTTTAATTGACTAGCAATGTTGCTTTGGCTAAATGTGTAGATTTTGCTGCTGCCGCAGCTAGTTTGACTGGTGTTGACCCTGGAGAGAGAGAGCTCCTAGCTGTCACTATCAGTAATTGCGGTCAGTAACTCATGTCCACTGAAATGAAGTTCAGAACATCCTCTGCCACCGCCTCTGGCCCTGCTTAAGTAGCTGGTGTGAGTGATGACCAGCTCATGTCCAGGACCACCTACACTGGCTTTTATAGCCTCCTCTAGGATTCTGAATTTGAAACAAGTTTTGTGGAGATAAGCTAGATTTTGCCCCCAAAATATCATTTGATGTCTCTCTGAGCCTTAAGCTTTTGGAGAAGAGTCACTCTTCACCCCTACCCTCCCACCCATAATTCCATGGCCTAGACATGATAAAGATTCTGAAACTGCCTTACTGCTAATCAGCCACATCTTTCCTAGACCAGATATAAGGTCGCTGATGGCCATACATCAAGCCATCCTGAGCAGGGTTCTCTGGACCAATCAGCCTTCCTTTGGAGAAGGTCCCGACTGGCCCGCTGCTCATTCTTCCCCTGAACGTTGCTGGCTGTGTGATCAAGGAAGACGTTGCTGGCTGGGGATGCAGTCACCTGAAGGACGAGAAAGGACCGATTTATCCTCTGAGCTTTGGTCTGATGCTCACAGAGACTGAATGACAGAGGGCTGGGCTAGTCTCTTAGCAACAGCAGAAGAAAGCAGGAGCTACAATTTGATAGGGATCTAGCTAGTAACCATTTGTGACGAAAGCTTCAAGTGAGGGCATAGCCTGGGTATTTGCTAATTGAACCTACTTATTTTAAAGTAGAGGAGACTGGGGCTTCTGTATTCTAAATGAATGACATGATAGTACTCACAGAATGAGCTGATGATAGGCAGGTTTCTTATTTCTTAACCCAACTGCACTGCATTTTCTCAGATAACACACACACAAGCACATACAATTCCCCTGTCTTCCTTTATGATAAAGTAGCGAAAGTCCAGAGACCAGGCAAAAAGCCATCAGTAAGTGAAACTGGTTTGGACTCAATGACCTTCTATAAAATAAAAGCCGAATTCCAGAGCCTAGCACGGTGATGGACACATGCCTATATTTCTAGCACTTGGGAGGTGATGGCAGGAGATCAAGAGTTCAAAGCCAGCCTGGGATACATGATACTAGGTCATTTGTTCACATATCTATGACTATACATAATAATATATTATTTTTATATATTTGATTGTATAATAAGAGTCCATGTGTATATATAATACCAAAGTGCCAGGCAGCTGGCAAATTACTTGTGAAAGGTTCAGAAAGGTTTTGTATTTCAACATTAAATATGTTTTAATAAAAACCAAGATTGTAATCCTATTTTTCACCTCGAATTCTTTGCTGTCATCATATTTTGTGTGCGAGAAAATAAATTTAGCAATCATGATGCTCATTCACACGTCTTGCTGATTATATTATAAATAACCTTCCCACAGAGTAAGACAGTCCTGTGTATTTGTGCTGTCTTAGACTTCAAGAACTCAACACTTTATAATACAAAAATAATGCTTATAAATTAATCAGATAATCTAAGGCATCACTTAAATGAGAATCACAGTGAAAGACGTTAGGGTTTCATCATTCAAACACTTTTGAATGAGTCTGATTCAAATGAAAATCTGCAATATTTTCGTGTGTGTGTGTGTGTGAAATTAAAAAAAAAAACCTTTCTGAACGTGGCAACATTTTTTCATAACTTTTTGCTGTGCTGTTTCTGATTTTATAGGCCCTGAGTATGCAGATGTGGTGTTTCTGGTGGATAGCTCAGATCACCTAGGGAGTAAGTCCTTTCCTCTTGTGAAAAATTTCATCAACAAGATGATCAACAGCCTCCCCATAGAGGCCAACAAGTACCGGGTGGCGCTGGCCCAGTACAGTGATTCTCTTCACACTGAGTTCCAGCTTGACACCTTCAAGAGCAGGAACCCCATGCTGAACCACCTGAAGAAGAACTTTGGGTTCATCGGTGGGTCCCTGAAGATAGGGAAAGCCCTGCAGGAGGCTCACAGGACCTATTTCTCTGCTCCCACAAACGGAAGAGACAAGAGACAGTTCCCCCCAATCCTGGTGGTGCTGGCTTCAGCTGAGTCTGAGGACGATGTGAAAGAGGCTTCAAAGGCCCTGAGAAAGGATGGAGTGAAAATCATCTCTGTGGGGGTGCAGAAGGCTTCTGAGGAAAACCTGAAGGCCATGGCCACATCCCAGTTCCATTTCAACCTCAGGACTGCCAGAGACCTCAGTGTGTTTGCCCCAAACATGACCCAGATCATCAAGGATGTAACTAAGTACAGGGAAGGAATGGCTGATGACATTATTGTAGAAAGTAGGTGTCCTAATTTTCTTTATATTGTGATGATAATACACTGCCCAAAAGCAACTTGGGAGGAAAGGGGTTTGTTTTATCTTATAGGTTTATAGTCCATCATGGAAGGGTGCCAAAGAGGAAGTTTAAACTAGAACTGAAGCAGAGACCATGGAAGGGCACTGCTTGCTAGATTGCTCCCTCTGGCTTACTTATCTACGTTTTTTACATTCTCCCATTTGCCTAGGGATGGTACTGCCCACAGTGGGCTTGGGCCCTCCTACATCAATCATCAATCAAGAAAAGGCTTCATAGACATGCCCACAGGCCAGTATGATGGAGGCAGTTCTTCTAAGTGTGTCAAACTGACAACAAAACTTACCAGGACAGTGGGCTGAGGCTGTGTGCAGTGGACCAATGTTAAAATAATTAAAAAAAAAAATCAAGGTGGGAAGAGAACTAAAAACCCATGAATACCACTTTCCACTAATGGTTGGCATTTTCAGGTATTAAGTATCTCTGCATGTTCACTGATCCAGAGATTGTGGCCATTGAAAGCAAACAAACAATGAATCCCACAGGGCTTTTTTTGTGGCTAATTTAGCTCCAGACCTTTTAAAATTCTCCAGCACCCTCTCAGCCACCTCCCTGTGGTTTTGTTACTGGCTCCATGGAAACACATTTGCTCCCGGAGAAACCTTCAACTTCTGGAGCCACATAAGGTAACCACAGAACGGCAAGGTGAAGCCAGCCTCTGCTCATCCAAATCCTATCCTGGAGCAAAAAAAGTAAAGTGATATTGTCTGCCCCAGTGCCACATGTAGCCAGAGCTGGGTCAGGTTCCCTGATTTCCCAACAGGTAGCATGCACCCCGACATGGCCTACTCTGCTGTGTTCGCCACAGCCTACTCCCTTTGTTAATGACTTATTGATAATACAGAAGGCTTTTCTTGTGGCAACTTATGAAAATATGGATCTTTACTACTAATGTCTCTCCCAAATAATTGAAAATGTAAGTGCACGCGTTATCATTCCCTTGCAATGTTTAGGCTTGGGTTGCAGACTATCATGGAAGTGATACCTAAATGGTTTTCACATTTAATTGCTGCTCTTCATTGAATGAACTGTATTTAGCGGGCTTCATTTTAAGTATACTATCTCATTTAATATCTACACCAACTCTACGAGGTAAACAGTATCTCATTATATAGATGAAGGAATCGAAACTGGGATTTTAGCTGAGATCCAGTCTTGGAACCCGTGTGTCACTTCTATCTCGGCCTCATAATCGCATCATGCCTCCTTCACATAACTGAGCTCTAGGGTGCGTTTTACACATCTTATGATGCTCCGCAGATCCTGCCCCTCCTGCTATAACTGTGCTTACTCATTCTTTCTCCCATCCAGCTTGCCAAGGCCCTTCTGTGGCTGACGTTGTGTTCCTGTTGGATATGGCCATCAATGGCAGCCAGGAGGACCTTGACCATCTTAAAGCATTCCTGGGAGAAAGTGTGTCTGCCCTTGACATAAAGGAAAACTGCATGAGGGTTGGTCTGGTGGCCTACAGCAATGAGACAAAGGTCATCAGCTCACTGAGTACGGGCGTCAATAAGACAGAGGTCTTACAGCGCATACAGGACCTATCTCCCCGTCTAGGGCAGGCCTACACTGGCGCGGCTCTCAGAAAGACTAGGAAGGAAGTCTTCAGTGCCCAGAAGGGCAGTCGGAAGAACCAGGGGGTGCCTCAGATTGCTGTGCTGGTGACCCACAGAGCTTCTGAAGACAACGTGACCAAGGCAGCTGTCAACCTCCGGCGCGAGGGAGTGACCATCTTTACCATGGGCGTAGAGGGGGCCAGCCCAGACCAGCTGAGGAAGATCGCATCCCACCCTGCAAAGCAGTTCGCCTCCAAACTGAGCAACTTCTCCGAGCTGGCCACCCACAACCAGACGTTCCTGAAGAAGCTGCGGAACCAAATCACACACACGGTCTCTGTCTTCTCAGAACGGACCGAGACCCTCAAATCCGGTAAAGCCTTACTCGAGCCGCCTTTAGTTTTGTCTTTCGAGTGTTATACAGAAGGGACTCACGGGCTCTGAAGTGGGTGGACAGAATGAGTTCCTGATTTTAAGTTGAGCTGGGTACTAGGAAGTCCAGCTTGGGAGACACTAAAACCTACAGAAGTATGAGCCTGGGAAAAGGGATCTCCTCCTGGGCATTACTTTGGTTAGTTAGTTCAGCACACCCTGGGCTCGCCATTTCCTAGTCCTCTGCTTTCGCTGACTTTCATTCTTGCCTAACCATTTCCCTTGACCTTTCCTGTACTTCATTCTTATTTACTTTCCTCTTCTTTTAACCCCTAAGGCCAAGTTAGAGAATAAACAGTAAACATGATTCGTATAGAAGACAGAGGAACTTAAGTAGCACTCTATTGCCCTCAATTTTAGAGAGAGAAGTGACTGTATTTGCACATACAGTGTTTGTTTTATATATATGTACCCATAAACATTTTTGTATTTGTGTATATGCAAACATTTGTATGTATTATGCAACAATTAGTAATGGCTTATTTACTGTAAGTGTCACCGTGTCTCACGTTCATTGTCATTGACAACATCACTCCTGGAGTTCAGGGCTAGGAGTGGACAAGAAGTAAATAATTTTTTTCTAGATTGGAGGAAAGAGGGCTCACATGCTCACAGAATCCTGCTACGCACCCTCTATTTCACATCATATTGCTTTCCCTCTGAATATTATTTACTAAAGGAGAAAAGCAACTTGCAAAGAACAGTCTCCAGTTTTCCTATACTTCTATTTAGCCTTATTCATGGCAGAGAATTGGGATTATAGTCTCATCCTGTCAGGAACAACTCATTTCACCCAAGTGACGCTGCCCCCAACCCTAAGCTAGGAAAGCAAGTCTCTGATGCCTGGAAGTTATCCCCGTCTTCCGTCTGTAGGTGCTTTTAATACTTACCTTTCCCATCTGTGCTCAGGTCTCTTTGGCATTTGCCCCAAATGCCTCATTCAACTTTCCGCTTCCATTTTAGCCTGTGTGGACACGGAGGAAGCCGATATCTATCTTCTCATTGATGGGTCGGGGAACACCCAGCCCACAGACTTTCAAGAAATGAAGACCTTCCTGTCAGAGGTGGTGGGCATGTTCAACATCGCCCCCCACAAGGTGCGGGTCGGGGCCGTGCAGTACGCAGACACCTGGGACTTGGAGTTCGGGATCGATAAGTACACTGACAAGCCTGCCTTGAGGAAGGCCATCGAGAACATCAGGCAGATGGGCGGGAACACCAACACAGGCGCCGCCCTGAACTTCACGCGGAAGCTGCTGCAAAGAGCAAAGAAGCAGCGCAGAAACATAGTGCCATGTCATCTCGTCGTTCTGACAGATGGCATGTCCCAGGACAGTGTCCTGGAGCCTGCACACAGGCTGAGAGAGGAAAACATTCGAGTTTATGCAATCGGAGTCAAGGAAGCCAACCGAACGCAGCTGCGAGAGATAGCGGGGGAGGAAAAGCAAGTGTACTATGTGCATGAATTCGATGCCTTGAGGGACATAAGGAACCAAGTGGTTCAAGAGATCTGTGCCGAAGAAGGTAGGAGATGATGGGGTGGGGGGAGGCCTCAACCTGAAGACAGCAGCTCACAAAAGGACACTGTTAGTCTAGAGGGAAGGCACACATTTCTAAGTTGAGATTGTTGACCTGGGTGATGGTTTCTCTCCAGAACAAAGCAAAATCCCACTGTAGTATAAATTAATATCTGAAGGCTGACCGAGCTAGTTGGAGGATTTCTCTCTAGTGAGTATTAATTAGCCTCGTCCCCCGAGCCCCTGCTGAAATGTGTGATTAGATGTCATGTTTATAGTGCAATCAAATGTGTTCCTAGACAGCAGCCATCTAATTGACATTTCATTTTGTAAATGAACTTGTAGGAATTTCTCTGGAGCTCTGCGTACATTTTCCACTCGGGGTTTTTACTCTCTAAGGGTATTTGGTACCTTGTAGAGACAGTTCTGGCAACCTAAGTGGGGGGGGGTCTCTTGGCATTACTGAGTAGGTGAAGCCAGGATGTTTGCTACCCATCTTACACGGTCCTACTGCAATAAAAATGACCCCAAATGGTGAGGAGGTTGAGATACTTGAGCAAATTACCAGGAAATGGAATAGCCTTGGCTTTTATTGCTTGTATTGCTTTACTTGCCTAACTATCTTTAAGTTGCACACGCTGAGCTTGGACATAGAATTATTTGTGATTTGGGTTTTCCTGTGAACGCTTCTTCTTCTTTCTTCTTTCTTCTTTTTTCTTCTCTTTTCTCCCTCCTCCCTCCACCTTCCTCCCTCTTCTTCTCTCCCTCCTCCTCCCTCCCTCCTCTTTCTTTTTTCTTCTTTCTTCTAATGTGCAGTGATGTGAATAAACATCTCAGCTTCTCCCATGCAGCCTGCCGAGACATGAAAGCAGATATCATGTTTCTGGTGGACAGTTCCGGCAGCATCGGGCCTGAGAACTTCAGCAAGATGAAGGTGTTTATGAAGAACCTGGTGAGCAAATCTCAGATCGGGGTGGACCGGGTGCAAATTGGCGTGGTCCAGTTCAGCCACGAAAACAAGGAGGAGTTTCAACTCAACACGTACTTGTCTCAAAGTGACATTTCCAACGCCATTGACCGAATGACTCACATAGGAGAGACAACCTTGACAGGCAGCGCCCTCACCTTTGTGTCTCAGTATTTCAGTCCTGAGAAGGGGGCTCGGCCCAACGTCAGAAAGTTCCTCATTCTCATCACGGACGGTGAGGCACAGGACATAGTAAGGGACCCAGCAGTGGCCCTTCGGAAGGAAGGTGTGATTATCTATTCTGTGGGAGTATTTGGCTCCAATGTCACCCAGCTTGAGGAGATCAGTGGGAAACCAGAGATGGTTTTCTATGTTGAGAATTTTGACATTCTGCAGCATATCGAAGATGACCTTGTTCTGGGAATATGCAGTCCCCGGGAAGGTAAGGACGGGCACAGTCAAACAGGGAAAACCAAATACTTATTGTTGCTTGAATTAAACAGAAGTGTATTAGAATGGTCTAAGCTTCTTCCTTGGAATGTTTGTTTTAGTGCCTTTGGCCTTTTGAGTTAACAGCTGGGTATGGTGGCTCATGCCTGTAATCTCAGTATGCAAGCTGAGACAGGAAAATGGCCATGAGTTCGAGGCCAGCCTGGGCTACAAAAATGAGTTTCAGGCTAGTCTGGGAAAGAGTGTAAGATCTTGGCTCAGTACCTCCCCTGCCACCATAAAAAAAATATAAATCCACAAAGGAACAGTTTTGGCCTATAGCTTTCCTATTTGCAGACAAATAATATGTCTAATGTCATTAACTATTCCTTTAACAAAAGTGATGATACCACGTGTCATGTCAGGTTCCCTGCAAGGAGGGGGTTTGTCAAGAGCTCTTACGGAAGTGGTCTATTGAGGAAGTACTTCGAGGAGGAGGGCAAGGAAAGCAAAGCAAAACAGAGCAGAGGTGGGAGTTCCACAAGGCAGTCACTTTGTCTGTGAGTGTAGTTTCAGCACGATCCCATGGACAGTGTTAGATCATGACACCCACCATGGTTGGCCCTGCTTTTCCATGAGAGGCCCAACCCTGTATGCCCTGTACCATGGGACCCCATATGGGCTGCTGAGACAGTTGGTAGAGAAACACAACCTCCTGAGCAGAAAGAGTCCTATTTGTCTTAGCATCTATTTGATCAAATGGAATGTCTGTGAAAACTGTCTACTATATCTTGCAAAACATGACAGTAGTGAGGGAACTTGAGCAATAGATACTCTCTGAGAAGGAAATGGCACACTCCCCGCTCTTTCTATAATACTGCAGAATAATGGAAGTATGCAAACCAAAGCTCCAGGCTGAAGGTGCAGCTCAGTGGTAGAGCACTCTCAAGGTCATGGACTGAACCCCAGCATCTCACCTCTTTCCCCCCCCAAAAAAAACACACACAAGGACCAGCAGATATAAGCAGCTAAATTGTTCTGTGACCCCAGGGCTTAACAACAGGAGCATTCTGAAAATGCGAGACTTTTGAGGGAGAAGAGACATTATCTTGTTGGTCTAGCAACAGTTACACTCAGCTCCCGCCATGGGTCTTGGCGGTTGTCATCTGTGTATGGCAGAAGGAGAGCTACATCTGGTTTCTGTTTCCTGTCAATGCCATCCGTAATAAGTACAAGCTCTTTGAAGGGCTCCAATGCTGAGCAAACTCCCCCTTGAGTCCCTGAGTAATCGAAGCAAGCTTCACGGGCCAGCAGATGCTTGGAGGGACCTAGTTCTCCAGTGGAGTCAGCCTTTCTTGGGAATTTGATTGTTGGCTCTGACATGTGTCCTCCGGTCAGCATTGAGTACACTGGCTCTTGTGTTCTCAACAGTCCATCTCAGGGCTGGCAAGTGGCTCCCAAAAGAAGGAAATGTGAAAGCCATCTGGGCACTGAGGGAGCACTTTCTCACAGTTCTGTTTCTCCAGAATGCATGAGCTAACAAATATTTGGATTGCACTTTTCTTAAGACCCAGAGAGAGTGTGTATTACCAACATAAAGACCAAATGACCATCTCATGACTCCGCTTCTCCAGAAAGGATGAGTTGAGTTTTGGAACTCATGGGGGGATCTGCTCCTCTAGATGAATTAGGAATTAGGTCTTTCCTCCGCTGCTTTGCCCGTAGAGCTGACCTCAGGCTTAACAAGTTCACAGGAGTGTCACGTTAGGACAACGACGTTCGCTAAATGAGAACTGACCTTTTATGATGAGTCCGAATAACGGAAATCACTATTTCAAGAAAGTCAAAAAGGAAGAAATGTAGGCTCAGAAACCAGCCAACATAGAACCACGATACAAATACAATAGTATCAGATTCTTTTTGTTGTTGTTTTGTCATTGGAATCTCAATAACATCTCAAGATCCCTATAGTATAAAAATAAACTTGCATAAATAGAAGCATATGTGGCAGGGACCAGTCATATGGGAACATTTTTACAGTTATGATTTTCTCTTCTTTGGCCTACGGGTTGCGATTGTACTCCTGATGACCCTAGGATGGCCATTCTGTCTTTTACCTCTGTAGTAGGTTTCACTCCACACTCACCTTGTTTGGAAAGCTCACGTGAGCATTGCTAAGTCCTGGCAGCACAACAGGGCAGCTCTCTCTGTTATCCAGAGAGTGAAAGTCTAACGCCTAGCATGTTCCTACAGAGAGAAAACCCCAGGCACGTAAGTGGAAGGTGGGGGCCCTCCCGCACTGAATCTCGGATGTTTGCCTCTCTTTTCAGAATGCAAGCGGATTGAAGTCTTGGACGTTGTGTTTGTCATCGATAGCTCCGGCAGCATTGACGATCAAGAATATAGCATCATGAAGGACTTTATGATTGGCCTGGTGAAAAAGGCGGATGTGGGCAAGAATCAGGTCCGGTTCGGAGCTCTGAAGTATGCCGATGACCCGAAAGTGCTGTTTTATCTGGATGAACTAGGCACGAAGTCGGAGGTGATCTCCATGCTCCAGAAAGACCAGCCCATGGGTGGTAACACCTACACTGCTGAGGCCCTGGCCTTCTCCGACCACATGTTTACCGAAGCCCGGGGCAGCCGTCTGCACAGGGGAGTCCCCCAAGTCCTCATTGTGATCACCGACGGGGAATCTCACGATGCCGAGAAGCTCAACGCCACCGCCAAGGCCCTGAGGGACAAAGGCATCCTCGTCCTGGCAGTGGGGATTGCCGGCGCAAATGCCTGGGAGCTCTTGGCCATGGCAGGGTCGAGTGACAAGTACTACTTTGTAGAGACGTTTGGAGGCCTGAAGGGGATCTTTTCCAACGTGTCGGACAGTGTCTGTAACTCTTCAAAAGTCGGTAAGGCCCGTCAGTTAAGGTTTCCCTAGTTATTGAAAAGGGGGCAATTGAGTGAGATGCCAGCCAGTCACATTTGGGAGCAAGTTGTCCTGAGGGGAGAGAAGGGACCAATATTATGAAGTGGCTTTCCCATGTCATGTCATAGAGTCTCAGAGTTGGACAGGTTCTCAAGGATATTTCATTTACCTTCTTCCCCAAGAGAAAAACTTTAAAAAACCCTTCTCCTTACTCCCACATGGACTTTTTTAACACCGGGAGCTCTGCGGTTTTTGAAAAGACTTTATTAGAACATAGGTTTACTTAGACGTCTTTCTACCCAAAGTCAAACTCTGCCTTCTCCTAAGGGCCATCGCCCATGGCCTGAAGTTGTTCTATTCTCCAGGCCAAACAAGTTCAGTGAAAATGCAGACTGAGGCATTCCAGACTCCTGTCCAGTCTCTATGGGAGTTCTATGACAGAGGGCAGTCGGCTTTCCTGTGCCCGTCCCTCCACTTGGGCAGCTAGAGATGGTGTGACTGTGCATGCATGGGTGCTCGCTCATTCACTGTTCATCCTTGCAGCTAGCTGCCATTTGGCACATTTTATCTTGCAAGGCATGGGCGTCATACCTGCAGTCTTAGCACTTGGAGGCTAAGGCGGTTAGAGGCCATCCTAGGCTACATCATGGGTTTTGGGCTAGGCCTGCTGTGTAGCGTGACCCTGCTCACCTTCCCTCCACCAAAAGAGTGAAAGACAATTCTCACCCTTTTTTTTTTTCCTAAGGTCCTTCTCAAAAAGAAACAGAATTTGCTTTCCAAAAAGTAGGACTAGAAAACATACAAGCAAGTTTGTGCTCTAAATAAATGAATAAATATTTTTGTTAGTGGGATCTCTGTTGGTTCACCCAACAAGTGGGTGCAGTTCTTTCTTAAAATTATTTAGCTTTTCTGGGTTGGTTTGTGTGTTTCCTGTGAGCTTTGCCTCCTTAAAATGTAGCCACTGGCTTTTTCTCTGGCAAACTAACATCTTTCTTCTTGTTATTAGGAACAAGGAAAAACCATTGCTTCCTTGTTGGCAAATGCCTAAAATTTGATCTCTCCTTCTCTCATTCCCTGGGAGAGCTGACAACTGCACTTTTGGACTGAATCTTCCCCATTAAGCAAGAAAGGCTACCAGATACGAATGTGAAGCAGAGAGGCAATGAGTTGATCAGTTTCTGAAGGATTTATTTTCTCATCTGCTTTTCTCTTGCTTACCCAGACTGTAGGGAATCTGCCACCTTTTACCCTTTCTGAGACTACACTGAGACAAGAGGTTTCACTGGGACTCCCTGGCACCAACCTAGCTCCTGGTTCAGTGAGATCCTGTTTTTGTTGTTGTTGTTATTTTTTTTGGGGGGGGGTGTTTGGTTTTCCAAGACAGGTTTTCTCTGTGTAGCCTTGGCTGTCACAGAGTGATCCAACTGCCTCTGCCTCCCTGAGTGCTGGGAGTAAAGGCATAGGCCGCCATGCCCAACTGAGATCCTGTCTTAAGGGACAAAGGTGGAAAGAGTAAGTCAGAGCACGTGATGTCCTCCTCTGGCCTTTTGTAAATGGGTATACATACCCACACACCTATGCATTGATGCATATTAATATACATTAATGCATATTAATGTACATACACTATACACACATACACACACACACATATATATAATTTAAAAAATTAAGTTGGAGCCACCTGTAATCCCAGCTGTGAGTTTAAGACAAGCCTGGTCTACAGAGTGAGTTCCAGGACAGCCAAGGCTACACAGAGAAACCCTGTTAAGAAAAAGAAAGAAAGAAAAAATAATAATTAAGTGAATTCAAGGAAGTAACAGGGCTTAGCAGAAAGCTAAAGGAGGCAGGCGAGCCTATGCTAGGCATAGCTTATCTATTGGCAACAGCCTCCCTTCTGTTTGTTTTGGAACTGTTACAACGATACAATGGAATAATCTCTGACTAAATTGCATTACGTGCTCAAAAACATTTTTTCTTAAGCTGGTATTTTTGCCTGCACACAGCAGAGAGAGGAAGCTGATGGAAGGAGGTCAGAGGGAGAGCGGAAAGCATGGCCCTAACAATTTGCCCTAATAAACCAGAAAAAAAAAATTTATTGGACCAACTGGACCAGAGAGGCCAAGACAATAATACAGACCATCTGCTTCTATTTGAATCTCTATGTGGATACGTGTTAATGTTGTTTGCTGTGCTACTGCTGTCCCCGGCCTTCTGGAAAGGTTAGGGTAAGACTGCACGTGATGAGAGATGAGAGAAGCTCTCATGTAGCACGGTTGTCAGTTTCCTGGCATGTCAAAAACAGAAAATGGTGCAAGACCAACCCAACCGAGCCAAGAGAAACAAGGAAAGGACGGGTTAGCAGTGCATGACTCCCGCTGCCTTTATGGAAGGATCATTTGTATTTATTTCTTCTCCAATTAATGTGACCACAGAGTAGCATGAGATAAGCAACCACTCTCAAAATACTCTTTCTGTAGAGCCGCAGATGTCTGATTTACTCCTGGCAGGTTGAAGAAAGACTAGTCGCCTGGTCTTATCTCATTTCCTTTCCTCTCTGCAGATTGTGAAATTGAGAAGGTTGACCTTGTTTTCCTCATGGATGGCTCAAACAGCATCCATCCGAATGACTTCCAGAAGATGAAGGAGTTTCTGGCATCAGTCATTAAAGACTTTGATGTCAGCCTCAACAGGGCGCGCATAGGAGTGGCACAGTTCAGCGACAGCTACAGACCAGAGTTTCTGCTGGGCACGTTCTCGGGGGAAAAGGAGATAGCCACGCAGATTGAGAATATCCAGCAGATTTTCGGATACACCCACATTGGGGATGCACTCAGGCAGGTGAGGTACTATTTCCAGCCAGGCGCGGGCAGCAGGATCAACGCAGGGACGCCTCAGGTGCTTCTGGTCCTCACGGATGGCCGGTCCCAAGACGAGGTGGCTCAGGCCGCCGAGGAGCTGAGACACAAAGGAGTGGACATCTACTCGGTGGGCATTGGGGATGTGGACGATCAGCAGCTGGTCCAGATCACGGGGACAGCGGAGAAAAAACTGACGGTCCATAACTTCGACGAGCTGAAAAAGGTGAAGAAAAGGATCGTTCGCAACATCTGCAACCCAGTCAGTGAGAGCAGTAAGTATTGAGTGAGTCCTTCACTTTGATTTTCCTCCCACCACCTTCCTTCACTGACATTTTCCTCCGACTGTTTGCCTCCCTCCGGGCTGCCGGGGGAGCTTAGATTTGTGCCTCTGGATTTCAACCTGAACTTTCTCACAGCTATGAAGTGGATGTATTTTGTGAGCCGTGCAAGGAGAAACAGGATGTTAGAGACCCTGTATCTTCTATTTACGCCGTCTCCCAGGAGGAGCATGGCTCTTTCTGTGAACAGGGATGCCAGACTTCAAAGGATGTGAGGGAGAAGCCATTGTTCACAATCCAGCTGCTTTCTGAGGCTGTAGAACATGTCACAGAGAAAATGAGCTGTCTAATGGATTTTGGTTGCCTGGCAATAGGCCTACAGTACAAGGGATGATTGCATATAGGTGGGGAGGGACCATCTCTAGGTCCACACCTTTACTGTGAAAGGTTACCACAGTGATGAATAATTGTTTTCTTAAGAATGGCCACCTGTGGGGCCTGGAGAGCTCAGTCAGTCAATGAAATGCTTGTTGTGCAATCATGAGGACTTGAGTTTGATCCCCAAACCCACGTAAAACAGCCAGATGCGTGCCTGTAATCCCAGGCCTGGAGAAACTTGACAGGAGGATGCCTGGAGCTTGCTGGGAATCCAGCCTAGCCTAGTACATTAGTCCAGGCCATGAGATACTCTAAAAAAAACCAAAAAACAAAAACAAAAACAAACCAAAAAAAACAAAAACAAGGTCTGTGGTATACAAGGTTGACCTCTGACCTCCAGGGACATGTGTTCATGCATACACACATTCACACAAACACACACTCACACAAACACACACACAAGAGAGAGAAATCATTTTGGCATTTTCCTGGCAGGCAGAGTGTCTTAAAAGAACAACTTTTACTTTTCTTACAAAGATACCCTATTGGCTGGTGATTACTCCACCCAAGTACCCATGGTAAACATTAACCCTAGAATCCATTAAGGAAAGAAAAGCCATGGGATCATCTAGAGGCAGCTGAGCCTGAAAACCTGACTACAGATCCTGCCCCGTGCCATCTGTTCTTAGACAAGTTGCTCCTCAGAGCTGCACGTTTTCCTTTGTGGGGAGTGAATGAGCACCACTGGGTTCAAAGTACCTCTGTGAGGATTGTGTGAGAAAACGCATATTCAACCCCTCGAACCCGACTCCGAATGACTGTGACACCTGTCATGGAATTACAAAGTCCCTCTGTGCCAGTCAGTGTTCTCTAGAGGAGCAGAACCGGCAAAATGAATCTCTCTCTCTCTACACACACATTATATGTTATATAATATGGCCATTCTAGAGTGGGCAGGGGAAAAGAGGTACAGAAGCATCTTCTAAATTCTTCCGTCCTATTTCCCGTCGCCTGCATTCCTACCAAAGCCAGCTCTTAGGGGAACGTCTCAACTGATGCACCTTTAAGAAGAGATAGGTGTGTCTAGATTCTAGATGGTCCCAGTCTCTCCCTCTGCCTCTGCCCATTAGGTGATGCCTCTGATTTCAAGATGCTGAGCTTTCCCTGCCCTTCCCCTTGAGTGGAAAATCAGAGGAACCCAAAACAGTTCCTTTTACTGCCTACTCATACCAATTCCATGGACCCTGGTGGCAAGTCACCTGTGCCCATAAACAGCAGAATTCACAGTCCAGGAAACGGCTTTCCCCTTTTGCAGGGACCCACTTGTGACCTGGGTCTTGCTTCTCTAATTCTCCAGGCTTAAGTTAAGTCGAAGCTACTTTCTCAAGCCCCTTCCTCTTGAACTAAAGGAGACACTCCTTCTCATGTGTGAAAAAGCTCAGAGGACGTTGACATCTCTCTCCAAGAGTACTTTCCCAAGGCCCAGTCTCCCATCTTCTGTAAGAACCCACTGGGTGGGTCAAAGGTTGAACGTCATGAAATTGGTTAGGGGCCGCTGTCTTTCTGCATCTTGCTTTAGACACTGTTCTGACTTTGGAATGTGTCTGGTTATTCCAGCCAACTCTCCTCCCTTAATTTTCTATTTCATAAGAGATACTCATTTTAAATTATTAGGTAAAAAAAAAATTATCTCAGGATATTTTGGTTTCTATTTGAGTGCTTGAGAAAGTTTTAAAAATGGGAATGTTAACTCCAAGTAGTGAGTTATTTTTAAAGGAAGTGGTTGTTTATGCCAACGCGATGGCTTGGCTGAGAGAGACAATCACTCCCAGAACTTGACAGCTGAGCTCTGTCCTGGAATTCAGGTGGTGAAGGAGGAAAATGATTGACAAGTTGTCCTCTGACCCCACCCCATGAAGTGCCCCATAAATAAATAAATAAATATCTTTAAAACCTTTTTTTTTCTTTTAGGCTGTGGAAATAATTGTGAATACTAAAAGATAAAGTACTTTTTATTAAGATAGAATCAAAGTCATTAGCCCAGCGAGCAAGAATGTAAGGCTTTCTTAGCCAGGCTGTGAGCTGAAGGCTGATGAGGCTGGAGTGTCTGCTATCAAAGCTTCAAAGGCATGCTCAAGTATATTCTGGGATGCTCCTCCTAAACGATAGCCTCCTCCAACCACAGAGGTCAGACAGCGTTTGGTGTGTTTTAGTGCTAACCAGGCTTCGATCTGGACATTCGCTTGGCTCGTTTGTTTGTTGGTATTTCCGTTTGGTTTTGGATCCAGGGGATTGACCTCAGGTGTGCCAGGCAAATACCACCGAGCTACGTACACCCCAGCCTCCTCTGACCTGCTTCTCAGTAAAACATGCCAAACGTTGAAGACACAATTGCCATTTGAGTCTTAAATTTTTCCCCATTCATAAAGCCTGGGCACGCTTAAGACTTCTCGCTGTGTGCAGTGACTTCAAATTCAAAAGCATGAGCAGTTGTGTGGAAATGCCCTGTACAAAACTCTTTCTTCTCTCACCCAACGACTGCCAACAGCCCACTTTTTCCACTGAGATATTTTCTTCAGGACCACAGCCACCTAATCTCAGTGTACCTCAGCCTGTCAACAGTGTTTCTTGATTTTTTTTTTCTGCATTTATCTATCTATTGTGTGGATTTGGTGGGAGGTGGGCCATGTCACAACATGCATGTGGAGGTCAGAGGACAATTTCCAGGAGTCAGTTCTCTCCTTCTGCTATATGAGTTCTGGGAACTGAACATAGATTACTGGGCTTGGCGGAAGTACCTTTCTCACTGAGCCATCCCTGGCCTTCACAGTATTTCTCTCTCTCTCTCTCTCTCTCTCTCTCTCTCTCTCTCAATTCATTCTTCTTTAATTCATCTGACTGCAGCCTCCTCTTCTTTCCCTCTTCCTAGTCCCTTCCCCACCTCCTCTCTCCCCCAGATCCATTGATCCTTTGTTATCCTTCACAGAGAAGGGCTGCCAGAGACATCCACCGAACATATCCTAACAATATGCAGTAAGACTGTGCAAAAACTGTCATGTCGAGGATGGGCGAGGCGACCCAGGAGAAGTAAGAAAGGTCCCACAGACAGGCAGAGGAGTCATAGACACGCCCACCCTTGCTGTTAGGGGTCCCCCAATAGCAGTATGCAGAGGCCTAGCACAGATCCATGCAGGCTCTGTCGTTGCTGCTTGGGTCCCTGTGAGACCCGTTCAGTTGATTCTGTGGGCCATGTTCTCCTGGCGTCCTGGACCCCACTGGCTCTGAGGACTCAGCAGTACTTCTTAACACTAAATAGACGCTACTGTCAGCTCTAAATAAAGACCTTTACAAATGAAAGAATCCAATAATTAGAATCAGCTTTTGGGCCTAGCAGGGCAGGCAGAAGTGTGACGGTCTCATCCAATCTGTTTTTTGTTTTTTGTTTTTTGGGCTTTTTTTATTTTGAGACATATAATCTCTTGATTTTTGTGGTCAAGAAAAGTAATATTCCAGGGTGGTAAGAGATTTTCCTAACACAGAAAACCTGAAGCTCCTGTCTCCCCACCCTGAGCTCTGCCCAGGCTTCCTTGAGGCTCTTGGAAGAACTAAGTGAGAGGCTTGAAGCAGCGTGCTTCTCTTTGCCATCCCAACTTCACCATGTTGCCTCTGCTGTGGCTACTTCCTTAATTTTCTTTGCTTTCATTGTGCCTTTCTTATACTCAGCCCTGTGACCCAAGTTTAATTCTTCATGACCTCTCTTTGAAAACCCATCCTATCCTCCTCCCTCGCTCGCTTCTCAAACCACCCCTGCCTCCAGTGAATTTGAGTCAGTGACCAATGGCAGATTCCCTATGAAGCAGAGCCTCCTCATGGAAGACTCTAGTTCCCCTGAATTTCTTAGGCACACCTGTCCATAGAGCTTTTGGGCCAGTATGTGAGAACTCCCTTCTCAGCTTCGGCCTGTGGCTGATCAGCCTGGATCTGCTCACCAAGATCTCTTCCTTTGATCACATCACTACAGAATCATTTGCTAATTTTAATTAAGCATGAGAACTTAGAGAGACTGTGTTTTTGGCATTCAAGATGAAGTGTTTTAAATGCTCAGTTTCTGCAGGGAACAAGTCCGGTCAGTCCGTGTCATTATGACATCTTTGTAGCATGTGCCTTCCCAAAGTGTATTTTCCCTGAGGGCAGTGATGTGGCTTTGTCACCAACTGGTTTTCTGTGGAAGGGTTAAAGTGCTGTTAATTGAAAGAGGAGATGTGGTCACAAAAGTTTTTGGAAAAGATGGTTCTGATTTCTGAGGCCGCCATCTCATTTTCTGAGTAGCCAAGAAGAGCATCAAATACAGCAAAGCAGAAGGCTGGGCTTCTAGACTTTTTGACAACATTAAATCCCTTCGTGAAATTGGTTCTCACCAAATAAGGCTTTCATTTTTCCACACTTAGCTCTTGTCTTTAAAAAAAAAAAAAAAAAGACTCAGGTTACCAACTTTTGTTTTAAGCACTGAATTTGGTTTTGTTATTGTTGCTTCAGAGACTTAGAAATATCCAACTGATCAGTGTGTCTGGGAGATGGCATGAAAAGGTGACCCTGTACGCAGACACACAGACACACAGGGTTGAACTGAGTTTAACAGCTCACAAACACACACATACACAGACATTCACAGATGACACAGACAACACAAACAGATACAGACACACACATATTAACAGACACACATGCACACACACACATACACAGAGGTATGCACACACACAAATAAGTGCAGACACAGACACACAGAGAGACTCATAGACCCACACATACGCACAGACACGAACACATAGGCACACAGATACATACACATAAACACACACACACACGATCTAAAAACTGCTGATTTAAGCAAAGCTTTTTTTTTTTTTCCAAGCAAGCCTCATGTGTTGAGAA
Source organism: Meriones unguiculatus (assembly GCF_030254825.1). Lineage (NCBI taxonomy): Eukaryota > Metazoa > Chordata > Mammalia > Rodentia > Muridae > Meriones > Meriones unguiculatus. Next base: position 45,344,384 of record NC_083354.1, read on the forward strand.
AGCAGGTTGGAGTGAGTTTAGCAGGTTAGACATTCTTGAAAGGAGTGTGTGTGCTGTAACATGTTTATTCTCCTCGAATTATCTGCCTTCAGGGAGCTCAGTTCAAAATATCAGGCTCATCCGAATGTCTTCAATGCTGAAACTTCCCTGGAGCTCCTGAGGTACCAGCAAAGACCTTTAAATGCAATCCCTCTCTACTCTTAAGTTTCTGGGACCCCGAGTGGCAGTGTTTTGGCTCCCCAACTGGCTGAGCTCCTGGAGGCAGTGGCATCTTTGACACGGACAGGTTGGATAATTAGAACTTAACCAAGATATAAACGATTTTTTTTTTTTTAAACATTGGCTCTCTGGGTGGATGTTGAAGATGATCAAAGTTGACCCCATGCTTCTAGGGGGAAAAAAAAAAACAAAACTTTTTCTGTGACTTTTTTTCAGTTCTAAATGACTTTCTTTTTTCAAACATTTTTACTTTTCTCCTGCTTCTCTTATAATTTAATATTTGTCATTGCCTCAGTTTTTAAGCAGTGCTGTATGAACGTGTTTTAGAATATCACCACATCCCCAAGGTGCCTGAGGGATGCTTTAGAGACAGAACGTATTACAGTGTATTTGTAACAGCTGGAAGAGAATCATTCAGCACTTTAGTTGTCAGAGGAATCATCGGATTTTATGCCAGATTAAAATAAAATGGTTTATACTTCTGCAGGGTATAGAATGAGTATGTGGCTCCTCCCTTGATCCCTCCTTATTCCTGTTCTCCCACTTCATAGCTAGAATGGAAATAAGGCGTCTTGGTTGCTAGAATCAGACGTGCGTCAGAATCACACCAATGGGGCGTTAATCTCACAGAGGACTCTTTTAAATCCTAGGTTGTTTTGTAGACGTTGTGGTTGGATTTGATATCTCAAGTCAGCAGAGAGGGCAGCCTTTGCTGGAAGGTCAGCCTTGGATGGAAGCCTATCTCCAAGACATCTTACAGGCCATCAACTCCCTCAACGGGGTTAGCTGTAAGAAGGGTACCAAAACCCAGGTGAGCATAGCTTTCCAGGTGACAAATGCCATGGAGAGATTCCCCTCCAAGTTCGAAATCTACAGCAAGGACATACTGAGCAACCTGCGTGATGTGACAGTGAACGGCCCATCTCGCCTCAACGCGAAGCTGCTGAGTTCTCTGTGGGACACCTTTCAGAATAAGTCTGCCGCTCGAGGGAAGGTATCGTGGCTTAAGCTTGTGCTCTGGCCTGCGGTTCTCAGAGAACTTTTCGCTGATCGTTTTTCTTGCTTTTCTAAACCCTACCCTAGGTGGTCCTTCTATTTTCAGATGGATTGGATGAGGATGTTGAAAAACTTGAACAGAAATCTGATGAACTCAGAAAGGAAGGTAGTAATCGTCAGGGAGGGGGTAGGAATGGGGTTAACTATTTACTTGTTTATTTAGGTAGGGTTTTACTTTGTAGCCCAGGCTAGCCTGCAGCTTCTTATGTAACCCAGCTGGGTGTCAAACTCAGGGTAGTTGTCTTCTTCACCTCTTGGTTGAAATCACAGACGTGAACCACTGTTGCTGGCTGCTTAACAGTTTTGTAGTCTCAGAGCACGACTCTGGCTCTTTTGTTTCCAGGCACCTTACTGACCCTGAATTTGGCAACCTTTCTCTTCTATATAGGCTTAGTAGAGCAAATGTCCTCTCACTGCCTCTCTTGGTCCCTGTGTCTAAAACAGCACATTGACGAGAACCCATGTGTTACCTCCTCTTACCATATTAGTTCTTCAAAACCTGTCCTGGAGGCTGCTCCTTTCCATCTCGCCCCGTGTAGTTTTTACTGTTGCTATATCTGTCATATGGTACTGAATAGCAAGTTCCTTCTTGACCAAGGAACATGAGCATTGGATGACTTCCTTCTAACACGAACCATTTCTAGACTTGCGAGGGGTTTTTTGTTTTGTTTTGTTTTTGTTTTTTGGACAAGCTTCCTCCTGTGCTGGCATTTTGTAATTAGCTCCTTTATTCAGGATGCAGAAGGACCTGCCATGATGCTTATGCTGCCTCAAGGCATTGGCTTTTAGAACTAATAGCCAGTCTGACTTAGGGTTAGGTCTTCTTAAAATATGGGTCAGTAGAGGCAAAAAGCAGCCGCATGTTCTGACTTGACTAGAAGCGAGACCAGTGTCCTGTAAGCGGGCACTGTTGCTCTCGCACTCACATCTCCTTTGCAGACAGGACCACCCACCTGCCAATCCCTCAGAGCTGTGCGTTCTCTGAAGAATTGCCATTGGCCTGTAGGAGCCCTGTCAACTGGAAAGTCAGTCTCCACTCTGCCCCTGGGCAGTACAAAGAATCAGTTGTTGGCCTCAAGTGACACCAGGGATGTGGTTCACGCTCCAGAACTCTCTGAGGTCAAGTCTAAGCTAGGGGATAGCTCGGGCCCTGCCCTGTCGTCCTTCCTTCACCCCCTTTCTTCTGAGGACTTTCAGCACATTGTATGTGCCCAGACTTTACTTCAGATTCTGCTTCTGGGGTTCTGGTCAAGCACATGGGCCTCTCAGCCTCACTAATATAGGTCGGCCAGAATCTGTGTTTTCTGTTGAGTATTCTTCTTAACCTTAAACTGCAGACTTCTCTGGATTTACAGCCATATAGGAAAGGCCTTTTTTTTTTAACCAATTATTGACTAAAGCTGCCTTCTCCTTATTCTATCAAATCTTGGTCTTTGTGAGCTCCAAAGAGATTTTAATTAAGATCGAGGACAAAACTCTGGGGCATCTAGTTTGAGAGGACTGTTTTGTTGTCATCCTTGTAATTTTAATTATTTCAGCCTTCCTGTGTGTGAGTGTGTGGGAGGGGGGCTCTATCTCTTTCCCATGGTATTAAAGTGTCTTCTAGGAAGCACTTAGGAGCAACTAGAGTTCCAAGATCATCCTGTCTCCATCTCCCAGGGAAAACATAGGAAATCTGTACCAACTTCAGAAGCTAGACCATATATATCCTCAGAAATTTAGAATCTTTCAGAAAAGAACAAAGGAATGGTGGCAGTATCCCTTGAAAATTATCACATAATTCTTAACATGGACAGGAAGTACCCCTGTTCCTGGTTTCCCATATATGTGTATGTGTGTATACATGTGTATATATAGACATACATGTGTTTGTGTGTGTATATATATACATATATATATTTGTGGAATATATATACATATATATGCATATATATATATGTGTATATATATATTCCAATTGATGATCTGTTAACCTATGAGGCTGCTTTAGTTCAAGATATTGGCATAAAGAATAAAGACTAGGCAGTCACCCTGCAACAAAACAAGAGGAGAAAAGAATTAATGACAGTGGGTGTGGCTCTATAATTTATGCATGTAGATTGGTATTTGAATTTGTTCACTAAGTTTTAAAAGTCAGATGCTCTAGAATTTCCTCAGTGGTCCTTCATTCTCACAGCTTTTGAAGAGCTTTCTTCCTTGATTCTTTTTTAGCAGCTGAAAACATTGTGTTGAAGGCTGTGTGACTCATTTATTGAATGGGTCTGAAGGGAGCACGATTGAATTCTGAGAATCATCCTCGTAAATAATAGGTCTATGCATATTTCCTGCATGTCAGTATCCCACGGATCTTGTAGTGCTCGCACTTTACATTTCCTGAGGCTTGTAAGGAAAAGCAGATGTGAAAATACTTTTCTTTTCCAAGTAGATCTGCAAGCACGCCTTCTCTCATCACTGATTCCCCGTTCAGCTGCACAGCCTTGCTACACCCCAGCTCGCCCTACAAACTTTCTCCTCTCTCCTCATTCTTGGTAAAGAAGGGTGACCAGTTATCCTAATTTGCCTGGAACAGGCCAGGAGCTTTACAGGACTGACACCAGACTAGCCCTAGGCGAACCAGAGCAAGCTGGCCATCCGATTTAAACCTTTCATCACTTTAGTTGGCGACTCCCCCATGCCCTGAAGCCTCACTCTCTTCATGCTCGTCTTTCAAACCACATTGTATGGACTAAGAAAGCACCTTGACTCGGGGAAGCCCTTTAATATCTCCAGTCTATTCTGGTACTTTGGTCTCCAAATCCTACCCGGATAGAGCCACACACATCCATAGGAGCATGAGAAAGTGTGGAGGTGGCCTTTTACCCCATGATCATGTCTTCTGCACATCTTTGTTAAAGTGTCCTTGCGTGTAAGGCTTTGGAATGAGGCTCGGGATGATAACCTAAAAAGTCCAGTAGGCCAAGAGCTTCGCTTCTCTAAACCTCAGTTCTCTTGTCTGTAAAATAAGATACGGTTAGAACCATATCTGAGTGCCTCTAGAGTATCAGTAAGATAGCACGTGTAAGTCTTTTAACTGTCTTCCAGGCACACAGCGGCTGTTAGTGAAAGCTAATATAACTCTTATGCAGGACGATTGCCCGGGTTACTTAATTCTCAGTTTTTAAAACCAGTCATTGGCAAGCCTCCTCTCAAGCCTTAAAGTTTTATTTGGAATATTCTAGAAATCTAGGAAATTCCAAGGCTGATGAGACACTGTGGTTGTCATTTACTTCCACTTAAAGTTACAGCTGGAGCCTCAGCTCCTAATTCGGTCGATGAAAACGCCTCTCTTTCGTGTATCTGTGTGTGCGCCGCCTTTAGTTTGTATGTCCCACATGCCCCACCTGTGTACAGGAACCCTCAGAGATTAGAAGAGGAATGAGGGTTACAGGTGGTCTCAAGGCGCCATGGGGGTTCTGGGAACCAAACCCAGGTCCTCTGGGAGAGCAGCAAGTGCTCCGAACTACCGGGTCAGCTCTCCTGCCCTTAAATACCCATTTCTGGTTTTGTTTTGTTTTTAAACAAACCTAGGACTTGAACTCGGGCATCACGCATGCTAAGGCAAGTATTCTACCTGGACAAGTATTCTCTCCAGGTTCAGCAGATACGGACTAAGCCCTAAGATCCTATATTTCTTTTTTTAGTTGATCATTTTCCCATGCAATTCTGTATTTTATTGAAAGATACCAGTCAATGTGGGTGTGTAGCTCAGGAAAGTTTATATTCCGGGGAAGCTCCTAGGTGGATCATGTATGACATTGTGGCTTTGAGAATGTTCCACAAAGGGTAAAAATGTAGAACTTTCACTTTCTTGATGTGCGCGTTTCTCTGTACTTTGGCAAGATGTGTGGACCTTCAGTCCACTCACTGGCTCAGTTCAGTCAGTGGTGCTCTGAGGTGCCTGCACTTCATCCCAGTTTAATCCAGTTAGTATTGTGCTATTATTTACTAGCTTTACAGCAGGGGCTAGTGGTCATGGACAACAGAAAGCAGCTGTTGGCGGAGGGGAGTGACTTAAGTGTGCTGGGTGATTTAAGAGGCCCAAACCCGCCTCATCGGGAGAATGTGTTGAACAGGCCTGAATGCCCTCATAACCGTTGCTGTGGATGGAGCTGCAGATCCCAGCAACCTGGCCGATCTTCCCTACATCGAATTTGGGAAAGGATTCGAGTACAGAACACAGTTCACAATTGGCATGAGGAACCTTGGGAGTCAACTGTCAAAGCAACTAGTAAGTTACTCAGAAAAGGCCGGAGGGTTTAAGCAAATGCTCCCCCCCACACACACACACAACTGGGCTGTAGCCTTAGCCCCAATAGTTTAAGCCTTCCGTTATCTTGAACACAGGTTTAGTATTGATGAGTGTGTGTTTGAACGAATACCGACCTCTTAATTAGAGACAAGATGGTCCTTTATGAGATTAAGCGAACAGTGTCTGAAGTATTAAGAACGTGTCTGAAGTATCGTGCAGT